>NW_011888782.1:15489207-15491472 GCF_000151845.1 Pteropus vampyrus
GGGGAAAAATGCTATGCAGGAAGGCAATTTCTAAAACACAAGTTCCCTGATCTTCTTTGTATAAATCCCTTTAGACAGTTGTTGGATATTGTTGATATAACCATAACCAAAGACAATTCTACTTATAACTGGCCTTAAATAATGATTTAAAATGAGTTAGGAAGCACTTAATAAAAGCTTTGAATACAACCCAAGATGTAGCGGACAAAACACTTTTCTCGAAGACTCCTAATAAAATACATAAATGTGCTAAAATGACAAAGAATTTTTCTACTATACAAATGGACGTTTGTCCAGACAGAAGAATTTGTGCCTTCATGTGTCATTTACTCTTTAATTTGGACATAAAAAGTAAAAAAAGAAAGAAAGAAAGAAAGAAATTACATTCACTGAGTGCCCACTACATGGTTGTCAACGTACTACACACTTCTGAACATGATCTCATTTAATGTCATAGTAGTTCCTCAAAAGAGGACATGTCTCCTTTTTGCACATACAATACTTGAAGTTCAGAAAAGTGAAGCAACTTGAAAAAGGTACGCAGAGCAGTCCCACACAAGGGCAGAATCTGAACACAGTCATGCTAGGCTTCGAGGTCCATAGGTGGATTTACCCACTGAGAAATCATATTTAATCTCAGAATTTCAACCATGGTTTCAGAGACTGGATGTTCTAAAACGTGGATGGGCAAACAATCTCTGTAAAGGGCCAGATAGTAGATATTTTCAGCTTTGTAAGCCATACAATCTGTGACACAGCTACTCAGCTCTGCAGTTACGGCACAAAAGCAGCCATATAGGCTACTTAAATAAATGAGCATGATTATATTCCAATAAAACTTTATTTACAAAAGCAAGTGTCAAGCTGGATTTAGCGAAGGAACATAATTCACAGACCCCTGTTCTAAGACACATCTATGAGGAGACAAACTCAGTAAGACAACCATTTCCAAATTTGTAGAGGTAGGAAGAGCTAAACATTTACATAAAGGCTCCGACCCATTGTCTTTCATTTTTATTAAGGCAAGTTTTTAATCCTTTTAGACAATAAACATGCAGCTTCTAAAAGAGAACAGTTTATTTGGAAAATAAAGTTACTATGGTCTATTTTTCTTTTTGGTTTTGAGAAATGCTTTATGCAAATTCCATCGAGAATAGCGTTCGATGATCAAGACTCACACTTGTTTACAGTTTCTAATTTCCTTTGCTCCCCCCAACACCCAAAGAAGAAAAAGAAATTATTCCGTGATGAAACTGGTTAAATCTGGGTTCATTTCTGTTTTATTTTAAGGTTGTATTTTATCATTTGTAATGGATCTTTGCTGAAATAGTGGCAGGAAGGAATATGAATCTCAAACTGGGAGCTCATTAAATGCCAACAGCAAGTAGAAGCTCTCATGGTCCACGAGCAAGAAAGTAGGAGGGAGAGAAGGCAGAAAAATAGGCTTTCTGCTGGGTCAGAAGCAGAGGGATGAGATGACATCTAGGATTCTCAGGCTTGACTGGTCTCTAGGTACGAAAATTATATTTTCCAAACAAAACTCAATTTAATGAACTGCAAGTGTCCTGAAGGGGACATTGGACCAGGTTTATTTAGAACAACCTTAACTGCAAATCTTGGGAGCAAGTGACAATATCTACAGAATTTCTGTGCAACCTGAGCCAGAAGAGAAGTCAATGAGGTAAATCTACTGGCAAGGTCTGGGGACCCAACTGAGTTAGGAGATTTACAGGTCATCTTAACCAGCCTGTCTGGGTCTGTGGAAAAGAGTTAGAGTAAGCAAAATTATTAGCAATAGTATTTCACTTTGTATTGATTCTATGAGGATTAATCACTCAAATTTTATCTTTCTAAATCAACATTTTCTATTTCACTACATCACTGTGACTTTAAAATTCAGAGTTTTGGTTATGATATGAGGTTGTTCCATTACCTGTCATTTTGACTTGGGATCATATGAGCTGTGTGATTGAAAGCGTAGATTATGGAATGAGCCTGATTGGTTCTGAATCCAAGTTCCATCCTTACTAGCTTTATAGCCTTGGGTATGTTATTTATGATTTCTGTATTAGTTTCTTCATCTGTAGACTGGGCAAAATAATAGTCCCATCTCATGAGATTGATATGGGGATTAAATGGGTTACTGTATTTATCCATTCATTATCTGTCTATCACACTTGCCAAGGCCTGCATTGGGCATAAGAACAGCTAAGGAGCTCTAGTTTGGTGTAGCTGACAGGCTACTGGTTTTACCAGAGAGGACTT
>NW_011888782.1:15491522-15500911 GCF_000151845.1 Pteropus vampyrus
CAACATTTTCTATTTCACTACATCACTGTGACTTTAAAATTCAGAGTTTTGGTTATGATATGAGGTTGTTCCATTACCTGTCATTTTGACTTGGGATCATATGAGCTGTGTGATTGAAAGCGTAGATTATGGAATGAGCCTGATTGGTTCTGAATCCAAGTTCCATCCTTACTAGCTTTATAGCCTTGGGTATGTTATTTATGATTTCTGTATTAGTTTCTTCATCTGTAGACTGGGCAAAATAATAGTCCCATCTCATGAGATTGATATGGGGATTAAATGGGTTACTGTATTTATCCATTCATTATCTGTCTATCACACTTGCCAAGGCCTGCATTGGGCATAAGAACAGCTAAGGAGCTCTAGTTTGGTGTAGCTGACAGGCTACTGGTTTTACCAGAGAGGACTTGGTGATACATGCTAAACAAACGATTGGATAGAAAAGAGGCCTCTAAAGCAGCCACTTTCCGTGATGAAACTGGCTCAAGTTGCACAGCCTCTAAAGCAACTTTCCCCCTTCCCTGAGAAAGTTGATGCCTAAGTAGAGTTTTATGAGAGAAAAGTAGCACTCAGCTTGGCAAAGAAGAGAGTATTCAGTTTTTCACCCAGAGAAAACAACTTGCCTATAGAAAAATAAATGTACTCTTAACGTGATGTCCAAAGCCCTCCACATGCAACCTGAGACTGTTTCCTAGCCCCACCTCCCAGCACATCCCTTCCCAGTCCTAGGCACCCAGCACATATCATTGCCTGCATATTGCCTCTCTCTATCCCCAAATCACACATTCTCAATCTCTGACTGTTTAGCACTTGTCATAAATCAGGGAATAACTGTACCATACATCATGGGGTGAAGGCTTTACCCCTATTCCTGCCCCATATCCTATCACAAACATAGTCCTCAAGCCTAACACTGCTCAGTGTACCCTCTAGAAAGACACTGTGGGCTCATAGGTATAGGGCCCCAGACCCACAGTGATCTAAAATGAACCACACTATCTTCCTTCTCCCCTGCCTTACAAAATCCATGAAATTGGTACAATAATGAGGGACAATATGCCTTCTCTGTGATCTCATCTACCCTAGCATCAATGAATGACATTTTTGGTTCTAAATAATTATGATACATGCCTTCAATATAAGTGACCACCTTTCTCAAGAATGCCTAGAGCGGTAGAGGCACTGAGGAAAAAAAATCCCCATATAGGGAAAGTTAAACTCCATGAGCTCCCATTAACTCATTGTTAAACTGTAAAGCCAAGATCAGACTCTAAAGTACACTTAAGACTCCTGGCTCCACGAATTCACACCAATGATGGATGAGCCATTTCCCAATCACAATCTTTTTAAATTAAGGAGACATTTGAAGAACTCCACTCCCCTGGAGATTTTCCTCTTAAATTTCAACTGAACCCTTTAAGTGAAGGGGGCCCTATAACTCTTAAAACTGCAAAATAAAACTTACTAGAGTGACTAACCCTGGGATGCTTGCTATTGCTACCTCACGGGCAGAAAACAATCTTTTCCTTATTATATATAAATTACTGGTTCTCACTAGCTTTTAGAAAAGCTATGTATTTCATTGCATTTCACTACATCTCTGGCAAGTTGGATATTGAAATGGCACAAAGATTCTGACAGTACTCTAAATGAATGCATCGGTATGTCTGTAACTGGATGTCGAGGGTTTAATCTGCACTATGGTGCTGTCTAAAACTGGTAATAAAACAGGAATAGTATGTCAAAATAAGATCCAAAGGACATATAATAGTGACATGTGCTACTCCATGACAAGAGCATAATGAAATGTACTGGGAAGAGTGTAGCTTATAAAAAAGAAGCTACGAACTTCTGACAATTGCTATGTAGCTAGAGATGGGGAAAATATTATCCATGTTCCCCATTCTTTTCTATTTCTGGACCAGGTTGAAAACTCAGCAATCTGTTAGTTCATTGTCACAGCAGGAGATTGAAGACATTTCTAGTAGACAAAACTTGGGCTCTTTGCCCAGTTCACAATTACCCTTTACTGCCCTTCTCATGCACAGAGATGGTCACATTACAGCACCCCCTTACCCCAGTCCTATGGTCCCAAATGACTATCATTTTGGATGTGCAAAAGTACACTTTATTTTCCTGTAACTGAAAAAATTTGTTCCACAGCTACATTTATTTCTAATGCAAAATATTTCATCTGGTCACTTCCAGAAAAACTTAAATTAAGTGGTCTTTCAGATCATTCAGACATAAAAAATGTTTCCTCTGAGACATTTCTTCTTCTTGCTCTTTATTTAACATTATTGAGACATTCACAAATGCCACTGAGAAGGGTCACCAGGTAAAATACAAGACATGCTATTAAATTTGAATTACATATACATTTATAAAACCAAAGATTTAAGTTTAAGTATAGCTTATCAAATATTTTAGATATACTTATACTAAAATATTTTATATTATTTATCCGAAATTCAAATTTAACTGAGCCTCCTGTATTTTCACTTGCTAAACCTGCTAATCCTATTTGGAGCTGGATGGTGAACATCAGCTTCTTCAGAATGATCACTGCTGTCCTTGTGCTGACCACCTGCTCCATTCCCAGCTCATTCCTAGGTGGCCTATCTTCCCCCTTACATCTGAAGACCTTCCATGGCCTCTGTTTATCATATTACATGAGTCATGCTCCTTGTTCCTTGCCCCTATTTCCAGACTCCCTTTGTGTCTTCTTGTTCATTTTCAGTCACCTTTGGATGATCTTGCCAGCCACTCTGAATTCTGCAGGAAAATCAGGGCTATCTCAGGAACTCTTATGCCTAGATATAACCACCAGCCATTTAAATTCCTGCTTCACCCTGTCGACGTGAGAGATAGGGGAGGAGAGCGCCTTCACAGCTCTGAGTTTCACCTAGAACCTGAACCAAGAGATAAAAGAACCTCTATGCCCTATACTTACAGGAAAGTTCTATCTTCTCTTGATTTCTCTGGGTTTGCACGTTTATATTTAACACTTCCTTCCTCTTCAAATACTTCTCTCCTGCCGCAATTCTGAGGACTGTTTACTTGAAAAAAAAGGTGCAAACCAAAAATTAATTCTGGTTGATAAAACATCCTTTCAAGAGTCACTGTCGAGTTTAAAAGGAAAAATCTGTCACTCTTGATCTCTGGTTTCATTCTGATCATTATCCAATGGTAAAGCGAACCAGAATTTCATAACATATCTTAAGCATTTGGAAGGTTAAAATAACTTTAGTAAATCACTCTTGGCTCAAAGAGTAAATTGAAACTGTTATTATAGATTAATTGAAAAATAATTTAAATGAGAACACTCCAAAACAAGGTTTACAGAGCTGAGGCAAAACTGCCATGTAAAACAGCATTCTTACAGAACAAAATATGAAGAAAGCAGGAGACAGAGAATAACGAATAAATTTAATAAAAATGTGAATTGAAAAATGAAGGCATGAAGTGATTCTTAAGAAGATTAGATAAACAAAATCAGGAAAAAATATTTTAAAAACGAATATTTCAGGCAAAGATATAAGACAAAAATGAGATAAAAATGATAAGGGGGTGGTGTATATTCTATTAATATAGTTGAAGATCTCAATAAAATATATTAAATATTTAAGAAAATACATTACAAAAATTGATTCAAAGAAATTTTTAATAGTTTTAAAAAGATGGGAAAAAAAACGAACACTTAATTAAAGTATTAAATCCCCAGAAATTTCTGAGCTTGAGTTTTATGAATTTTTTTAGCATTTCTAAAAACCGATGATTTCTATGCTATAGTAATTATTCTAAAGCAAAGAAAACAGTTCAAAACTGGCACTCAAAATACAATTCAACCACGATGAAAGACACACATGCATGGGTGGACACACACACATACAGAGTAGACTGATCATGTGTATATAGAGGCAAAAATCTAACTATACAAACCATCAATATAGTAAAGCAATTTACTGCAATAAAATGAGGTTAATCAATTAAGTAGAAAAATCTATTAACACATTTAGCTTTGTACAAGAAGTAAAATGATAGATTTGCCTTATTAGATAATAAAAAAGGAATATGGTAAAATTCAATGCTCATTTCTAGATAATTTCTCAAGAGGCTTCACAAAGAATGTATATCTTAAGGCAATTTTAATAAACTTACAAAAAAGACAAAAGTGCCTTCTATTTACTATTATTACTGAACATATTTTTAGAAATTCTATCAGAGCATTATAATTACAACTGATATGAAGCTTAGATATTAGGAAGAAAACAAATATTACAGTTATATACTAATTTGATTACATATTTAGAAAATGCAAGAGAATAACATTAAATCTCTCAATGATAATTTCTGAGAGATTTAACTTTATTCTCTTGCATTTTCTAAATATATGTAATCATATGTGTATAAAGGAGGTCAAATATATGGTGATGGAAGGAGATTTGACTTTGGATGGTGAACATACAATTCAATATACAGATGATGTGTTACTGAATTGTACACCTGAAATCTATATAATTTTATTAACCAATGTCACCCTAATAAATTTAATAAAAATGTGAATTGAAAAATGAAGGCATGAAATGATTCTTAAGAAGATTAGATAAACAAAATCAGGAAAAAACATTTTAAAAACGAATATTTCAGGCAAAGATATAAGACAAAAATGAGATAAAAATGATAAGGGGGTGGTATATATTCTATTAATATAGTTGAAGATCTCAATAAAATATATTAAATATTTAAGAAAATACATTACAAAAATTGATTCAAAGAAAGTCTTAATAGTTTTAAAAAGATGGGAAAAAAAACGAACACTTAATTAAAGTATTATATCCCCAGAAATTTCTGAGCTTGAGTTTTATGAATTTTTTTAGCATTTCTAAAAACCGATGATCTCTATGCTATAGTAATTATTCTAAAGCAAAGAAAACAGTTCAAAACTGGCACTCAAAATACAATTCAACCACGATGAAAGACACACATGCATGGGTGTACACACACACATACAGAGTAGACTGATCATGTGTATATAGAGGCAAAAATCTAACTATACAAACCATCAATATAGTAAAGCAATTTACTGCAATAAAATGAGGTTAATCAATTAAGTAGAAAAATCTATTAACACATTTAGCTTTGTACAAGAAGTAAAATGATAGATTTGCCTTATTAGATAATAAAAAAGGAATATGGTAAAATTCAATGCTCATTTCTAGATAATTTCTCAAGAGGCTTCACAAAGAATGTATATCTTAAGGCAATTTTAATAAACTTACAAAAAAGACAAAAGTGCCTTCTATTTACTATTATTACTGAACATATTTTTAGAAATTCTATCAGAGCATTATAATTACAACTGATATGAAGCTTAGATATTAGGAAGAAAACAAATATTACAGTTATATACTAATTTGATTACATATTTAGAAAATGCAAGAGAATAACATTAAATCTCTCAATGATAATTTCTGAGAGATTTAACTTTATTCTCTTGCATTTTCTAAATATATGTAATCATATGTGTATAAAGGAGGTCAAATATATGGTGATGGAAGGAGATTTGACTTTGGATGGTGAACATACAATTCAATATACAGATGATGTGTTACTGAATTGTACATTTGAAATCTATATAATTTTATTAGCTGATGTCACCCCAATAAATTTAATTTAAAAAAATTAAAATGAATAAATACTTTAAAATTGTCCTATATACCAGCATTTACAGTTAGAAGATTTTTTTAAAAGACTCTATACATAATATTAACCAATATAAAAATTTATAAATAACCCCAGCAAAGCATATGCAGATTCTCTACAGAAAAAAAAAACAAAATTCTATGGAGCTGAGATAGTTACAGGTAAAATAACATAATGTCTGTGATTTTCTTTTTTAACTCTACAGGGAAGAGTAGAAAAGGATACATACGAATCTAGATTATCCATAACTGATCCTTATTGAAGGCATGTGATGAGTACATGGTTATCTCTGATTTCATATATGTTTGAAACTTTCCATAATAAAAAGTTAAAAAAGAACATTCATGTGAAATAGAAGAAGTCTGAAGAAATGGAGAGATATACCATGTTCCTCGATAAAAAAGGCTAAAATAATGCAAAGATAATGAATCTCAAATTAATTCATAGGTTTAACAGAACCCTAAGCAAAAGCCCATGAGAATATTATCTTTAAAAAAAAAAAGTTTCCAAAATCCATTTGGAAGCACAAACAGATAAAAATAAATGATTTTGTTAAAAAAAGTGAATGAAGACTTGACCTACTAGACGAAACATATTTTAAAGCTATAATAATTACAGCAACATGGACTTGGCAAAACGATCAACAGCAGTTTGGGTTACTCCAAAAATGGAATATCAGGTGAGATCCTTGCCTCACTCTTTCTTCCTCTGATCCTTTATTAACATTCTTCTACCTTTTCTCCTTCAGCTTATGCAGTCAGGATTCTCTAATTCCTTATATTTTAACAAAATTGTTTTCACCTTAGACAATCTCTCATTTTCTCCTGATGATAGATAGGCTTTATGCAATATTGGTCTCATCTGGTGCATCAAATGGGATAACTTGCTCTTATGAAAGTCTAGTTTCACTTGAAAAATGTTTTCTTAAAGATAAATAGGTACTATGTGTCACAAAAAGCTGCCAACAGAATAAAAGAATAGAGGGCTGAATGAGATTTCTAAATACTAATTATCCCAACTGAAGAAGAAGGTAACATCAGCAGGTTTAGCTTCCTATATTTCAAGTAAGGTAACTGACCACTGAGCAGTCATGATTATAAGAGATGTCTGGATGGGATGGGAAGAAGAGGTATTACCAGTTTCGTAATAGAATAAAGTCTTAAACACCTATATAACTTCATAAATGCACACTTCTGAGCTGGACTCCAAGTGACAAATTAGCTGCCTCCATAATAATGGTGACCATCATTAAAAATGAATATTCTTAATATTTCATAAATCCAAGTACTCAGTTTCTTGAATTATAAAAGTAGGTAGGAGTATGTAAAAAAAGAAAGATGTTGGTTATAGAAGTATACTAATCTATACCTGTCAGCATAGATATAGTCATATATTAATATACATCTAACTAAAACTTTTTAAATGCTTTAACTTTGGCTGGTGGATTACAAGTAACTTTTATATTCCTCATTATGTTTGCCTCTATGCTATTGTGATCATATATTGCTTTAAAAGTGGAAAAAAATACTGATAACTGATATTTTAATAGTCAACTCTGCTGCAACAAAGTTTTCTAGACCACTCTCTTTAGCAGAATTATTCTCTGACCTGATCTATATTGCCCAAACACCTGCTTTTTACTATGTTACATAATTACATAAAATTTATATTTTAATTATTTGCTTGACATCTATTTCTCCTACTAGCCTTTGAGTTCACTTAGGATAGAGATCATATCTTTTTCTTCTAATACATAGGAGACTGAACAAATTTTCAGGTTGAATGAAAGAAGAATAAATTAATGAATGCTTAACCTCACTGGCAGCACTAAACACAGCTGATTATTTAAAATAAATAAATAAATAAAAGCCCAAACCAGACATATATCAGCAGGCTTCAGGAGACAGAATTTGAAGGTGTTCAGTCCCAACAAGGTCAGTAAAGTAATGCGTTCTCTTGTTTAGGACCCAAAAGTCTCCTCTATGAAATGGAGGTAAAGGTTATACTCTGGAGAAACAGAGAAACTTCAAGCCTTGTCCTGAATGGCAAATTCTCCCATATTCCCAGAACAATGAAAATAAAATCTTCCCTGAAGAAAGATAATGTCACTTCAGGTTTCATATTATTCCTAAAGGTAATTTTTCAAATAAAATATTCAGTAAACCATCAAAGATTATAGGGCTAGACAATATGAGAGCCAGAAATTAGACACACACACACACACATGCACACACACACACACATACAATAAAAACAATAGAAATAGAAGCAGAAGGAGTCCAGACACTAGAGTTAATATAGGCAAATTCTTAAACTATCTTTAGAATGTTCATGGAGATAAAAGCTGATCTTAAAAATGTCAACAGGAACTTAAAAAGACGTATATATATATATATATATGAAAAAGACTCAGTAAATGTTATAAAACTATAAAGACATTAATGCAGTAAGAACACATGGGAGGGTGTTAACAGCAGATTAGACATAGCTGAAGAGAGAATCGGTGAATTTTAAGATAGGGCATAAAACTATCCACAGTGAAGCATGGAAAGACAAAATTATGAAATATACAAATAGAGTAAGAGACAAAAACAGTGAGATGGTCTAATATACATTTAAATGGAGTGCCATAAAAAGAGAGAGAAAAGGGGCAGAGTCAATAATTAAATGATAGTTTTTAACACATATGAAACATATCAATCCACACATGCAAGCCCAATAAAGCCAAGGCAAGATAACCTAAACAAAATTCATATTTAGAACACTACACATAAATAGCAGAAAGTTAAGGAAAATTTGAAAATCTTAAAAGAAGCCAGATAAATAAGTCATTTTACAATCAAAGAAATGGCAATTGAATAGTTAACTTTCTATTACAAACACCAAAGATTCTCTCCAAAATTATAAAAGGTCTGAAAGAAAATTATTGACAGAATCTTATTCTCAGAAAAAAATGAAACAAAGATATTTTTAAAGAAGTGAAGTTTAACAGCAAATGCCACATTTTGATCCACTATAAAATTCCTAAATATGGTCTTCAATAAAAAGGAAAATTCAAATGAACAGGATAAACAGACACATGGATATGGACAATAGACTAGTGGTTACCAGAGGGTAAGGGGTGAGGGAGATGGGGGGAAGTAGATGGGGTAAAAGGGGTCAAATATGTGGTGACAGAAAGAAATCTAACTATGGGAAGTGAAAACACAATGTAAATATATATATGCCTTACTGTTAAAGTGTACAGCTGAAACTTACCAGATTTCATTAACCAATGTCACCATTAAAAAAAAATAATTAATTAAAAAAATAATAAAAAGGAAAATTATACCAAATGAAACCTCAGGGATAAAATAATAAAGACATATACACAAAAATATTCACAGAAAATGTTTGTAGAAGCCAAAAATGAAATAACCCAAATGTTCATCAGTATAAAATGGATAAAGAAATTGTGGTAATATACTCATATGGAATAGTATAAAAGAGTGAAAATGAACAATCATCATATTGTGCCATAATATACATGAATCTTACGGATGTAAGGTAAGTTTGAGCAACAATAACAACAAAGTCAATCTGAAAAATACATATCACATGATCTCATTTATACAAATTTCAAAATGACCAGAGTAAACTATAGTATCTGAGGATGCACAAATGCAAGTCAAAACTAAAAAAAA
>NW_011888782.1:15502211-15574878 GCF_000151845.1 Pteropus vampyrus
ACATATCACATGATCTCATTTATACAAATTTCAAAATGACCAGAGTAAACTATAGTATCTGAGGATGCACAAATGCAAGTCAAAACTAAAAAAAAGCAAGAAAGTCAATAACCGGAAGGAGTACATGGGGAATTTCTGTTCTTTGCCTTAATCTTTGTGGCAATTACCTTATTATTCCTATTATGATAATAAACTAAAATGCTCATTTACATTTTATGCATATTTTATACTTTTCTTAAATTTTCTTAATTAAATTAAATTTCTTAAATAATTAGATTTTCTTAAATGATTAACTGAAATAAAGACAAACATCTTCTAAACTCCAAAAGAGCCCTCAGAATAAACGACCAGAGAAGATACTGAGTTCCTTTTGCAATTAACAAAACTCCCTAATTGTGATTTGCCAGCAAAACCACAGAGCTTAAAGACAGGTACGTTTGCTGTGAGTGTAAACGTACATGTGCTTGCATGCATGAGTAATATGTACCTTCATTATAAAAAATATGGTGACTATTTTACAGTTTTCATTTTTCTACTCAGTTCACAATTTATTACATGCCAGTAACAGTTTCTGTACAAATTAGGGTTTAGGTACAATTATTAAAAATTTAAATAAAATAAATATATATTTACCACCTCTGAGTTATCTATGAAATTAGAATACTTCTCTTATTCACATGGACTTATACTGACATTTTGAATTGCCATAGAAGAAAATCCCAGGAAAAAAATTGTCTTCCTGAAATTTTTTTGGCCTTGAAACAAACTAGAAAGCCTAATTAGGAGTATCAAGTGTGTTCTTAGATATCTTCTTTGGAAAACAATAAATATGACAACTAGACTTGTGCAAAGAAAAACAAACGGAACAATTCATTCCAAGAAATCAAAAGGGTCCCAAGTATGATAACAGAAAGTAGAAATGGAAGAAAAGCCTTGTTTCAGTAAAATAAAAGGGGAAAAAAAGGCAGATGCTTTCAATCCTTTTAAAATAAAATGCTAAAACCAAATTTTGGCCTACCCACTGAAGCAGGTGTATCATGCTAATTATGGCATGAAATTTTCTATTAGTTTCATTCTAGGTTTCTTTTTATGCCCTTACCCTTATGTTTCTCATTTTTCTTACATTTTAATTTACATAATTTTCCTACTATTATGGAACCCTAATATGTTTTGTCATAAAGTAGATAGAAGAAATTCAACCTGTAAATATAATCCGCCTTCTGGGATATTTTTCAATTGCTAGATTTTATCGAATCAGAGATGACAAAAGGACACAAAGGTAGACTTTCACATTTTTTTTTTTCCTTTTTGGCCATTCCTTAGAAAATCTAAAGCCTTCTGTGATGATTGCCAGAGAAGCAAAGGTTGGGGTCTCATAGTGAAATGAGATGGCTGCCATGAAGAATGAATTATTTACCTGGAAGGGTATCAGAGAGATTCACACACTCTTAGGGTTCTCCAAAAATAGACAGGCGGAAGATATTAAATTGAGTAGTGGGCAGCACCCTAACTCATCTAAGTCAAACTGCTGAAATAAATGTAGCTTAATCAGTAGGACCAGGTGGCAGCCACCCAAAGGTCTGAAGGAACTCAAGGATGAAATTGGAAAACTCTTGGCCAAGATGTTGCATCCAACATCACGCACAGCCACAGCCAGCAAACTGGCAGACTGCAGATGTCATTCTGTTCATTAGAAGGGGTCAAGAAAGGACCCAGGGAACCTTAGAAAAGCAAGTATCTCTTCCGCTTGTCCAGTCTCCAAAAGAGAACAGCATCATTAGACTATAAAACAAAAATAACTTCCTAGGGGAAAGACAATATGGTTTCTGAAAAAAGAAAGCATGAATCACGGATTTATTATTGGTCTCTGAGGCACATAGATAAAAGGCCAAATGTTGACACAGTTTAGGATAAAGGCTTTTTTTAAAGTGCCAACATGAAATGAGATGTGAGGAGGTAATGGACATATCAAATCATAAGGATAAGACGAATAATTTCTACACACTGTCAAAAAAATATATATCCCTATGTACTAGCAAGAAGGGATACTCTTTAAGACTTGAAAGAGATGATAATGGACAGACTACTTCATACTAGAAGTAACATATTTAAAACACATTACTATTTGATAGTATTAGAAAATGATATAAAGTAAGTTCACTTCAGGAAACATTTTTCCTGAGCATTGTTGATTGTCAGGCTTTGTACTAAGTAGTAGGACTATAGCAATGAATAAGACTCCTTTTGGCTCTCCAGTAGCTCACAGTCTACTACATAGATAATTACATGAACAGTGTAATAGGTTCTGCATTGGGACTTGTGCTCATTTATGACAAGATGCCATTACTTAAAATCAAGTAGTATAATAACAATTATGAAATGACACACTCCTGGGAGCCACAATTCACAAAGGATTTAATATATTAGGCTATATGCAGCATGGATCTAAAAAAACTGCAAATTCCTTGGTTAAAATTAATGACAATTGCAATAATAACAAATAAACCCTAAAACTCAATTTTATTGCTTTGTTTGGTGGAGAAAGACATAATGGATTTTTAACACGTGCAACGCTATCACTAGTCATTATAGAAAATAATGAGAAGGAAAGCAGACATAATAGAGGTGTTTGTTATGGCCGGTAACACCACGTGTGTGTGTGTGTGTGTGTGTGTGTGTGTGTGTGTGTGTGTGTGTGTGTGTGTGTGTGTGTTTATGTGATGCATACATATATACATCCGTATGCACAAATTTCCAAAAGCCTCATGAAAAGAAAATTAACTTTCGTTTATTATAACTTAAAAAAAAAGGCTATTTACCAACCTTGAATTTGATAAGTTTTGCCAGTTTTACACAAGACCTAAACTTCCTGAAAAGTCTAAAAAGAATTTTCTCAGCTCAAGCAAGAGCATAAAAGATATGGAGAAAAATTTTGGCAGCATCAAGCACAGGAGATTGATATCTCTCCTGCAAGTCAAATGTTTCTACTTTCTAATCAGTTTTAAATACATACCCCCTCCTTTTTTGCTACATTAGCTAGGAAGCTGTCATTCCAAAGAAATTTATAATGTACGTGTATAGGGGGAGTATGAGTGTTTTCTGGCATGAGAGAAAAACATGTCTTTGATGATCAGATCGTTCAGTATTTTCAAACCATTTAATGGCACTTCCATAGGAACTCCACAAGGATAAACAAGAGCTAAAACAGACAGCCTCACTAGAGCAGATATAGTTTGTTCTAGGTTTTTCTGATAAACCTATTTTCTCTTTCTTCTTTCTTTCCTTGCACAATTTTTAAAAATGGCATAGAGTAGTTGTCATTTGCAATGTCAATTATCATTCTAAATAGAAATTTAAATGGGCTGAGAGATAGCATATTTCTCAGTGTGGTATTCCAGAAGGTATTCTGCCTTCTCTGGGGGGGACAACATAGGGAGATTATATTAGCCTCCTTTTTTTTTTCTCTTCCCACAGCAGTGCTGGACCTATGGTATTGAATGGATTTCCTACTCCTCCTCCTGCAACTCTTTCTCCTAAAGAAAAACTGCTACTACATTCTGAGCCTTCTGTAGAATGAAGATGGAAGGAAAAGAATTGCCAGCGCATCTCTTTTCTTTCCTATCTTATCATGTGAAACCTAAGTAGCCCAGAATTGCATGTCAATACTTCTAACCAAAGAAGATCCCTGAGAAGGAGTTATAATACGTCAATAGATAAAATTAGAAGGAAACTGTTTATGTGTGTGCCTGTAAGTGTGGGTGTCCAAATAAATGTCTTACCTATTAAATGGACAGAGCTGAATATCCTTGTGATGTCAGAGATCCCTCTAACACACACGCATACACACATACAAACACAAAAACATTCATACTCTGCTAGTGAAAAGGTAAGCAATTTGTAGAAGGAAAATTAGGGGGAAAGTATGAAAAAGCATCGTCTAGCTTCATCACAGCTCTCCTACTTCTAGAAATTTATTCTAAGGAAAGAATAAAGGACGTACACAAATAGCCTCAAAGATGGCAGTCAAATCTGTAATAGCCAAAAATTAAAACAGTCTAATTAGTCAGTGATAGGGAGTAGTCAAGTTAATTATAATATATCAAAACTATAGAATACTGTGCAACTAGTAAAAATGTATAGAATGCATATAGATGTGCAACAATGTTCAGTTTTGCTAAACAGAAAAATTATGTTAAAAGCAAAATACATTATGTTTTTTAGATTAGGAATGTGTGTACATGTGTACATTTAAATGTATAATATGCATAAGAAGAAATATAAAAAGCCATCTTCAGTTTTAGGTATTGTCTTTTTCTTCATCTTTCTTCATATCTAAATTTTCTGATTTGTCTATAATGGGCACACATTTCTTCTGAAATAAACATATAAAATGTATATAATAAAAAAAAATTCAGGATATCAATGTACTCTTTATAAAAGAAATGTCCCTTAAATTGTAGCTGTTGGCTTCAACAGGAAGTCCCTGTGAGGTAATATTGGATGATAATGGTGGGTCCAAATAGAGAGGAATAATCTATACACAAAAAGTCATCTGATTAGCATGTTTCATGTTTTCGTGTATCTGTAAGTTTTTGTAAAACTAAAACTGAGATTTTTCTGCATCCATGCAACTGATTCTTTAGAATATACTGCCTTTTATTTTACATCAAAGCATCAAAATTGTCTTTGATCCCAAACAGGCATGTAGATCCAACATCTATATTTGAAGTCAACCTATTTATAATCACAGATTTTTTTTTAAATCTCTGATTTCCTTTTTTATCCCCGTGATGCAAAGAAGGTTAGTTAGTGATAGTACCACTTTCAAAGCAATAGCTCGGCTTTGTTTCTGAAGCAGCCTTCTTTACTAATACAGGAAATTAAAAATGCAAACACCATAAGCTAGTCAATCAGGAAAGCAGCATTGTGCATGTTATGGCTTTGAGGTTCAAATTAGGGAATTAGATTTTTTCCCCCTTAACAGAAGTATGTTCACTAAGTAATTTGCTTTCTTTTAACTGGAGTTATCTCCTTTCATTAACTGGAGAAGTAAATTCAAATTAAAATCCTTATTTGTCAATTACTGCTGGAGGCATGCTCAAGCCTGTGTAAGGACCTAAGCAATAAAGCTCAACAACTATAATTTTAATTATTGTTATCTCAAAGTTCTCAAAAGGAATAATTTGGGATAGGGAAGAAATTGGAAATTTCTAGTTATTGCTGACGTAAAGGCAGATATTTCTGAGGATTTTTAATTTATTTAATCATCAAAAATGTCAGTGAATTTAAATTTTCCTAGGCATTGGGGATACAGGAGTGAATATAACGACATAGTCCCTATCCTCGGACAGCTCCCATTCTCGGGGGAGTGAAAGTTAACACGTGAGCAACTGTAATTACAAATCACGACGAGTACTTCTGAGGAAAGAAGCACAGTCGGAGAAAGAATAATGGGGAGATGCTACCTTGGTGAGTCTGGGCCCTCTTCCTTAAGAAGGCGACATTAAAGCTTTGTCTCAAAGAATGACAGTCACTCATAACACCCTTCTCTGGATTTTGTTAGCATCACTCTTTCCTGATTTTCCTACTATTTTTCTGGCCATTCTGAATTAGCTTTCACTGTGAATTCCTTCTTCTTCTATCCAATTTTTAGACTCTCACATTCCTCAGAGCTAAGTTATATGTCCTCTTCTCTTCTCACTCCAAAGTTCCTCCTAAGGCAAATTATTCCATTCCTATGACCTCAAAAATCATTTACATGTAAACAATTCCCTAATATAATTTTCCAGGCTAGACTTCGTTTTCTAACTTTGGATCCATATGTCAATGGCCAACATGACATCTTCACTTGAATATCACATAGGAATCTCAAATTTAACAGAGCCAATGCAAAAATCAATATATTTCACTCTCGAATATTCTCCTCCTTTACCAGTCTCCACTTTCCTAAACAGGACTATTCACTCAGTTGCTGTATCACTAATTCAGGAGTCAACCATGACACCTGCTTCTTCCTTATCTCTTAATACTGGATGATAATGATAGGTACTGGTAATTCAGCCCTGTCTAGTTGATAGCTAAACTATCTATTAAATTGTGTCACATATTCCATCTCCTCTTCCATCAACTCTTGCTTGTATACTATAAGTCTTTACTTACTCTTGCATCCATTTTTGCCCCTTCCAATTCATTTTCTTAAATGAAAATCTCTTCAGATTACTCCCTGATTTTAAAATTCTTCCATTGTTTTGAAGATCAAGTCTAAAATCATTTAAATGGTCTCTAAGACCCTGCATGTTTTATCCACTGCCTAAACTTTTAGTCTCATCTCATGCCAGTCTTAGCATTATTCTCTGTGCTTCAGCAACAATGTACTTCTTTCAATTTCTAAAATAAAAAAGAACTTTCTTTCTTAAAGACTTTGCACATGTTGTTTCTTCCATGTAGAACATCTCAGATCCCCATGCTATATAATCACAGAGTACCACTGTTCTCTGTATCAGATAGGAGTGCATTTGGCTGCAAGCAACAGATTACCCAATGGAAGTAGTTTCATCAATAAAGACATTTATTACCTCCTATCACGGAAGATCTGGAAATTGGCATTTCCAGGGTTAGTACAACATTGCAGAATCATTATCCAAGACCAAGACTTTTTCCCCTCTGCTCTGTCATTCTGTGCATGCTCATTTTTTGATTTAGGACCATTGCCTTATGGTCACAAGGTGGCTGGCAGAGCTCCATGCATGATGTTGTCACACAACTGCATTCAAGGTAGGAAAAGGGAAAGTGTGTCTCCTCTTGTGTGTGTCACCCCTAGCAAAAAGGAAAACCTTCCTCAAGAATCCCCATCACATTTTCCCTGTATCATTTTGGCCATATCTGTGTCATATGGTGATTCTTAGCTGCAAGGAAGGCTGGTTACATGAGTATTGGGGCATAGAAGGGAAGGAAGTTGGAACGGCTATAAAATGCATAATCAATAGTGTCTGACGCATTCTTTGGAGCACTTATCAAAGTAATAATTAAAGAAGTAAATAGCTATATTTTGTTCATTGTCTCCTCAGTGATATTATAAACTCTTTGAAAATAGGCGATATGTCTGTTTTATAAGCCCAGCATCAGCACCGTGCCTGGCCTCCATAGGAAATCGGTTACTGTTGGTTGAATGAATGAATAAATGAATGTGAAAGAGAACAATAGAGGCAGAAAATAGATACAAAAGAAACAGAAAACTGCCTAGAAGAAACTTAAGTCGATTGTCGTATCTCATGTCTCATGGTTTAACTCTTTATTCCAGTTAATTTGAAAACAGTCTTTCACCAAAAAAAAAAAGAAGAAGAAGAAAAGGCAACTTTTGAAAGTACTCAATTCTTTGCACAATGAATGCAATTTTTCTAACCTCTTAATTTTTGCCCAGTGAGTACACATGAGTATTGTTATTATAGAGATCCAGAAATAAATTCTTTTTTAAAAAAATACTATTTTAATCCCTGTTATAGAGTTAGATGATGCAGAAAATTTTAAATTGCTTCGACTACATACATATAAATCAACTTTTGACTCAATCACTCAAATATCATTCAACAGCAAAAATGTATAAAAAAATAGAAAATTATTTAAAAGAGCAGTCATACAATTTTGGGCCTAAATTTTCCACTCCTGAGAACATCACACCAACAGATAAGGATGTCACTCAAACTGGCTGATTAGAGAGAAAGAAGATATAAAATGCCTGGCACGTAAAGGGTGCTTGACATATATTTTTCCTTATACCTAGACCAAAAGAAAACCTAGGTGTACTCCTAACTTTGTTAAATGTGTGTTAAATGTGTAACTCTGGGTAAGCTGAGTATGTTTTTTGGTTCACAAATAATATAGTAATCTCGAACTACCTTTCAGTCATAACATGTAGTCACTCTACAATTTAAAACCTTAAATGAAAAAAAAAGTTAAATGGTATTGAATATAGGCAATAGTAGCCAGCCTAATAAGACATGAAGGAATAGATTAATATTCCCAAGAGTGTCGCTATCTACGGATGCTGAATCTGTTCATAGTTTCAGATAAACACCTTGTTTGGCCATCTTAAAACACAAAGGGCATTGATATACAAATACCACAAATTTTTTTTAAGAGAGTTGTAACTATCTACATATGTAAGACTAGGTTTCAAGTTTTAAATATGGTTTTCATTTGAAATAAAATTCCTTAAAAAGAGAAAATGACTTTAGCATTGGCAAAGGGAGTCCCCTAAGAAAAAATTGCAAACAGATGGCTGAGAAAGATCACCCACATGCTGCACACAGATCTTGAGGAGGCATTTCTAAGAATGAAGTGGCACTTCCCAGCCTGGGCCACGTCCCACAAGGATCCTTATTTAACCTACAGAAAACACAGAGTTTATACCTCCAACCAAGAGGAACCTCAGCGATTCCTTTCCCACTTGCCTCACAGCAATCCAGACTAACTTCCAACTCTCTCCAACGTTCCAGAAGAAGTGAAGTACCAACCACTTGAGACAATCCTCCAATAAATCAGTGTTCCATGATCAGCCCCGAATTAACATCTTCCCATATAAACGGGCTGTTAAGCCCCGGCTAAGCATATTAAGCATTCAATTTAATGTATGACACACATCTGTTCCACTTTCTCAGCAAGCAGAAGTTTCAAGATAACTTAAATCCTAGACTTAATCAAGAAGAAAAAAAAATCTTGGCAGTATTTAAAACTGAATTTTAAGATATAATCCAAATGAGGGTGAGCGAGACCATTTTGCTGTAACTAATGAGATTATATAATACCTAAATCAAATCCACACAATTACCTGAGCAGAAACCCTAGTTCTTTTATCTGAGTTTGTTTATCTTTCCTTCCGATACCATCAACATTTACCAAAACCTTTATCTACATCTGCTCCAAGGCACCAAAACATAAGCAAAAAATCCTCTGCAAACACCTGTAATTTAACCCATCTCGATGCCCAAAGGTCATAGAGAAAAACTCACAGATTTGTCCTTTACAAGGAGAGCACAGCACTGAATTCCAGCCATTAGCATCTTGTGGGGGTTCCAGGCCACGGAGTCAGCTCTGTTATGTAAAACGAAGAAAAAGACAGGGTCGGGAGAGGACACAATTAATTTCTACTGGAGAAAACACTATCATTAGCAACATACACATTCAGTATTCACACACCCAAGAAAGTGCTGGACAGGATTCCTTGTTTGAGTAGTTTAGAGAGTTTGGAAGGGTTTTTTTTCCCCCTTCAAGTAAAACAATTACGTTGTTTCTTTGTTTTCAGAACATCATATAAGTAGTCAAAGTCCAAAGAGATTCCTTGACCTGTATAACAGGCGCTACATCTGGGAAACTACATTTACCTGTGGATGCCATGCAGAAGCCTGCGGTGCTTCCTTGACATCAAGGCTGAGCCGCCCCAAGAAGCCTGTTGAGATATTTATATAACCAAAATAATGTTATTTGTTTATCAGCCAGTTGTCATAAAGACCCCTGAGTGACAATCTCAGTCTTAACACTTTAAGTCAATGTTAACCATTGTATATATTCCAGGAAAGTCTGAATACCGGCTCTACTAAGGCAATCAGAGCCTCCTCACAGGAGATGGGCTCCAACTGGCCCTTAGGATTTAAATTCACACATCATAAAGGAATTGTTATATTAACCTGTTGAGTTGCATGTGGTCAAAAAGAGGTTTAAAAGACACAGTCCAGACCCTCTTGAATATTAGAATCTAAAATAGGCGACCTCTTTATAATGCTGAGATTCTACCATACACAAGGTACAAATGCTGATAATGAGATGGGGTAAGGGCCTGGCATTCTATATAATAAATGTGGCACTTACTTGACAAGGTGAATAGATGGCACCATAGGAACTCATAGACAAGTAGCATGAGCTAGGTGCAATGCATCCTGTTATTAAAAATTTAGATCTTTTCAGCCAAGTCACTTTCAGAAATATTTGCAAATCAAAAATGTGTGAGTGAGAGAAAGGAAACCTGAGACTTAAGGAAGTTATTCATTGGAAAGGTAAATAGGAGCGAAGGAGAGGGGAACTGACAATAAGGAGATGAAAGGATACCCCACAGCCAACAACTTTGGAGGGGAGGGAGGAAGAATCACTGTGAGGAATAAGGAAGTCAGTTTGGTCCCTGAAATGAAGCAGACTTCTAAGTTTAATTTTAGGGCAGTGATTGCTGTGAGAGAATATGAGGAGACCAATTTGGGCTACGTTGGATGCTCTCCAAGGCTGTTTACACCACACAATATTTCATTGGAAATGGAGTTATTATCACTTTTTTTTTTTTTTAAAGAAAAGTTAAGGTTCAGAGGAGGTAGATAAACCACCCAAGGTCTCACAGGTAATAAAACCAGATCTGGGAGCCAAAGCTCATTATTTTTTCAAGATAGCATGATAACTTAGGGAAGGTGACTAGCTGGCCAAATGGTAGAGGGCAGCATGTAGAAAGAAGTGGCAAGATTGTGTGCGCTATGGATGCAGAAGGGGAGAGAAATGAGTATTGCAAAAGCTGAGCCTAATGGTGAACAATAAAGAGTAGCTTTATATCCCACTTAAAATAGCTCTCTTACTCAGGGCTGGAACTATGCTGAGTGAGTCACCTAGGGTACACAACTTAAGGAGGAACTCAACTCTCAGAGCGGGGCTCTTGCGTGACTTAAGAGCGAATGCCTCCTTCATTCGAGCCCGAGGAACCTCACTTTGTGTCACCTTAGTTCCAGCCCTGCTTCCATGGACTAGAGTCTCCAATAATCCCATGGGTTCCCCCAAAGTTTGTGAGCTGAAGGTGGCGTCTGTGCAAATCCCAAAGATTCCCAATTACAGGATTGATCAGTTGGGGTTGTCAGTCAAGTCCCCTTCCTGCAGCATTCTCTTCCCCAGTGGCATTCACAATGGTCCACGTGTGACTAAGGCCAAGCAACAGAGGCAACTGCCTTCAGCATCTAGAACAACTTTATCCTGGCCTACTAATTAAGGATCCCCAGTTCTGGATTTTGAGATGTCGACCTTCACAAACATGAAAATAACTTATGTATTAGGTTCTTTCATTTCCATCACACACCCTAAATACTAAATTGCCTACTTTTCTCAATCCTTGCATCCCCAACTTCTTTGAGAACGTACCAGTGGCAGGTAGGGGAAGGATTAATTAGGACTTGGATACGCCCATTTATTCTTGCTCTTTCCACCTGCCTCACACGCTACACTTGCATTTCTTCGTGTCTTGCACTACCCACAGCCTCCTCTTCCTCCCCCAAAGGTAAACAATATTCTCCCAATCCTGTGCACTTGACTGAAGTTTTCGAATCACATGAATTCTTTCAATGCATTAGTTCGCTGGTTTACTGGTTAGTTCACTGATTTACAAAGTGGTTTGGCTGGGTTAGGAGCAGCTCATCCACAAACTAATTCCTCAAAAGAACTGGAAGGAGAAAAGCAACCCACTATTGTCAATATCCTCCTTCTATGTGCTTAACTTCCTAAATCCAAACTCCAAAACTTGCAAAAACATCAAATGACTCACCTAAATGATGAAAGAGTTTGTTTTCTATTTCAATAAGGACCATCATTTATTGAGTTATTACTATATGTTAGGCACCACACAAGATTTTCCTTACATTTTTTTTCTTTAATTATCTAATAAATAAATAGTAGGACCAATCCTGAAAGGGAAGTGGAGGCAGGGGCAGAATAGAGATCCAGCAGCATGTGAAGCTCATGACTTTAGATAAAATGTTTACTACCCCCTGGGACTATGAATGAAGTGGGGGTGAACGTCTTTAGGAAGCTTTGCTGGGTTGGTGAGGCTTTATAGCAGCCACAGACTCTGCTTCAGAGAAGAGCTGAACTAGCCCTGACATCTGATCTGAGGCACAGGCTGGAATAATATTTGCTCTCATGGAGGAAGAATAGCACTAGAGGCAAAAAATTCCAACAAAACTGAAGTTTTTCTCATTCAGTTGTTTAAAATGCATTGCAATTAACCAAATTTAAGACACTGTCAAATGTTAAGAGTCACTATATTTTTGTGTACCACTAAGAAAGAAAAAAATGACATCAACATACCAATTTCAGACATGTTAAAAATGTTTAATAAATGACGGTATATATGCAAGATGATCTGGTTCTTTTGGAAAACCCAGAAGAATAAGAAATCACAATTAAATTTTTTTAAAGAAATAAATATCAGTTTTAAATATATTAAAGGATCTTTTAATTATTCTTTAGGAAGTTAACAACAGGGCAAAGTAATTATTGCAATTTTATTAATTTTTTATCTTTAAAATTAAGAAACTATGCATGGTATAAAAGGTTCCTTCAAGAAAAGCTACATGCTTCTGTATAAAATTTTATCAACAGATTTGATACCTGCAATATTAAAGGATGGTGAACACTGTCTCTGTTAGAGCTAATTTCTTTAATAGGTCAGATAAGCTGTTGTCTAATATTATAGGCATTCACTAGATGCTTACTATGTGTGAATAGAATAATTTGTGTGGCTTAGATATTTCATTATAGAAGTGTTGCCTTAAAAAATTCAACCTTTAATTTTAGAAAACCTAAAGAGGTTTTTATTCATATATATAAATCACAATTCTAAGCCCCATAAATCTCTTAATATCATTTCCAATTTAGAAACTGCTGTAGTTACTGTTTTATGTAAACTATATAATCCATATTTGATGTTTCTTTTATGAAAGTAGAATTTTTAAGCATAAATGCTGATGTATTTTATTTTTTCCCCTTATTTCCTCAGTTACAGAAGTATTCATCTTATATTATCTTTTAAGACATAATGTATTATTATGCTTCTAAGTCAATAAAAATCAATAAGATATAAGTCAAAATGTAAACAGATACAAATATTACAATGCCATTTAAAGATGTCACAAATCATCTACCTGAAGTATTGCTGTTGTTATATAATAGAGCCCATAATATAAATTCTAGTGAGTTTAGATTACTGCTGCTTCTACCATACATTAGCATACATTTAAGAGAGCTTTGAGTTGCTGAAAAATTCTCTACACATCATATCATAGACACTTTACTTTGAAAGCGTGAAATCATACAAATTGTAAAGTTATGTGTAACTTGTAAAGTTACCCTCCAAATGCTCAGTTACCTTCCATTCAGTAAGCTAAAATTATAGCCCTTTCTTTTTTTTCCAAGGAGGCTAATGAACCATTCACTTACCAGAGGGAAGTTCTCTAACGTCTCATCAGCATGTTCAACAGCCCTTCTACTGGGGTGAATTAAACTAATTAACTCTTAGTTTTTTTAAAAAAAAAAATGTTCAACATTTTGTTCAGCGTTGATAACTGGCTGAACTCAACTTTTTAACGTTAGATAAATAGACCGTTAAGAGTTAACTTTAATTAAGGAAAAATTTATTATGAACAACCCCAAGACTTACAAAATTAATTAGGAAAAAAAGCCAATCCTTTAAGTTAGATAATTATGAAAAATATAAGTTATCTCAATCCCTCCCAAATAATTAACTATAATAAATCTAGGTAAAACCTGCTTTAATTAGGGCATGAAATTTTGCAGTGCAGCTTTTCACATTTTCTGGCTGATTGGAATCACATAATTTTAAAGCTAGAGGATACTTTACAGACCACATCAGACATTTCCCTTTTTACAAATGAGGACACTGAAGCCAAGAGGACTGAGATCACAATAAAGAAGAGGCCAACAGAATCCTAAAATCAGTCTTTTGACTCTATAATCCAAAATGTGTCCCTTATATGAACAAGGCTGCCTCAATGACAGATTCAAGGGATCAAAGAAAAATGATTCCTGGGAGAAGAGGAAATAAAATCGAATCCAGAAAACTAAAACAAAATTTACATCAAGTCTTAGAATCATTTTCTTTGTACCTTACACAAAATGACATATTTATTTCCCCTAATTAGAAATACACATTTAAATAAAAAGTAGCTGGGGATTTCACATCTTTTCTTTCTGAGAAGAAAAACTTCCCACCAAAGCTGCAAAAAGACTAGGAAGTTAAACAGGTATGTGCATACAGATGAACTTACATCCACATGAAGCCAAAGGCCATGCCTCTCACAGACTTCTGCTATTTCATCCAGAGGATCAAACGCCCCCAATACAGTTGTACCCGAGGTGGCACAGACAAGAAATGGTGCTGCTCCCTGTGAGAAAGACCCACACATAAGAATTGTCACCGTCACCTCTAAATTTGTCCTGTAATAGGTTGGAAAACGTAAAGGTTATATATATCCACAAATCCATTTCTTTGGAGATAATCATTAATTCAGTGAATGTTTTTAAACTTCTCCATTATATAGCCTCTTCTTATAAATAGGCTAAGGAAACTGAGAAAATGCTGTGACAATACTAGTCCTTTGTCCCAATTTGGTATGATCCTATTTTTATTCTCTCTTTCTGTAGTATTTTCTGTCCTTAGATTTCCCAGATAGAAAGTGAATAGCCTCATCCACACTGGCAAACTGGCATTCAGTATGATTTCTAACTCCTTCTTGGGGAGATTCATCAGGACCTCCTCGTGCCAGCGTGGTTACTCTTCTCCAAAACAATCGTTTGGAAGACATGCGTTTGGAAGACAAACAATCAGCTCCAGGGACAAATCACACAGGCCTAACTGCTTGTTCCCTTGTGAAGTAAGTCCGGTTATAAAACGAAAAATGTGCTCAGGTACAAATCTGGTATCAGAGGGATGAGGTAACCTCAATGGGATACTCTCTCCAAAACAGGTGCCGCAACAGAGAAATCTGTTAGAATGTGCTAGAAGGGAGAACCTGTGTCACTCCTGCCAAAATTTTTTCTCTTTGTATAGCTGATGGCCGAATCTTGTAGAGTGAACGGGTGCCAGTGGGAAATGGAGAGAAAAGGGAGAATGTGTGAACATTTGAAGAGGTAAATGTTAATTCCATCCAAGCTAGCCAGCAACGTGGCCCCAAAAGGGACTTCATGGCAACCAGGTAGAGGAGAGTCCATGAGGTTGCACGGACCCATCCTAGCATGTAAGCAGAGATGTGTTGCTGGCTGAGGAAATGCCTTGGAGGGAACATTTTCAGACAAAGGTAGGAGAGGGGGAAGCAACAAGAAACCTAAGATTCTAGAGCACCCGAAGAATAAGGGACAAGAACATTTACTGCCTATCAAATTCATTTTTATCTCCATTTAGGATAGAGTCATTTTTTCCTCATTTTTATCCTGAGGTGCAGTTGTTCTTGAAAAATATGGTTATGTCCCCCTTTTTAAAATTTGCTCTTGTTTATTTTTTAAAAATTTATTTATTTAGTTTCAAGTATACAGTACATTGGTTAGACATCTATACAGTTCATAAAACAATCCCCCCAGTTGCTCCCTCCCTCCCCTGGCCCTCCACCTAGCCATTATATTAATGCTGACTGCATTCCCTCTGCCGTGCTCCCCATCCCCGTGACCAACTATCAACTACTAATTTGTACTTCTTTAATCCTTCACCCCATTCTCCCAGCCCCCCACGCCCCTCTCCTCTGTCCGTCACCAAATTGTCCACTATATTTGTGAGTCTGTTTTTGATTGGTTCTTTTTGTTTCTTAGATTCCACATGTAAATGAAATCATATGATATTTATCTTTCTCTGTCTGACTTATTTCACTCAGCAAAGTAACCTCTAGGTCCATCCATGTCATTGCAAATGGTAGGATTTCATTTTTTTAATGGCTGAGTAATATTCCATTGTATATATGAATTTCTTTATCCAATCGTCTGTTGATGGGCATTTATATTGCTTCCATATCTCGGCTATTGTAAATTGTGCTGCAGCGAACATAGGGGTGCACAGATCTTTCCGAATTACTGTTTTGGTTTTCTTTGGGTAAATACTCAGAAGTGCAATTGCTGGGTCAAAAGGTATATCCATTTTTAACTCTTTTGAGAAACCTCCATACTGTTTTCCATAGCGGCTGTATGGTTATGTCCCCTTTTAATATCAGGGGTCGTTTCACTTGAACCAGACTCGCTCCAATTTACCTGACCACTGGCAGAAACATTATTTCTCAATGGGACAGAGACAGAGCAAGGCCACTTGGTCCACATCTCAAAACTGAGATGCACATGAATCAAAGTGATGGTACACAATGAATTTATTTTCCATTTGGGAAGATAGTTGTAACACACAGAATCTAGTCCTAGATTTAAGGTGTCTTTAACAGTTGAGCTTTCCTCATAAACTATATGACATCCTGACAGTTGTGAGAATATATATATTATAATATGCAAGCTATTATAGCTTATTAATGACTTTTCCTCACCTTTTTAACAATCTAGCTATAAATATCAGACCCAGAAATTAAACTTTTGCAATCTGGAGTTAACCTTCCAGATATTTTTTTTCCTTTTCACATATCTCATGTGATTAATGAGAAAATTCAGTGGAAACTGTATTGATGGCATGCTGCCAATGAGCTGTATTCTCTAAGAAAGTTTATTTCAAACAGTTACACACAAAAATACTTTCAAATATTCAGTGGTTATACTAGTTTTATCTTTTCATAAGCACTTTAGAGCTTCTGAGGCCTCTGTGGTTTTCACCATCTTTGTAACGGCATCAAGTAAAGGTCACTGCTCAACAGATTTTTAATGGATTGCGGTTGGCCAGGGAATTGAATCCCAGCAGAAAAAAAAAAAAAAAAAAAAAGCTGCTGTACTATTTTCTACATCTGAAACAATCCAAGTTAAAAGCATGAAACAAAACAACTAGATCTGAAGCTACTGGGAAAAATAAACTAGTCATCAGCTATATTATTATCTCAGATTGGATGCAAGGTTTGTCCTTAGTGCATCGAAGCTCCAGTTTTAACTAACTTGAAAGAAAACTGAGCAGAAACACTAACCCTCATTCCAATGCCCTACTTTTAAATGTGCCTAAAGCAATTTTGACTTTCTAAAAACTTCTCTTTTCAAGTTCTCAACTTTAGAATACATCAGTTTTATGTACTTTAATTGTTAAAATAAACAAAAATTTACACAATGAAAATAATGGCTGTAATGGAATATAAAACCATCAAATATGCGAGAACACGAGTTCTTAATAATACTAAGAAAAGAAAGAAAAGGTTTAGCCCACCTTCTGAACATTAGTAAATAAGGGGAAAGAAGAAAACACTTATCCTGCTCTGCCTTGTGCAAACTGTTTCCTTAGGGAAACCAAATGGGGATGAGAGAACATTTTTCGTTATAGTAGTATGCATGCCAATAAATGAAGGAGGAATGAGAGAATAAACTAGAACGTCACCTAATGTAATAGTGGGTCTAGATAATGATCACCAATGGCAGCCAAATCCATGAGGTGAGAAGCTGATGCAGAGCTCTGTGACAATAGACTGACAATACCAGAACCCACCAGTCGGTGTTGCCACAGAGACAGGAGACGTCTCCTGATGGAAGGACAAAATTTATCCATGAATCCTTCCTGTTAAAAATTCCAATCTGAATCTCATCTAGTCTCAAGATCTAACTGCCAAGTTATAGGAAATAAAGAGAACAGATGGGCAGTACAGAGAAAGGAGGGGGGTTATATTTTCAAATTCTTGATGTAATCTACAAAATTCTTAATTTGGAAAACTACCAGGGCAATGGACTTGGTTTCTTCAACAGATCAACGGCAGAAGTTAAAAATAAAATAAAATAAAAATAAATAAAAAGGGAGAAGCTATAGACAAGAAAAACTTTATGTGATGAATCAACCAAATGCAACATAGAGACAGACCTTGGATAAACACTTATTCAAACAAAGCCAACTATTTTTTTAAAAAGTAATGGGAGAAATTTTAATGTAGAGTGGATATTTGATAATATTAAGAAATTATTATTTCTTATAATGGTATTGCTTTAAAAATATATAATTTTTACGGATATATTGAGCTGTTTAAAGATTAAATGATATGATGTGTGGGATTTGCCTCAAACTAATCTTGTGGTGGTGGAAAAAGATAAGGTGTAGGTGCAACAGAATGAAACATAAGCTAATGACTGTTAAAATTGAATGAAGTGTACATGAATGCTCATTATATTAGCTTTGGATGTATTTCGAATTTTCCATAATGAAAAGTTCAAGATTCAAAAAAAAAAAAAGAGAGAGAGAGCGAGAGAGAGAGAGCGAGAAAGAGCGAGAGCGAGCGAGAGAAGGAAGGAAGGAAGGAAGGAAGGGTGGCGGAAATGAATGAATCATATGAACCATACAAAAGCAACTTCTGTAGAAAAAGATAAAACTAGATTTAAAAAAGATAAAACTAGAATTCGATATCTGTTGTTCACAGCAGAACAAAAAGGCTGTAATTAGAAAGTTACCAGAATCAGAGAAATCTGATAATCTATACAAGACAACTATCAAATCCACTTGTCATCGGAACGTTTAAAAAAAAAATAAAGACAAATGTAGATCAAAGGACACACCTGAGGTCAAAACATTTGCAATTAAGGCAAAAAATTTAAGTACAGACTTTTAAACCAAATACAATAATCTGCATACTCTGGATAAGGTGATTTTTATAAAAATTTTTAAAATATAAAGAGTGAAGTAACGGAAAGATACTAGCAAAATTTCAACTTAAAAATAAAAAAAAAAATCTTTCTTAAGAGTGTGAAATCCTATGAGGAGAGAGATACTCAGATCCCAACTCGGAAGCTGGGCTTTTTCATTTTTCAGAAATCACATCTGACGTTGTTGCTACCTGTCAGAAAGTTAAGGGAGAACAGTCTCAAGCTCCTTTAGCAACGAAGACTGTGGTGAGATGGGAGAGGGCAATGAAGTAGGAGCACCTAATCCAGCAAGCTTAGGTGCACCGAATCCAGCAGGGTCTAAGAAACAAGATGGCTGGCACCAAGACAAGGACGCATCTAAAAGCAGGTGTCAGGGCCAGTCCTAGCTAGAATATAGCACCAGAGCCATGCCTGGCTTTCCTCACCAACAGACATGTCAGCTTTAGTACATTCTGGCAGCTGAGAGAGAACGTTCTGCCAATGCTGAAATACTAGACCCAGGCTCAGTACAGCACGATGGTTATACATGAGCTTTGGGTGGAAGCAACCTGGGCAGAGAGGTTGATCAAGAGTCAGAAATCACTCTGAATGCAACCAGTCATGATCGGTTTGGCCAGCAGAACTCTCAGTCAGGGGTTCTGTAGGAGAGTGGCTGCAGGGATCCTGCGGGAGAGGCTGGGTTCACCTTTTAAGGCTAATTCTAGGTAAGAATCCTGAATACAGTGATGTCAGTGTTTTAATAGGCTTCAGCCAAATGGGATGAAAACATCTGAGAAACTCCACAGAACATGAAGAGCTAAGCACCTGGAAACGGAGCATCTGTGAGTGAGTTACCCTATTTTAATGCTAACATGCTCTGTCCTCAGTCCTACACCTAGGAATGGGTCTGGCGGCTTGCATTCCCTCCCTGGCATTCTCTCCCTCACACCCAGACACATGCACAAATTTTCTCTCCCTCTTTCTTCTCTTTTCCCTCTTACCTCTTTTCTGGCTTGCCAGATTTGCCTCTCCAGTTCCTCAGGCATCATTTTACCTCTACAAGACACAGATTTGAGACATTCAGTTACATTTAGTAGTACACAGACATCGGTACTGCTTTTTAAAAAGTATGAATTTCCTCCTCCGCCCACCAGGCTTCCGGATCCTGTCCCTATTACCTTCCATCTGTTTCCACAAAGCAAACATTCTCAGTACCGATCCCAAGAAAGGAGGCTGCCTTCTTCATGGAGTAATGACACTAAATTTAAAAGGACAAGGGGGGAAGAGAGGGACATGAATATGTAGTATGAAAAAAATTATTGCTTATTATCTAAATGAGTGTAAGTCACATGGCCAAGCCCAATCTTTGGAACATTATTGCATAAAAGAAAGAGAAAGTAGTAATTTAATTGAGCTCCTTAGTGGTTGAGAACTGACTTTGGTTGGGGATCAGAGAAACCAGGATTTAAGTCCAAGTTTTCCCAGTTACAGCTATGGAATCTTAAGCAAAAAAATGTGTACTCCCCAAGCCTCAGTTTGCTAATCTATAAAATGGATATGCCAGTGCCTAGTCCATCTTTGTCACAGAATTAAATGGGTTAAGAGACGTAAAGGGCTTAGCACAGAGCCCGGCATATGGAACAAACTTGGTCACTAGAGGTTACTGTTTCCAATAACACTGAGTAGAGTTGCTTTTGATGCTACTAATAAGACTTGGTATTAATGGGCAGAGAATCTGGTCCACTTCTAACTCGAAACCCTCTAAAGAGTGAGCAAGACTCTGTCTCAAAAATTGTAATCACAGAACGCAGAAGAATTTCATTATTTTCAAGAACAAACAATAGGTTATAAATACTGATCAGACACTTGACGAATCTTGCTTAATACTGAATGTAAGACTAAAATCGGACACACGGGAATGTGGCTAAAATCATAATAACGAAAGTAATAATAATTTATAGACACATTACTTTCTGCAGCCTTGGCATAAATGGGGCTAATGGCCCTGGAATTAGGCCTTGTCTATTTCTTATTGGAAAGAGTATATGCTTTAGATTGTTGGGCCTTTCTTCCCTACTACATAAAGCCTGTAAAATCATTAACATTCAAACACTGGAGATGTCAGTCTTTATACATTAGTGTGGACAGGTGGTCAATTAATTCTTTTTCATGCCAGAAAAATGAAGGTGCTAAAGGACATAATTGTACCAAAAAAACTTAGTAATTTAATTTGTAGGTATGAATACATTAAAAGAGTAGTCATGCCTTCACACTTAACTTGATATATTCCCTCAAATGTGGTAATTTTTTCTTCTTTTGTCAAGAGAGTTTTATTGGAAGCTCTTTTTTTTTTTTTAACTCTGTAAAAATAAATGCAGAAGTAACACCATCAGGAAAAATAAAACCGTCCTAGATAATTAATTTCCAAATATCAAATAGGACATGTTCAAAATGCCTGAAGGATGCATTCATTTCGGGTTGTTGCAAAACATATGCATACTAGGAGTGATAATGTACACGAAAATGTAGTTAATTCTCTACTTGCTACTTCAGCCTGCCATAGCTAAGGTGACATAGCTAAGGCCAGTTATTTCCCAACAAAGATTTGGGCCCGGGCAACCAAACAGCTATCGATTTCATAGTGATAAACAGTAGCCTACTGACATCTGCCAATAAGGAAAAGCACATTGCTTTGCCCTGGGAAACAGCAAAATATCCCCCAAACAACAGATCTGTTCAATAAAACACTGGTAATCAGAATAAGGATAGTTTCAGCGGAGCTATCTTTGGGTGCCTCAGGGCAAAGTATAGTCCAATATCAATCTCAAGTGCATAGGAGGCAGATTAAAAACAGACTGTAAAACTGAAGTCTAAACATCTGAAAGCATCAGAGGAGGAAAAGAGCCTGGAAGGGAAAAAAAGAGAAAGCAATGCTTCAGACACACTGAGTAGTTTCAAGAAAAAACCTAGATGGATGGAGTTCAGAAGTAACAGCTGCATTTAGAAACAAACAGTGGCTGCTCCCATTGCTGGCAGAAGATAAGTCAGCCATTCTAAGACCCAATCTCCCCCTAGGTTTCATTTGTCTGCAAGAGACACAACAATCTCAATGGGTGTTCATGTCTATAAAGATAAAACAGGAAGTGCCTACATGAAAGACAGAATTGCACTGAAGTTCTCCTTTCTGGCTCCAGCAAGGATTATTTCTGTGACCTTAAATTTCTCAACGAACCACTGCTTTCCCCTCCCATAGATTGTGTTCTGGACACTTGGACTCCTTCTAGTGATGACTAGTATGACATTCACATTGACTCTGGATGGTAGGGAGAGCAAGGTTCGTGAATGTTATATGTTAGAGAATGAAGAAAAGGCATTTACAGGGACTTCTCCAAGAACACAGAGCTGGTTCAGTTTCTAAAGAAGCAGAGCTGAAGTCCAGGTGGACTATTCCATGCCCTCTGTGGCATCCTAAGAGCACCCGCTGGCCTGTGGAGATGCCTGCAACAGCAGCCAAGTCCGGGTCAGTCTTGCCTAGAGAGCAAGGCCAGGAATAGGGTGAGCGAATGAGGCACTTCAGGTACAAAATTTAAGGAGGCATTACCTGAAGACATGTACCTTGGACATCTCATTCACCTCACCCTAGCCTCCGTCTGCTGGAGAAGAACCAGGACAACTGATCGCTGGCCTGGGAGCAAAAAGAGTTTCTTTTCTCCCCTCATTCTTTAGTGGCAGACAATGATCACTACTTTATACTGGTTCCCCAAATGATCTGAATTACAAACCGAGGATTTCTATAAATTCAAGGGAGTCATCTTAACTTCTAATTAAGGCACGCATTTATTTACTTTTATTACTTTTTGAAAAAATCCCCTTCTTTTTGGTTCCTGTTTAGCCTTGAGGGGCTACCTTGGATAAGCTGACAGTATAAGGATCTCTGTCATGACTTTTCAGGTCTCCACCTAGTCGAAACCCAAAATATGCAAAAACACCTTCAGTAGTGGGTACATACATTCTGCATCTGATGGTGCAAGGTAATGAACCTGGTTAATGTGGGGCAGCATAAGAAGTGAAAAAGTAAAACCACCTAATAGACAATATGGGAAAATAACCACAAGGCCATAGGCAAACATCTAAAACAAAAGGAGGGAGGGATAGCAAAAAGATTAACGTTTAGGTTTAAGACCATTTGAGAAACAACCTTATTTAATTATTTGTTTTTAACTAAATAATAATAATTATTTAGTTATTATTAATAGGTTATTTAGTGGTGAAGGTGGTCATAAAGTATGAATTAAAATAACGCAAATGATATGACCTGATTCTCTTTGGCAAAGCAGGGAAAGAAATGAGCTGTAAAGTGGAATCTGGTTGGGGGTGGAGGTTGAAAATATATAGTCGAGATTACAGTGTGTTCAAAGTTATGGAATTTTTCTGTGGAATTCATATTTTTATGTAAAATTCATTTGTGTAATCCCTAGCCCCAGCATGATGGTGTTAGGTTCAGATTAGGTCGTGAGGGTCAGACTCTCATGGGATTAGTGCCCTTAGAAAAGAGGAAGACAGAGAGCTCTCACTCCGCTCGCAAGCACGAACAGAGGAAAGGCCAGGTGAGGACACAGTGGTCTACAACCAGAAAGTGGGCTCCCACCAGACACTGAATTCATCAGCTCCTTGATCTTGGACTTGCCAGCCTCCAGAACTGTGAGAAATAAATATTTGTTTTTTTAGCTACCCCATCTATGATAGTTTGTTACAGCAGCCCGAGCAAACTAAAATGCGCATCTAGTCTTGGTTTTCTGGCTCCATCTTCTGCTGGCATGTTAGCCAAGACATACGTTTTACCTCTTTTTGCATATATATCTCCATCAGAGATTCAAAAAAAAAATTTAGTTTTGGTTTCACAACCATGTAAGTGTTCAATTTCTTTCCAATCCCAATTTGCCAGCTACACCTGTGCTACTGATCTTCCTCAGGCATTTCTTTATTCTAGGCTTTCACAGAATCTTCCCCCTTTCCAGGGCAATTATTCCAGAAAAGAACTCTAGCAAGTTTTAAGTCAAATAAAGAAGGAAAAAGGCAAAAGTAAAAGCGCCAGGCTGATAGCAGAGGCCTTATTCAATCATATTCAGCTTTCCTAGGCATGGAACTAGGAATTCAAATGCAAGAGGGGCTTTGCATTTATGATATGCCTGGGTTCCCCAAACTGAAATACCGAGGGTCGGAACCCAGAGAGGAAAACTCTACTCCATAAAATTCAAATCACCAAGTATTTTCCCCAGATCTCCACATTCCTATTCTTCTCTTGCTGCAGAAAGAATGCCTAATGAAGAAGGGCCTTGGGGTGGCTGGGCGAAGAATCTCAGACTAGATGAGTCTCGCAGGTGCCTCCCAACACCCAATGCCCACTTTGCATTTAGTGCTGAACTGACCAGAGCAAAGGTCAGACAGGACAGGAGGAAAACATGGGAGTCTCCAGGTTTTCTTCCACTGCTGACCTCTTGGTGTACAATTTGTCCTTTCATGATAATGAAGTGACTTTTTCTTCTTGAAAGAAAATAACAAATACAGGAAAGTCCAGCTGGAAATAACAGAGAATTTTCATATTTTCCCTGCCTCATATGTTTGACAGGAGACGTAGGGTTGTTTCAGAAGGCGCAGAAGCTAAACTCTTCCGGCCAGGAATATGGGGCAGAAACAGTTGTGGAATGGAGAGAGGCACCCACTGGAATCACACAAAAATAGAAAAAGAAAAAAAAATCTCTTCCTAACAAGACGGCATGTTAACTGCAGCATCTATTCTATCATTATAGCTGGATCATTCTCCTCCTAATAATAGTAATAGCTAACATTTTTGTCTATGTATCATGTGCCAGATGCAACTTTACATGCATTAACTCATTCAGTCTTTGCGACAACCCACTAATCAGTAACTACTAAGCTTATGTGGCTGCTGGGTTGCATTAACAGCCCCAAATTGTTTACTGGTCCCTGTGTCCATACTCTTTGGCGGACGGCTTTGCAGCAAATCTCCTTAACAGATAGAATGTTTTCCTGCTTCTTGGATCTGGGTTCCTGGATGTGACTTAGTTTGCCAAGAAAATGAGGTAGAAATGACAATGTACCAGTTCTGAGCCTAGGACTCAAAGAATCCTGGCATATTTCCATGCTGTTTTTTCCTCTGCATCACTGACACAACAGCACACCTGCACTAACTTGCTGGAGGGTGAGAGACAATGGCGCTGAGAGCACTCGCTGGAGTCATCCCAACGAAGCCGCTCTCAGATCAGCCATTGGCCAGCCAAGCCCCAGACAGGTAAGGGAGCACAGCGAGAGCAGCAGAACTGCCAGCTACCCCAAGACTTGTAAGCAATGATATATAGTTATAGTTCTATGCCACTGGGTTTGAGGATAATTTGTTAGATACCAGACCTGATATGCTCATTTTTATAAATTAGGAAACTAAGGCACAGAGGAGTAAATCACCTTACCCCAAGTCACTCAGATAGTAAGTAGTAAAAATGAAATAAATCTAGGTAGCCTATTTCGAAATCAATGCACCTATTCACCATCAGACCTTCTACTTTAATGGATAGAGGATTGTGGCAATATTCAATTGTGTGTATGTGATATGTTCACTATTAGTGAATATCTCCCTTTCTTCTTGAAAAGCCCTTGGGTTAGCCATTCAAAGCAATCAATTTTATAAGAAAATGTGAGTAGAAGACGTAGCCGAGATCAGTATCAATCATCTAAATTCTAATAAATGAGATACTCAAAGAAGAGATTCACAGAAAGAGACAGCACTTTCGAATTAAATCTTCTCTTTTCCGAAAGAAAATGTTACAGACTATAAATTTTACATAAAGGTGATGTACAAAATTGGGTGGCCAATATCAAACCCATCAGAATTTCTTTTAGAATAAAATACGATGTTATATTTAGGCATATTAGTCACATATGGAGTGGATAAAAGCACATCAGGAGTCCACAAACAAACAAGCCCTCTTAAATAATGCATTCTTAGAAAATCTATATCGGACATCAAAAATAATTTTTTACCTCTGCAGATGTGAAAAGGATTAATCTTGGCAACCCAGACAGTCCCTTTTCCTTAATATCAGGACAATATTTGTATCTAGCTAAATTCATGGCATACATATTGGACACTGAACCACCTGCAAAAACAAAATTGAAATGACATATTTATAGCATGAAGTTCTAGCTCCCTAAGTGCTGACTCCAGTGGAAAGCATAAATGGCTGTGTCTGCTCTAATGACAAATCACTGTGAAAGTCATCTGAGCACCACACCCCCACCCTATTACTCTTACACACTTCCTAGTTTCCAATTCCAGCAATTTCCAGTCTCAGCAAAGTGAGAAGTTTTGGTCTATTCTCTTATTCCAGTTTTTCCAAATTAAAAGTTTCTATCTATGAGCTCTACACCCAGGTACCCACAGTCAATAGCATTCTTTCTGTCTGTCATCTGATCAATAAAATGACAGTATATGTTCATCTTTGCTCCCGAAAAGGACTGGAAGATAACAAAATGTGATTTAGGAACTTTCTCAAGTAAAACTGATTTAAAACCTTAAAAATTTTTTGTAGCTCTTCCAAATTCCCAATAGCAGATAAATTTATCTGTGTTAGGTACAAATTCTCATTTATTTAGCATTTATGTCATTTATTTAGCATTTATGCAAAAAAAATATCACTCTGGAGAAAGGCACAAGCTAGAGTCTCCCCAAGTAGCATTACTTTTTTTTTAGTTATAGGAGAGAAGTAGTATTACTAACATCCAACTTTTTGAAATGTGTAAATCTGAAAAGAGTTGTTCCTCATATAACATATTAGTACATTTGTAGATGCTTGTAATAGAAGGGAGATGGCAATAACTAATTGTACATACCTGGGTTAAATATTCCATCCCCTTCTTTCCAGCCAATAAATTCAATCATTTTCTTCAGAACCGCTTCTTCCACTAATAGAAACACTGGGGACACCTCATACGTATAACTAGATAGATATAAAAAACACTTCACTTCTATGACTAGAGTCAAACCATCCCTTTGGTGTCCCAAGAAATGCACATAAGGTTTTATTAAACCAAGAGGCTGCTGAAGTGTAGTACAGTCTTTGGAAATGTATCCATTGGCAATAGAGAAATACACAGTCAGTGATAGTGCTAGTTGTGGTTAGATAAATGCCAGTAGTTAGTGGCCTTAGGGATATGCAAGCTACTGGAACAGGCTCAATTTACAGAAAAACTTCAATTCCATTGGGAGAGATAAAGGTAGAGCATCTGGATCTTTGTATTAGCCATGAACAGTGGCCAATTTATCCTGTGAATGCTGCTTTGGATGTGAGCTAAAGAAAAAAACATTGTCATGGTAACCAGGTTTTATTAGGTTACTACTGTGGGTAACCTAACAGAGAGCATCTACTTGGACACTACTCATCCTGAATTATAGCTTCCTCCACCACACACCTGAGTTTGTACAAATGGGAAGTGCTCTGAGGGTCATCTGTTATTATGGGATGATTTCACTGCAAAGCACTACCCAGATCCCCTGCCGATGAAGGATTTGTTGCTCCAGCTGGAAGGTTGTTGTCAAGGCATTACTATGTTAGCTCCTTTAGAAATTGCCCCAGCTGCAAGGAGCCACCTTTCCTAAGGTCACAGCCTTTTCTGTGGTAGTCCACACCTGATGACTGGTCCAGCTGGAGGTATAAAGGCCTGGCCATGAGGGCCCGACTCCAGACGAAGATAAAGGGCCACTGCAGCTCCAGATGGGTCAGCCGAGATTGTCATTGAGCCAGCATAGCAGCCTGGCAACTATCTCTGCTTCTTTCCACTTCTGCTTCTTTCCCCTCCCAACACCCATGATGATCCCAAGGGTATTCCTTAATAAACATCTTCCTCACTAAATTCCATCTAGAGCAGCTTCCCATGGAACCCAAACTAGGACAGTTACCGTGCCCAGTTTTGTCATGTTTGAGTCTCTTCATAACTTGAGGGCGACTAAATATATATAACCTCCTTCTCTAACAATTAGGTGCTTACATTAAATTGTATCTGAATATATATGTATTCTAATATGTAAGCTAAGCAGATACATTTAGAGGTACAGTAACAGAATTTAATGTGATTATGTTTAACATCTGGAAGGGAAACTTTGGGATGGAAGAAAAAAAAACCCTACTATGTATCACCCTCCCATGTGGCAAGCACTCTACAGACATTATGACATTTTCAATCATTCTTGGAAACCAGTTTACATGTATCAAAAATATGGGGAAAAAAGTATATGTGTGTATGTGCACCTACAAATATAAGCGAAATAATCATTCGCTTTTTTATAAGAAAAAAATAATAATATTAAACCTGTCTTTGGAAACTAGCTCAACCTTAAACCGAGGAACAGGCTTGGAGGTCGGGGGAGAGCAGTGTACAATGCCCACAGCTCCGTCACGTTTTGAGTGGATTGTTCAGCTTAGCAGCAGTTTAATACTTCAAAAACTTCTAAAGATTTCAGTTAAAAGAACCCAGATGAGAAGTTAAAAAACCCAAGATGTATAAGGAAATGTTCATAAAATTGTGTAATTTTACTGTCTCCTGAGTCATCTACCACTTTAACTCTCCCGCCCACTGAAACCTGGTATCATCTCGCATTACTCCATCCCAAGTTCTTTAACTGAAGTCACCAACGACACCCACACTGCAGATCCAGGGGACATGCTGTAGTCTTTGTCTTAGTTAAATACTCGACGACATGTGACTCTGGACACACTCTCCACCACGGCTTCCATGCTTTCCTGCTTGAGCTTCTCTTTCTCTTTCTCTGTTGCAAGCTGATCTTCCTTAATGCCCACTCCTAAGCCCTCGTCTCTCCTCACTCTACACTCTGTCTTACAGGCAGAGCTTCTCTGTCTCCTGGTTTGTTTTTATTCTAAGTGTCTCCATCCTTCTCATTAAAATCACTTGTAGGGCTTTGAAAATATGATGCCTGGGACACACCCACAGAAGTTCAGATTTAATTGGTCTGGGTTGGGACCCATGCCTCAATATATTTTTTTTTAAAAAGTTCCCAGGTTGCTTCTAATGAGCAGAATGGGTTGAGAATCACTAACTTAAGGAATTTCATCCATGCCCACTATTTCAACTACCATCATTCACCAATAACTTCTGAATTAATATTCTTCATATAGATAACAGAATTTCAGTCCCATATTCTCTCAACTCGGTTGGTATATACTCTTGGATATCTGGAAATTATTGCGAACTCAAATGCTCACACTGAAAATTGAATTCTTCCTTTTGTCTTGTTCATCACGTACTTGAAAACTGGTCTCCTTTTCCAATGCTTCTTATCTCAAAGAACGACACTACCATCAGCTCAGCTATGAAACCCAGAAACCCAAGCATCATCTCGTAAATCTCCTTTGTGTCCTCATTTCCAAGATCCAATATATTATTCAGTGTTTTCTCTTTTATCTTCTAAATACATTTTTTGGTCTCTATTTCTACCTCTCTCATCTAAATCCAAGCTACTATAATCCCTCTCCTGACTAAGGTAATATCTTCCTAATTGGTCTCCTCTAATCCTCTTTCCACATTTCCAGTGATCTTTTAATAAGCAAATGGCACCTAATGATTTAAAAACCTTCAATGGCTTTCCATTGTACTTAGAATAACTCACAAACATGGCCCACAGAGTCCTGCATGTCTGCTTCCTATCTATATCTCCAGTCTTATTCTTTATTATACTCCGGATAGCTCTATCACTGGCCCTTCAGTTCATAGCATGTGTCATGTTGTCTCCTGCCACAGGGCCTTTGTAGATGCTGTTCCATCTGTTTGGAACTCATCTTCCCTCTTTTCACCAAGTTACTTTTACTTACCCTTCAGCTCTTAGCTGTAACTTCCTCAGAGAAGATGTCCTAGAGCACCCAACTAGGAAAAGTTGTCCCATTTACATTTATAGTGTCATGCACCATTCCTTCACATGAAAATTGGAATTTTAGATTAATTTGTGCGGTCATTCTAATTAATTTGCATGGAGCATCTCTCATTAGATATTTTGCTTCATGAAGGCAAAGTCAAGGTTTGTTTTTATTCAACATATCTCTCCAGCACTTAGCACTCGTGGCTTTTCATGCAGGAATAAATTAAAAGTTGCTTACTTAATTTCCTCATCTGTTGAGTGGAGATAACAATGCCTGCCTTATCCCTCTCACAGTACCACTGTCAAATCAAACAACTCTTTGAATACTGCTGTCATAAGACTGTTCCATTACTCAAGATGACACTGCACAAATGAAACCATTAACTAGAAATTCATGAAATAAAATTTCATATACTTAAAAAACATCTCTAATGCATGTTCGGTGTAAAATTACAGTAAAATGGTACTTACACACTTGGGTTTAATGCTTCTGTCATAAATCGGGCCACCAAGGAGTAATAATCAAGTCCAGCATACAACTGGTTGAAAAATCTTGGATGGTCTATAAATTTAAACAGAGTATTTAACTACGCAGCAATAAAAAAGAAAAAAAAATAGAGTAATAACATAAATCTTTTAGACGATGAAAGCAGCTGGACACAAGAGAGTATACACTGCATGATCCTACTTATATGACATTCAACATCAGGCAAAGATGATCTATGGAAATAGAGGTTAGAATTCTGGGTACCTTTGGGAAGGAGATATTGATTAGGAAGGGGCTTGCAGAGCCTCTGGAGTGCTGAAAATGGTCTCAATCTCTATCTGGGTGATGGTTACCTACATACACAGATATGTACAAATTCATCGCTCTGAGCACTTAAGATTTGTTCATTTTACTGAATGTAAATTATACTTCAATTTTTTTAAAAAAAAAAAAAGCTTTCAAAACCTAATCACACACAAAGGAAACAAATTATAGCTCTTTTTACTGAACAATATGTTTCTAAGTAAAACTTGAGTAATCTTTAAGAGTTTTGGTTTACCTTCTTTCTTTCAACAACCCTGACCCAAACCAAAACCCTTAAGAAATGGGTTATTTGAACAATTTGTATATGTATCAAAGCCTGTTACCTTTATTCTCTGAAAATACTGATATTAACTTTACTAAATTTAAACATATTTCACTCACTAACAGGGTTCGCTTCATGCTACTGACAGTGACTGGCCTTTTTATTTTTCAGATTGGACCATTTTTCATAACGTAACTGGCATTATATAGATGGATTAAGATGTGATTCATCATGCAGCTTACATAAAATTTCTGATTCAACTTTTTTCAACACAAGTTGCCTTTAAGACTCAAACAACCTCAGTTCCAACTTTTTTTCTTTTTTTCCTCCTATAGAAGACCTCATAAAGGTTCTTGGCTTTACGCGGTGTGAATATTCATACCGAGCGCCAGGCTAACTGGCTCGACATTCTCAATCACAGGAAGCCCAGCGTGACCAGGAACAAAGAGGCAGGAGGTCTATTTCTAACTTTGAATATTTGGGAACCATTTCAGTTAGTGACCTCTCTTTACAACTTGCAGCTTTGTTTTTGGTGGTTTCCCTCTCTTAACTAGGAGTTCAATGAAAAACAAAAGTCTCAGCAGAAAATGTCTTTTTAAATAAAACATGGAAAACTTCTTCTAATCTGGCAAAGGAGAGCAGACATTGCTATAAGTAATTTTAAGATTTTTGTTTTAGTTCTGTGTTAATTTATGATTGATTTCATTGGTAATATTATGAAAAATATCCAGTAAACTGAAAAATCTACTGTATTAAATGTCATTCTATATTTCTGACAGGTACTGTAATAATAAGATATGCATCTCTGCTTTTGAAAAGCTAAGCGGGTTTTTGATACATATACCAGACTTTCCCAAGGGAACACAGACTAATTATTTTTAGCCAAGATTTTATTATGTTTCTTCCACTAAATTTAGTTCAGTGTCTGAATTCACAAAGCATAATGCCTGTATGGTCTTAAGCACTAGATTACCTTTGTATTATACCTGGAAATGCATACTTTGGAAAGTATTCTCCTACTTTTGGAATTTGTTCACTGAGTATATAGGATATTAACAATCAGTTAAAATAGTACTCAAAACAAAGCTGATATGTTATTGCATTTACAAAGATCACAGTGGTTAAGCAGTATTATGAAACTATCACAGTAAAAATTTACCATATACAGTATTCATTTTTCTTACACCTTCCTAAAGGTTTTTACTTTTTGATTCTGCTAGATTTGATAAAATAATTTGGTAATTACCAATGGCCAAGACTTCATAAATATCTTTTGAATAAATCTATTCCTATTTATGTTAAAGAGACGCCCTTGAATAATTACTTGCATATTCTGGGCCATCAAGATTTAAAATGCCATTCAAATTCTATAATCAAAATATTATTTGCCAGTTTGGAAGAACATATATAACAAGTAGCAGTCAGAATATGTGGTCTTGATGATAAATGGAGGATGGGGATTGCCAAAGGAGTAGATAATATTTATATGTGACCAGTAACAGCAACATTTTTTCTATTAATTTAATTCTGGTTTCTATGACAAATCTGTAATAAAGATTAAATGAACCATATAAAAATACCAGAACCATTATTTTTTGATTCAGGTTTCTCATCCCATAAATATTGTCACACTCAACTTTACCATGAGGTAAATACATACCGAAGAAAATGTAGACTGGTTAGAGGTACAGGTCAAGGAAGTAAATTAAAGTTCTTACTAGTTTTGACACTGTAGCGGATAACATCCTGGCAAAGTTCCAGCAGCCTGTGGTGGGGCTCTCCTGTGTCTCTCAGCTCCAGATCAAGAAGTTGTTTCAGTTGTTCAGGAGGCCGCCATTCACAAACCTGGAGGTCCAGCAATGGCACAGTTAATTGAGCACCCATGAGAGCCAAGTATTGAAAGAACGTTAGAGGCGTAAACCTTACTTACCCTCTTGACACTTCTAGACAAGTGGGAGAGACAGGGATTGAAAGGAGCAACCATGGTCAGCATGAAAAAAGCTATAACAGAAATGCAGAAGTCCCTGGAACAAGTGAGGGGCCCCGTCTTAGGTTTGGAAGGTCAAAGATTTCCTGGGGGAACTGATATATAGGTTGTTACATAAAATAAGAATAGAGTGAACCAAACAAAGATTAGGGGGTGGGGTAATGCAAGGGACATTCTAGGTGGAAATAACAAAGTAGCAAAGGCTGAAATAAGTATAAAGGAGCTCATGGCACATGGGGAGAATGAAGGAAGTTTGGTGTGGCTAAAACATAGAGTGTGAGGAAGGGAGAGGCAGGAAGTAAGGCTGGAATACCGAATAACTTCCAACTAGCCTCTCTGCTTGTTCCCTTGCCCCATACAGTCTACTATCAACCTAGCACAGAGGGATCCTCTTAAACCTAAGCCATGGCCATTCCTCTGCTCAAATATCTCCAATGTCCTTCAACGTAAAAGCCAGTCCTTACAATAACCTAAAATGATCTGTATAGTCTGCTTTCCTTGGCAATGTTTCCTTCCTAGTCTCATTGAGCACTACTTTCCTCCTGGCTGACTCTGCCCTGCCACTGTGTCTCCATGCTGTATCTTAAATATCCCAGGCATGCTTCCCACTTTAAGGTCTTTGCACTAGCTATGCCCTTCGCCTGGAATGCTTTCGTGCCAAATATTTTCATGCCTAACTTCCTCACTTCTTTCCAAGTTCTACTCAAACGGCACTTTCTCAGTTACAGCAATTCTGATTGCCTTATTTAAAATCTCAAGCTGCACATTATCTCTATTACCCTCTCTAACTTTTTCTACTCTTTATTTTTCCAAAGTACTTATGACCTTCCAACATTGCTTATGTCCTATATAATCTCCACGAGAGCAGAGACGTGGTCTGTTTGCCCACTGGTCCCAATAAGGGGATGTTCAATAAAGATGTGATGAATGAATAAATAAATGAATGAATGAAGAAATGAACAAGGCTCATATCATGGCAAGCTTTATGTGGCATGTTATAGAGTTTGAACTTGGCACTAAGGAAGTCATTGGAATGTTTTGGACAGAGGAATGGTATGATCATATTTGTGTTTTGGACAATAACTTTAGTTGCTATGTGGAGATTCCAAGTAAAACTGGCAATAAGAAGTTGCCATAATAAATCAGGCAAGAGGAGACGGCAGGCTGGATGAGGGTAAGATACCATAGGAATGAAGTATTTCTAGAGATTTTCAAAATGCAAAATCAATGAAACATAGAAATTGATTTCACAGTGAGGATGAGGGACAGAGATGACCAGCATGACCCTGAGGTCTCTAGCTTGCTTGCATACGTGAATTGATGGTCGTGATGGGAAGAAGCATCCAGTAGTGGGTGGGTTGGGGCTGATGAGTTTTGAGAATATTTAGTTTAAGGCTTCTCAGGACATCCAAAAGGAGTGTAGCAGTTGGTCTAAAGCTCTTGCGAAAGGTCGGGAACAGAGTTTCAGGCATACACTGTGAAAATCTCACAGAGATGGCGTGGCTCAGACTGAACACACACCTAAGGAGAAAAGGTTCAGGATCTCACCTGAGCAACATTATACTTTAGAAATGTATGAAGGGAGAGGAGCTCATGGGTGAGGTAGAGGACACGCCAGAGAGGCAGGCAGAATCCTAGAAGAGTTCAGTGCTATTAAGCAAAGAAAAAAGAATGTTCTAAGGAGAACATCCCTGTCAAATCCTGGTGAGAAGCCAAATTAGATAAAGATTGAGAAGTGCTCATGGGATTTATCAACAAGGAGGTGTTCTTGGCAAGAGCAATTTGACTTCGAGGTGGGAATGGAGGCCAGATTGCCATGAAGTGAGGATGTAGGAGGTGAGGAAATAGAAGGAGGGAAGGAGCGTAGACAATCTTTAAAAAGTTTGGTTGTGGAGGGGAGGAGAGAGACAGGAGAGTAGTCAGGAAGTGAGGAGACGAGGAGGTGGGAGGCCGGGGGAAGTAGGAGGAATACCAAGTTGTCCAAGAAGTATGACATTTAACTCTGACGTTAGGACTACAACAGGCAGAGGTAAATCAACAGTGACCGAAACAATCAAAAAGAATAACTACTGATACATACAACACCACGATGAATCTCAAATACATTTCACTGAGGGAAAATAGCAAGACTCAAAAGTCTACTTGTGATATGATTCTGTCTATCTGACATTCTGGAAAAGATGAAACTACAGGGACAGAAAACAGATCAAAGGCTGCTAAGATCTAGAGGTGAAGGGAGGGGTGGGTCTGACTATAGAGGGGCACGGCAACATTTGGGGGGTGATGGAACTGTTCTATATCTTAATTGTGGTGATGGTTACATGACTTCACAAAACTCAGAACGGCAAATTTTACCGAATGTAAATTATAATTTAATTTAAAAGGGGGGGAGTGGGGACTGAGAAAGCATGTCTACCAAAGAGGGCACTAGAGTAATAATCTCACAAAGTGTGGGCGTGGATCTGCAAGTTGCCTTTAAATGGTGCCCTGTTGGATCGTTGACAAAGCAGCCTGAGTTAGTGGCATAAAAACTTCACCCCTCCCTCAATCCCAACATAGCTTTCAATCCAATGTCACATGGATAGCCAGCACATCTACTATATTGTGATTGACTTGTGGTTTCTTAATTGAAAACTTAGGATCATAAGCCCTGCTTCTCACCTGATCTCCCATTGGCTCTCTATAAAACACTTCTTTCTAGGCAAAAAGGTCCCCTTACTATGTTAAGTACATCTTGTCCCTTTGCAACTCTCTTTCCATTAGTTACCTTCCTGCTTTCTTTGACACACACAGGCTGATTTCTCTGCCAATCAAAATCTTATTTAACCTTCACATACCACGTCAAAGCTCAAGGTGCCCTCTCCTCTGTGAAATTCCCAAAGTCAGCCCTGGTCACAGACCATTTATCACATTCTTACTGGGACTCCCTCTTCTCTTTTTCAATGAAAACTTATCCTTTCAATTAAATTATAAATTCAGTTCAAAGCTGAGCCTTTATCTTATTTTCCTTTATAACCTCCAGGGCCGAATATAATGCCTTACCCATAGCTAACACTCAATTAATATTTAATTACTGAATAAAGGCCAATTAAAAAAAAAATCTTACCAGAGGAACAGTATGCTCCAAAGTTAAGCAGGTACAAAATATTTCACAAGTACAGATAAGATCAGAAAATATGCAATTATAAATATATAATCAGGAAATACCATCTGTGATTTTCACCTTGAACATAGCTATTCAAAGTTCACAAGTCATTTCAACCTATTTTTCTATTAGTTTTCCCAAATGCATGCGATCAAAAATTCAGAATAAATACCACTTCCCCTTCAAAATGTTTTTTAAAATGACATTTATTTCTGATTAATAGAAGTGGAATGAAAATCTCTCCTATACATCCATTTGTTGATAATCCAATTCCAATAGGAAAGGCGATCAACATGATAAAGAGTAATTTAGGGATTTTAAGAGACATATAGAGGAGTAGCGCAGACTCTGAAGCCAGACTGCCTGGATTTTAGTGCCAGCTCTGATGCTCATTAGCACGTGATCTTGGGCAAAGTACTTGTCCTCTTTGGGCCTCATTTTTGCCCTCATAACTAAAATAGAGTTAATAAATAGCACCTGGCACATCATAGGTATCCTTGAGAATAGATGTTATTAGTAGTGGTTCCCAGATCATTTTGAATCTGATTTTGAGCGAGAATTTGAAACCTAGGACCAATAATTGGTACCAGTCAGAAGTCACACTTAACAACCCAAGATTTCTAACCTAAGTTCAGACAAGTTCCTGGTATGGACGCTCAGATAAATTTTAAAACTTTTCACACCCTTTTTCTACCTTCTGCTTGGTTTTTATTAGCTACATATAGAATGCGAACCAAAAAATGAAGGGCAAAGTGGGTTTCAGAGAATGTATAAATCACACAGGTTATTTATAGTCTACATTGTTATCTAGGGCAGAAAGCTTCATCCCTGCACTTCATAGCCTCATCTGCATAAGCTCTGGAGTCCCAGTGAATCTTCCAACACGTGATGGCTGGCAAGTTAGGAGTCAGCCATTCCAGGAAAGCAGACATGGGAGGGGGCGAGAGGCAGGTGCAAACATTGGTATCTGGGTAGCCCCTTGAAACAAAGGTACAGAGAAAATGAAAGTGTGTGCTTCCCATTTCCTTTACATCTAGCCATCCAGATTAGGGGAGAAAAAAATCTATCTTTTCCATTCCTGTGATTTCTTATAGGTGTTTTTATTTACCTTCTCACTGATATCTGTAGCCTTCGAAACAACCTGTTCCATTATCAGCCTACAGGCCTCTTCAACAAATTTTTCTCCTGCTTTTGCATCTGTTGTGGGACCATTCAGTACGACCCCATCCACGAGAACAGCGCTTCTCTTACTTGGAACCATCTCTTGTTGACCAATATCTCCTGGAATCACACAAACAAATTGTGTTTAATCTAATTACATCACACACACACACACACACACACACACACACACACACACACACACACACAAACACGGGGTAAAAAATGGATCACGTCCCAAATTCAAATGGCGTTCTTTCTTTTAATACATTTGCATCATTGAAGCTGACAGTTCCTTATGGTGACCAATAGCATGATGGAGTTAAGAGAAAAAACTTATATTTTCCATTCCTGTATCAACTTGTTTAGGATCAGAGAGTATGGTGGAGATGAAGAAATATAAAGTCAACCCATTTTACTCACTCTTGCAAACACTGTTCAAATAAATGCATGAAGAGACCTTGTAAACACAAGCTCATGTTTATTTCATGAACACACACCCTTCTGTAATTTTTTAAGGATTGCCACATATTTCCTTTTAGTAAGTCATTCCTAAAGAGGAAAAAATAATACTGACATGTCATTTCTCTTCACCTTTTAAGCCTGTATATAAATGGCTTTCTATATTACAGACAGTGATTTGTCCTCCTTAAATTTACTCAGCCATTTCCTTCTGAAAGGAGAATAAAAGAAAGTGAGAGGCACGATGGTTTGTGTAAACCCATGTTTTAATGCCTCTAAACTTTTCAAATTTGTAGTTTAGGCACAGGCAGAAAAATGGGACAGAAAATATTTAGGACTGTACAACTGCCAGTCAGTGACTAAAGGTTAAAAGTCAGCATGGAAATCTATATCTGAGACTAAAGGTTACTGCCTACCCAAAATAGCCCTCCACAAAAATAATTTTGGCAACTTAATCCAGATACTCAACCACTGTCTGCTACAGGCATTGATTCAATTGTATTTCTTTTTCTAATCAGTATTTCTCTCTTCATAATGTTCAAGTTCATTTAGTTGTAGAAATTTACAGGAACGATTTTTAAAAGTATTTTCAGAACCACACCTAGCACAGTACCTTACTTATAATTTGTAAGACTGCCTTAAACATGCTAATGCTCTGTCTATATGTATTTCAAATATTTTTATACTGAGAGCTCTAACAATATTAACATTTATTATGCTGTTGAGTCCTTCTCCAAGTTAAATGTTTTGATGAAAATCTGTGCTTTATAAACCCTTTAATTCTATTACTGGAAAACTCAAATGGTATCCACAAAGGCAGATGAAAATGTCACAGGAAGTTTCCCCAATTGGGGAAAGACAGAATCTGCAGCAAAGGATCAATCTTTTACCCTTAGACTGAAAACGATCCAGAGGTCCAATGTTGAATTTTAGTTCCATCCTTCACTTTCACTTATCTTTCACTTGAAAGGATGTATTTAACATGGTTTAGGGCCAAATGTTGAAGCCCTAGAATTGCACTTTTAGATGGATATGCTCTATAGCTAAAGGCATTTTTCACTCCCCAATTATTAGGTCCTAAAAATAAATTGGAAAAGAGGGCAATTATTCAGGGAACCCTGGTTATGTCGGTAGGCAGCACTATTATTAACCACACAGAAAAAGTTAGGTTTTTTTAACCTCATTAGTAAGATTTCGGGTTTTTATTGCCCAGGGAATACCAGCCACTCTGTATCCCTCTCAGATCAGTGTCTGTCTGTCTCTCTCTCTCTCTCTCTCTCACTCGAAAAAATGTCACACACCCACTTGCAACCAAAATAGCAGTGAAATTGGAATTAAAATCATCTCTGTCTCCACAGCAATCAATTGAAGAAATGCCCATAATTCATATAATTGTCTAGAAGAAAATGCCATAAAAATCGGATATAGATTATGCCTCTTTTCTTGATAGACATGTTTTATTTCTATTGCCAGGTGTAATAATGTGCCTCTTCCTTCCTGTGCATTTGCCTAATTTGGAAAAGATCCTCTGGAGATTGTATAGTAGGTCAAGCTGTGGTCTGGGGATGCATGCCCAGGACTTTCGATTTAACTGCTAGAGTTTATAGTAGTTAATAATGAAGTCTTTCGATTGGAAGAATCTTCCATGAAGAATATATCTAGAATCTGACTGCTTTTTATCACACTGTCACCTACAACCATCAAATGCTTAGTACTAGCCACCATCAAATGCTTAGATTAGTATAGTGGCCTCCCAAATAACCCCTAGCCTCTACCCATACTCTGCAAGTCGTGAGGACTATTCTCCACATAGTAGCTCCTGTGTTCCTTCGAAAGATAGTCAGATCACATGACTATTCTGCTCAAACCATCCAATTTTGGACTTTTGGTTATTAAACCAAAAGTCCACGTCCTTATAATGACCTCTAAGGCCATAAATGAGCCCCTTTCCCCATTATATCTTGGACCTCAAATTTCATCTCTTATTACTATCCTCTAAGCCCACAAGTTCCATCCACTTTGGCCTCTTCACTATTCTTAGACTCTTTCCTTAAACATCAGCTTCTCAGCGAGTTCTTCCTTGACAACCCTGTTTAAAACTGCAGCCACTTCTCTCTCCCACCTTCTTTTTCTGCTTTATTTGGCTCAAGAACAGTGACCATCATATGACATACGATATGCATTTATTCTTTTATTTGTTTAAATATCTGTCCATCTGGTGGACGTTAAACTCTATGAGAACATGAGTTTGTGTCTATTGGTTTTACTTTTGTGGCTACAGCAACCAGAAAGGGCCTGGCTGTCTGTAGAAGTCTGATAAATATTTGTCAGCTATTAAGTTCAAGAAACCAACCAGCCAGTGATAATGTCCTCCTCCTCTGAGACACCACTGCAGATTACCAGACATAACTGAGCAGGAGACACCTTTGGCTAGGGATGGGGCAGACACAGAATGTACTTCAGGGGCTAGAGAAGAGATGGTGGGCACTGAAAGAAGAACCGGGGAAGCAGGGCCTTCCAGGGAGACCTGAGTTTGTGGTCCCTGGATTACCAAAGGGAACATGGATGAGAGGCTCCACTTTCCTCCCCTCCCCACTCACTTCCTGCTGCCGTTCTCTTTCTATGACCTCTCCTTCCCTATTTTACAGTTATTTGACTTCTTAGAGTCAGCCCATCACCAAGTCTCACTCCAGGAACCACAATTTCACATGTGAAAGTCAGCCCATCACCAAGTTCTCACTCCAGGAACCACAATTTCAAATGTCAGAGTGTTTAGTCAATCCCTAAACACTCTGACTTCTAAATTTCCATTAATTTCTGAACTCCATACCTTCCGAAACTTTATATAAGCACAACTTGAGTTTTGTTCAAAGAGATGTACAGCTCTCCCTTGCTTAACAAACAATAAATTTAGCTTTACATATTATTTCAGATATTAAGAGGTGGCCTCTTCCTTTGACATAGGATTAAATGAATTAATGCATATTAAGGCTTAAAATAGTGCCCGGTACATAGTGGGCACTCGGTAAATGTTATTAATATTACCTAACTAAATAAATATTAGCTCATACTAGTAGGAAATCAACAATGTTTATTAAATACATGAATGCATAAGAAACAAAGTGGTATTTACACATGACAGTAATCTGTGACAGTAAACTATGTCACCTGAAAGGGAGGTCTCCTCAGAGTTGTCATGTGACTACAGCAAGGAACTCTAGATCAAGTGGCTGGTGAGTTACTCCAATGGAAGAGTGGGAAGAGGGGGCCACAATAGTAGGGGACTGCCTCTGTGAAGAGAGTAGAACTTTCTGCCACGACATTCAGGACACAAGATGACAGTCAAACAGGTTAGCCCACACTGGGAAGGCAGCTGTCCACACCTCTCACCTTGTCACTTTCCACCTGCACTGTTGTTATCTGTGTAGAGGTTTTATTTCTTGCACCAGATCATAAACTTCCACGTCCCATTTTTCTGGACAGCCCAGAAAATAGTTCAGCAGTTGGCATTGGCAGGCACCAACCCAAAATCCCCTGCATGACCCAGTGGCCTAGACACCAGGAGAGCTGAGTTCTAGTCTCACTTGGTCACTTCCAAACACTCTGATCCTGGTACAATACGACCTTTCTGTGCCTCAGTTTCCTCATCTATAAAATAGGAGACAATCTGAGAAAAGGGCTTGGCTGGCTACCAGAAAACTCCCGGGAAGACTAACTAAGATTCAGTTTCCTGAGTTGTTACCCAAAAGATTTTATTCCAGCTCTGACCCAAATATCAAATTTTATAAAGAATTCTAACTTATACTAATAGTGAGGAAATATAGCAACATGCAGGTGGATTTAGGAATCACTGTTCTGGGTGATCTCTAAGGTCATGTTAACATGTTTTGAATGTAAATAATGTAGACATTTGGGGTTAAGGCTTAAGATTATAGCAGAAGTTGAGATATCAGAGAAGACTTCTGAAGAAGAAGACTGATCTCTTTGAATACTGCAGTAATAAATAACAATAATAATTTTAAAACTTCATCACTTCTTAAGTAGCAACTCCATTGGCAGACAGCTAAAATTATCACAAAATTTCTCCTTACACTGATTCCAGATGTACATTTCGTGTCATTTCTATAAGCTTTACAGTAAATGGGTGTACAAAGCAAATCTAATATCTCTTCCACAGGACTCTAATCCAAAGATGTAAAGACTTCTATCAACTGTCACCTAGATCTTTTTTTTTTTTTCCCAGTTAAAACTGCTCCAGTTTCTTCAATGGTTTCTAATGTCCATGGTCACTAGTCTGAATCAGTTTATTTCCATTTTACAAAATGTGGTATAGCACAAAACTCTAGGTGTGGTCTCACCAGCTCTAAATATGATATCTCTAAATATCTCTCAAGCTCTGGTCACCATATTCCATCAGTAAGGCTTCCATTAGCACCCTGGTTGATTCCAAAGCTTAAGCTTTGAGACCAGGCAGATCCTGGCTCCAAGTCTAACTACTGCTGTGATCTTACACAAGTTACTTAACTTCCTTGTGATCCAGATTTCTCCTCTGGCAAATGGTTAAAATCACCATGCCTATGGCACTGAGTCACCAGGAGGTTTGAATATGACAATGCATGCAAGATGCTGAACAAAGTGCCAGGAACAGAGAAAGGAACACAGGAAGTGGTAACTACTAATGTGACTCAGTTTGTATGAACTCTTTTCTGGCACCGGCATTACACGGTTGGCTCAGGTAAAGGTTAGAATTAATAGCCTTGGATCTTTGTGAGACAGTCTGCTAGTGAGAGCTGAATTTCCCATCTAAGACGCTTATTGTTAAGAACAAATTAGCAATCAGAATATAATGCTTGTCTCCAAACAATAGAAATGAAGAACAGTGGATCAAAAGTGAATCCAGTCATCTGGTTGGGAGACGATGGAGCTCTTCAGAAAAATTGTGCCAAAGACATTGGGGACCCAGGGAAATCTAAAGGGTCAGGACCTGGAGACCGAGTGAGCCAGTGCAAGATAGACATGAGAGTCAAAGCTTGGCGAAAGAAGACTGTATTAATCAATAAACTAAAAAGGACCTACTATGTGTCAAGCACCCAGCCTGGTGCCTGGGGGCACAGAAATAAATGGCACAGAGTCTCTGTTTTGAGTTGTGACAAGTCTAGGAAGAGAATATTTAGGAAGTTGGGGGGAAAGAAAAATAGAGCTGAAAAAAAAATGTTGAAGAAATATCCATCTGTTCTGGAGTTTTCTAAGTCAAGTATCTCTTCTAATCTCAAAAAAGTAGATACTCTTGCCAGATTCATACATTGTTTGCATCCCTTCTAAATTTCACATGCATTTTAAGCCATTTTTGTTGTCTTAGAAATAACATGCCAATGAGAGAGGAACTAAGGAAAACCTACAAGGAAGAAGACTATAGTAAATAAACAGATATTAAGAAATAACAATAATACAAGGCAGTGGCCAGAGAAGCTCTGAAAGTTTGGGCAATAGCCACAAATATAGATTATGTTTTTGAATATAGCTCTGTGATTTAGTTGAATCATAGAGCCTACTTAGAGACAGAAGAATTTCCACAATACAGGAGTAAATGCCAAAACTTTGCCTACGACTTTAGTCAGGTAGAGATGAGTACCCAAAGGGAGGGGGGAAAAAGAAAAGAAAATTTAAATCATTTGTTTAGTCTCATTTTGGAGTTAAAGTCTTTCCTTAGTTGAAATGCACAGTGAGCTGATACGTCTCTTATTTATATTTTCTGAAATATTTATTGACTATTATGTGTAAGACACTGGGTTACGCACTATGGGAGACTAAAAGATGAATCAGACACACAGATGATGATCTCAAAATCCAAAAAGGAAAATAAGACATGTTTATGAATACCTAGAATCCCATCGACAAGGCATAACCTGTGATACTTGAAGTCAAATAAAACATACATTGAAATTCCTGAGAAGGACTTCTGAATGTGAGAAGCAGAAAGTCCTCTTAGATTAGATGGTATTTAGAATGGACCTTCTTTCGTCCATTTGGCAAATATTTATTTAGTGCCTATTATGTTCAGAACATTCTGTAAGATATTGGATGCTAAGCAGTGAACAGAAAGACACAAATTAAATGTATTTGGGTTGCATGAAAACAGAGTTAATAAAAAGGCTAGCAGATAAGTAATTAAAATAATTGCAGACTCTAATAAATGCTCTAAAGGAAATTACCTGAATGACTTGAGAGAACGAAGGTGAAAAGTTGTTATAGATCTGATAGGGCAAAAGTATTTCTGAAGAAAAAACATTTGAATTGAGATGTGAAAGAGGAGAAGAAGCCAGTTGTAAAAAGACATGGAAAGAGAACAGTCCAGGAAGAATAGAAAATGCAAATAATCAATAAATTATCCTCTTAAAGAACTAGAAAGAGATCAACGTGACTCAAGTGTGAGAACGAGAAGAAGGGAGGAATAAAGTAACATTTGGAAAGGTAGACAGGCAGCATTTCAGGGAACGTATTTTATTCTAAAAGCAACAGGAAGCCACTTGAGAGTGTTAAACAGCGAGTAACGTAATCTGGTTTACATTATAAAAGATTACTCTGGTACCATGTGGAGGATGGACTGTCAGACGGCAGATGTGGAAACGGGGAGATTGCTTAAGAAACTCTTGTAATCCAGGCAACAGAGAATGGCGGCTTTGATCTGGAAGACAGCAGTGGAGATATATAACGATGTTGCAATATGGGAGACATTTTGGTGGTAAAGCCAAGAGGACTTACTGATGAAGTGGATGGAGGGGGTCAAGAACACGAAAGAATCTAAGGTGACTCTTGGATTTGGGGCCTGAGCCACCAGGGAAGTGGTAGGGCTGCATACTGATATGGGGATCCCTGGAAAAGGGCAAGATGAGTAAGTGGCTGGTGATGTGTGGGTGGAGAATCAAGATTCTTGACTGATTAGTAGAAATTGGTTATGATGGGGTTAGAAAAAAAAGGTCAAGCAAAGACATTCATGACAAAAAAAAATAAGCAGCACGAAGTAGGCAGAAAAATGTGTATCTGTGTCCAGGAAACCCCCAAGAACTGCTGCTGTTGGTCTAAGGGCAGCATCTGTAAATGGGAAAAGTGACGGTTGAGAAGGTGGCATGGGGACTGATTTTGCAGGAACTTGAATGGTAACTGTGGAATTTAGATGTCACTTGGTAGGCAATAGGTAGCCATTGAAAACTTCTTATGGGATAAGTGCTTTAGCAAGTGGAAATGGGTACTGGCGGAAAGTTAGGATGGAAAATCAAGAATTGGAGGTGGGGAGATATGCTGGCAATCATCCAGGCCAGGGAGAGGGATAACAGACAAGATGCTGGATTGTATTTATTTTAACTTCTCCCCTACAATAGCGTCACCGCAAACTTGAAGCTGGAAATCCCATGTCTTTCTCATGAGCCCTGCAATCGCCCATGGATAAGATAGCTTTCCTGTCTCCCAGTAAGTCTCTGTTCTAAAACGATCTTTGGATAAAAAGGTGACAGAAAAAGAGAGGCAAAAATCCACGCATCGGCTCCTCCCTTGCAAAGCACGGATGAAAATACAGCCTTTCTGGGACGTGGCATGTTCCCATCACCCACGGTTTTATTTTATGAGGTCGTATTGTGCTAGCATCTGGGGTGCCAAAGGATTCAGATTCTGCTGAAACACCAAGGCAACCCCTTGAACAAAAATGCTGGGTCCATAAACATCATCTATTCTCCTCAGAACAGTCTCTAAAACCACCAAAAAAATAGCTGTCGGTGGCCTGTCAGTGGCCAATAAATGCATAGTACACCATAAACCCTATTTATTTTTAATTTCAAAAATATTTTCCTCTCACTGAGCACCAGGCCAGGAATTGGTAACCTTCTAATATTTTCAAGAGACTAGGTTTTCAGAGACATCTACTTCTACTGCTTGAGTAAACATTACTTGACAAGCTTTGAATGCGGCTATTGTACGTCTTAGCAGGAGATAGTCTTTACATAGGAAACTAGGAAACACCTATTTTGGGGTTGTACTGGTTGAGCTATTATTGACTCATTCTGTGATGCATTTCTGTCTATACCAATGCAGGGTCATAATACTAAGTAAGCCAGTGCTTACTTAGCTTGTCATGTTGATAGGCAGCTCTTGAAACCACCCTCTACCCTCCATCCTACCTTTAAACCTTAGGAACTTTTCTGATGGGCAGAATTTAAGTTTGCAAGGATTTGAAAGCAGTTGGGCTCTAGGAGAAAACTAGATTTGGCATTCCCATAAAGCAAACATCAGCCCTGGCTGAAGGACTTAGCTGTGGATAACGTGCTCTTATTTGGCCCCCAGGGAGCTACTGCACTGAAGGCCACTGTGTTCCCCAGGAGCTGGGGGACACAGTTCCTTCTCTTTCATTAGCCGCTACCAGTTCCTGTTGGCATTTCCCACTCTGCCACAATCTTGTTTCCTTGTCCTTTCTGACTCTTGCTTCTTATCTACATGTATTTGTAAAACATCAGATTTTACTTATTGTTTTATTGGTGACTTCTGTGTTTTCCAAGATTTAAGGCTGAGTAGGTAGATGCCTGTTCTTAGTTTGCTTGTTTGCTTGGGGCATTTGGGGCTTAACCAGCATCTGAACTGGAACCGCCCTTCCCCTAGGACAGTCTTGGCAGCTCTGTCAGTTAAGGCCACCCCCTTTTGTGGGTATCTCCAAGTCCCAAGTATTCCAGATCCCCAGAACTGGCTTGGCTTTTGTCTTATGCAAGTCCTGATTATTTAGCTCTCTCTCCAGTCCTGTGAGTTCTCCAAGATTCTTCCAACAGCCTTCCCCTCTTAGCAAGCATTCTGTGTTCTATGAAACTAGAGAACCATAACTCTGAATACTCTGAATAACTTGGCTTCTTTAGCCGTTTCAACTAAGGAAAGTTAAAAGCAACCAGACACATCTTTCTAACTATACTCTCTGGAGCCTCAGAGTTTCCCATGTATTTGTGTTGTTCTCCAAAACTTGAAGGTCACCCAGTTACTGTCTGAAAATAAATGTTTTTTTCCTTTCTCTCTCTTTAAAAAAAAACATTTCACTTCAGTACAAGTCTGGATGCTTGAAGTCAATGGGTAGAGTACTGTCTAAGCAAAAAGAGTCTAGAATAATACTGCCAAAAAGAAACAAAAAGCAAGCCATTTGTGTAATTTATCTTTCTAGTAGCGTTTCTAGTAGTAGTATGGCATAAAGGAAACTAGAAGTACAATTACGCTTACAAAACAATAGCAGTTAACAGTTCTTGGGTACTTACAATGGATCAGGTACTGAGCTAGACACCTCATATGAATTAGTTTATTTAATCCTCATAATAATGTTATGATGAAGATATCTTTATTAACTCAATCTCACAGACAGGGAAGTTGAGGCCAGAAAGATGGAAAGAATTGCCCAAATCACACACCTAATAAGCAATAAAGCCACAATTCATAGCCAGATGGTCTGAGTTCAGTTATCATGTTGATTATTACTACATTTTATCTTTTTCACAAAAAACAAACAAGAAGATATTGCTTCTTCTATCTCATCAACCACATTAGACTACTCGAACCCATTTTTTGTATTCCTAAAGCAGTAAGTGATTATCTTGGAACTATGTATCAAATTGTAATGTGCTGCAATTTAATATATAGTTTTAAAACCAATTTGCTCAAGTGTTGACTTCAGGATTTTAAATGTATTCCACTTAACCAGCGATTTAAATGAAAATTTAAATAAATGCTATAAATGGTTGCCTCATTTGCATGATCTGTTGATTAACTGATAGGAGCCTCATCTGTGCGTGGGGTTCTGCTTCCTAGCCCAGCCCTTGGGCAGATGATCCAGGTGAGTGAGGACAATGACTCTCAGCTCCTTGACACCTCACCACACATGCTGTGACATTCACATGTGGCCACCGTCAAATGTGGAAAACTTACCAAAACTCTTTTGTGGAGTTTACTAAATGTGATTGGAAAGAATATACCGAGAAGCTGCTTGGAATGGCAGTAAGACCTCTCCAAGGAGCATCTCAAAGTAAAAATAGTCTAAACTCCATGGTGTTTCTTACATAGAATATGTTATTGTGTTTAATCTTTACCACAGTTATACGAGTTATACACATCCCCATTTTACAGATCAGGACACTGATGCTCGGAGAAATTAGGTAACTTTTCCACGGCAAAAGAGCTAAAAGGTGTCAGAGATCACATCCAAACTTATACTTAGGTCTATCTGATTGCTGGTTTATGCATGTAACTACTATTCTCCATCTTCTAAGGGATTAAGGAAAGGGGCAGTGGTGTGCTGGTAAACTGGTTTCTGAAGGAAAAAGACCCTGGTAGTATTTGCCTATTTCTATAATATGAAGACTCCCATCCAGCCAGTTTCTAAGTAGCAATGGTACTCTCATCAGCTAATATGAGGTGACTTCAGCATCATGGGATAGGAAGCTAGGAAAACAAAAGTTCTTCAGTAAGAAATGTACTACTAGTTAACAAAAATGGGGTAAGGTGATTCTTCAGGTATTTCATTCACGTGTAAGCTACCTGATTTCTAAGTGCTAGCACCTTCATCTCTGCCTGTGGCCTTTCTATTCTGGCCAAACCTACTCTGCCCACTAACATGGCAAGCCTGAAGCTATGAAAAATTAATACCCATATCTCAGCATCCCTCAATCAATAACTGATATAAATTAATGTATAAACTTCCAGCACTCTTGTCGTTCATACGGGATAACTGTGAGGTGCACATTCTTTACTAACACCCTGAGTTACTCAACAAAATTAAGCTTTGGTTACCCACAGTGACACCTTGCTTTATAATGCATTTTCTGTTGGTCTCCCTGGGACAACCTTCCAAAGTTACTACTTATACTCAAATCCCTGACTCAGGGTCTGCTTCTAGAAAACCAAATTGAAACAAATGACTGCCCTTTTTTGAAATGGACTGGACAGACACTGTACTAGGCATTTATGTTAAATGCTTTTACACAAATCTTCATAACACCTTATGAGACAAGAATCATACCCACGTCTACAAATATGGAAATGAGGATCAGAGAGGTTAATAAACTTGATGGAGGTCATATAGCTGGTATAGTAAATAGCAGAGCTGATAAACTATGATTGATGCAATGTCTCTTCTCTTTTCACTAAACCATGCAGCCTCTTTCAATGGGGAGACTGGACTAACACACATGAAACAATAAAAGAACAATTAACTGCTAAGCTGACACATTGTATTGAACACTTCTGGGCAAGACTGTCATCATACTTATGTTCCACAATTACTTTCTAAAATTCTCTTTTGTTGTGCCATCAACTTGAAAAATAAGGCCACTGATGAATATTAGGAAAATGAATTTTTCATAGATTTTCTTTCTCTTCTATTACTGTTTCATACAAATTAGGTACTGAAATAAAACTGAATTGATGGCATAATAGAATACACCATGATGAAAATACACATGAAGAAAATATGTTCCTTGAATACATTTTTTGGCCCACATAGCATCTGAAAGAACAGATATGTCATAAAATACCAACTAAGTCTCTATTGATTTTGTAAGTCGATACAAAGTATTAGGATATCAAATGACACAGCATCCAGAGTGCTGAATTAGGAAGAGACTTATCAGCTAAGAAACTCAAATAAAGGAAGGACTTAGCAATATATTTAATAGGCAAAAATTGGAATATGGAAATTTAAGATCTGTCAATGCTGCAGCTAAGTCACCAAAACAGATTTTAATATGTATTGATGGTTCGCCGACATCAAATAATTTAGGTATTTGCTCTGCAGTGCTTCCCATTTAAGAAGTTCCTACATGTTAAAATTCTTAAGCACTGCACCAAGACATCCCCAATGCCAGTGGAAACAAACATAAAAATACAACTCTGATTTAATCAGTATTTTGCAGAGTTGATTTCTTACTTTTAATTATTTGCTCTGACAATATGCACAGGAAGAACTCTCTGGGATTCGGGATGTGGGTGTTCTAGCCAGACTCCAGCCCTGCAGTTCTGCAGCTGCAAGTAATACTTTTTAACCTCTCCAGCTAAATGATGCTCTCAGTTAAATGGTACCCTATCAGATGACTTGCCACTCTATCAATTGTTCCATGGCTAAAGCCCATTTTTCAATTAAACTCTTTTTTCATGTAATTAACATAAATCACATTCCAGCATTTCTAAAAGTGGTCTTCATCAGTTATGCTCTCCATAACTGTGTATTCCCATGTTTCGGGACCTCCATGGTGGTGGCTCAGGGAAGGAAAGATGGAGAAGATGAGCAAGTGGTATTTAGGCCCAGGCAGCCTACTTCGGGCACAGCAAAGCTGTTTTATCTCAAAAGCCTCTCTGTATTATTTTGCTTAAACAAAGAGCTTGTAGGTGTCAATGAATGGAAGAACACTTCAGCTTCGAATTATCGTATGATTGATTGAAACTTGAACCCCCTTGCTTTTTCCTCTTTAAAAATTGAATTTACCTACTAAGCCTCACCACACCACAGTACACTTCATCAGCAGACCTGAGACCCAGCTTTGTGTGTACTTATCTTTAGCATCTACATTCCCCAAAGAGAGTGCCGTTGTCAATGGAAGTGGCTGAAGCAACCAATTCCATTTGTTTCAAGGCTATACGTGGCACCAATACGTTTATGGCACTCAGGTATGCAGAGAAAATGGAGTAGCTTTATTCTGGTCATTAATTAAGCTTATCTTCCCCATGAGTCCCCATTGCTAGAAAGAGGTAACAAAATTTATTTAGTCCAACCTGGTTAAAGACATAATAAATTAAACAGTTCCTTTAGGCAATGCTCAGTTTTACTGTGTAAAAATGCTTGATCGCTCAGATTTCTACTTCCCCCTCTCCTGATACTGTCCTTGATGGCTTCTCGGTGCATGGGGAGAAAAGCAGGTGTTACTCATCTTTAAAATGGAGGAAGAATGGTAGGGTTCTTGGATCCCTGGTGCCTTTGTCTCTGGGCAATCTCGCTTGTCTACATCTTTATTCTTTTCCCACCTGGCAGTCAAGGCTGAGGCATATTCATGGTCTCTTCTCTCTCACTCTGGTCAGACACAAGAGGTGCTCCCTGGGCGAAGTGGCCTCACCGTGGCTGTTGGTGGTGCTATCGACCCCTCCAGGCTCACGCCACATCTCTCGCCAGCTCTCTAATAGCGAGCTGAGCAGGTTTGTCCCCTGGTTTCCGCCTTCGTGACATCAAAGAGGGATCCTTGGGAAGATCAAGGAAACTCAATCTAGCTACCTTCTTCTGAGGATAAGAGAGTCTTTCTGAGTCACCTTCATCCTTTGAAGAGCTAAATCCAGCCTCTCCCTCTCCATTCAACTTCAGTGAGCCATCGCTTTTGCTTTGAAGAGGTTCCAATGTGGCCTCCTTCAAGAAAAGTTGGTAAAGACCTCTGCTGTTGCCTTCAGTGTTTCCATAAAACTACTTTATAAATAACATACTGCCCCTCCCTGCCCCTGGACTCTGATCCCAAATAATGAGAAATCGAGATCACGTCTTTCGGCACTTGCTTCTCTTGCTTCAATCTCTTTTTCTCTCCTCATTGTTATCTCATGTCATAAGATTTTTCATTAAGTTTCCTACATTAAATTTCCCCTTTTTGACCCTAGATTCATGGAAAACCTTTAAAGGTACACGAAGGTATCTTCTCCGTACTATGGACAAAACTCCATGAGTTTGTCTTCTAGGCCCAGTAGATTGTGTTAAAGGGGAAATAAAAGAATTTAGAAAGCCTTATCTCAAGGCAATAGCCTGGCTTGTAAAACCACTGTTTTGAAACTCTTATTTTGTCCACTGGAATCTAGACAGTAATAGTCTTTCTTTTTGCATTCTACCTGTAAAGATCATAATATCTCTCAGGTATACAGCTGCCAGCAAAAAAGAGCAGGTACTCAGAAACAGCAGAAAAGTGCAGTAATATTTTTTTTTTAAATATAATGTGCATGAAACTGCTCTAAAATTGGATTGTAGTGAAGAATGCACAATTCTGTAAATTTACTAAAAATTGAATTGCACATTCAAACAGGTGAATTTTATGATATGTAAATCGTACCTCAATAAAGCTCTTAAAAAGACCATGTAAAGTGTAAAAAAAGTGAAGCCCAGTTGCTCAGCATCCTGTAAGGTCTGCTATGAACCTTGTAGCGGCGCTGCTGATGGAAACTGGAAACAGAACAATAAGGAGAGAAGGTGCGGGCATTATCTTCTCCACAAGGGATAGAGAACAATGAGCAGAAAGCTATAATTTTGCTTTAAACTAGACCTTACCAGCTACCCATTTATATGTGTTATCTCTTGAACAATAGAATATTATCAGTGTCTTTAAATTATGAGTATGAACTGTAATTAATCACGTATGTGTTTACATAAAGTTTCATTGACACTATTAACAATTTTTAGGTTTAGAGTTTGCTCACTACATATGTTCACATTGTTGTGAAACAGACCTCCAGAACCTTTCAACCTTGCAATACTGAAACTCTATACCCATTAAATACCTCCCCTACTCTCCCCTATTCCTCCAGAACCTGGTAACCACCATTCTAGTTTCTGTTTCTTATGAATTTGACCACTCTAGTACCTTATATAAGTGGAATCATATAATACTTGTCTTTTTGTGATTGGCTCAGTTTACTTAGCATCATGTCCTCAAGTTTCATCCATGTTGTAGCATGTGATGGAATTTCCATCTTTTTGAAGGCTAAATAATATTCCATCATGTTTATCCACTCATCCATTGATGGACATTTGGGTTGCTTTCACCTCTTGGCTATCATGAATAGTGCTGCTATGAACACGAGGCCCTGTTTTCAGTTCTTTTAGATATTTATCCGGAAGTGGGTGTACTAAATTATATGGTAGTTTTATTCATTTATTTATTTTTTGAGGAAACTCTATTATGTTTTTCATAGCAGTTGCATCATTTTAGAATCTCATCAACAGTGTAAAAGAGTTCCAATTTCTCTATGTCATCCTTAACGCTTGTTATTTTCTGTTTTGTTTTGTTTTTTATAGTAGCCATCTAAATGGGTGTGAGGCGATATCTCATTGTAGTTCTGATTTTCATCTCTATGATTGGTGATAGTAAGCATCTTTTCATATACTTATAGGTCATTTGTATATCATCTTGAAGAAATAGCTGTTAAGTCTTTTGCACATTTTTAATTGAGTTATTTGATTTTTTGCATTCAAGTTGTAGGAGTTCCTTATATATGACTTGCAAATATTTTCTCCCATTTCATAGGTTGCCTTTTCACTCTGTTGATTGTGTCCTTGATGCAAAAAAGTTTTAGGTTTGATATATTCTCATTTGTCTATTTTTGTTTTTGTCACATATGCTTTTTGTGTCATATCCAAGAAATCCTTGCCAAATCAAATGTCATGAAGATTTCTCGTATGTTTGCTTCTACGAATTTTGTAGTTCTGAGTCTTAAATTTAGATCTTTAATCCATTTTGAATTAATTTTTTGTATATTGTGTAAAATAAACGTCCAACTTCATTCTTTTGCATGAGAATATCCAGGTTTCTCAATACCATTTGTTAAAGACTACCCTTTTCCCACTGAGTGTCCTCGTCACTCTTGTTGAAGATCATTTTACCACATATATGAGGGTTTATCTTTTGGCTTTCTGTCCTATTTCAGTGTTCTATTTGTCTTTATATCAGTACCATACTATTTTGATCACCGTAGCTTTGTAATATGTTTTGAAATAAGAAAGTGTTAATCCTCCAACTTTGTTCTTTTTCAAAATTGTTTTGACTATTTGGGGTCACTTGAGATACCAAATGAAATTTAGGATAATTTTTTTTTTTTGGCATAAAATGCTCTTGGAATTTTGACAGAGATTGTGTTGAATCTGTAGCTCGCTTGGGGTAGTATTGATGTCTTAAAACTATATTGTCTTTCAATCGATGTACGTGAGATGTCTTTCTATTTATTTGTGTGTTTCGTTTTCTTTTTTATTCAGTAATATTTGTAGTTTTCAATGTATGAGTCTCACCTTCTTGGTTAGGTTTATGTGTAAGTACTTTTATGCTATTATAAATCTTCAAAGTTTCTTAATACAAATTTTAAGTGTTTCGCTTTTAAAGAGATTAGCAGTGAGATGGTCATTTATGAAATAAACATCTTGTATTCCATTGGTCTGACTCTTTAAATTTTAAATATCCTATTTGCTCACTGAACTCTAGCGTTCCTGTATCTTAGTCTATCAAATTTTGCCATTCTACCGCCATTAAGGAACAGGAAGGGAACACCAAAGATATATTCCAGGGTATTCTTTTATGTCTGAGGACCAACACTTGTTGGGCCCCATCACCAGCTTAAGGGCCCCAGTCACAAAACCACAGATAAGACAAAGTTAAGTATTTAAATCACATCTGAGCACTCGGGACAAAGTTCAGCTGGGGCAGGGGAATGCCTGCTCTGTGAGAATTCCTTTGCATGAGAATTTTGTGATGCATTTTTCATAAAATGAGTATCAGGTGAAGACCCACATTGAGGGTCTCTGTGATTCACGCCATGTGCCAATCTGCAGTGCCTGTTGAAGGGATGACCCTTAAAGCAGTGATGGCAACAAAAACAGGACCAACGTTAGCTCCCTAAACCCACCAGAGATAGGCTCTGTTCCTGGACTGACTCAGGGAGATGTTGAAGTCAAGCATCATAATTGAATCAGTAACAGGAAAAAAATCTATCTACCTTCCATGCTATATTTTTCTATCATATTCTCTATTTGTGCTGTTTCAGTTTTCAGCAAAAGAGTTTCACTTACTCTATTAGGCTAGACAGAAGTCTAAGATCTCCTTTCCTCATGTTACAATATATTTGTTTTTTGGTTTGCAGGATTTATTTAAACAAAATCTTATTTTAAAACATTCTTCCCGTAGAGTTTCATGTCTATTTATCTATATAATTCAATGTGATAAATATTTATTGAGAGAGTAAGGTAGGAAATACTTATCTTCAAGGTGCCAGATATTTTACATATGTTCTCATAAAACCCCATGAGGTAAGCAGTGTTATCTTTTATCACTTCCATTGTACTGGGGAATGAACTGATGCTCAGAAAGGGGCCTCAAGGCTTACAGAGTCAGAAATCGAGCCTTGGTCTATAAGGAGCACAGCTCAGACCTTTTCCTTTCTCCTCACTGCCCTGACAGCAACTTACTGTTTGTCCAACAGCAATTTGACCAAGTGTGAATTGGTCAAGATGAACATTTGTCAAAAAAATATTTCTACTCATCGGATTTCCAAGGATGGGTAAATCCTGTCCACATTTTCAACTCTACATTATGCCTTAAAACATTTTTAATAGTCTTCTAGAATTATAGAATTCTTCCTAAATTTTTTTTGCTTCTATAGTTTTAATTAATTTTAGCCAATTATTTTTGTCTCTCATTTGTAATAAAAAAAAAATGTCAAAATAATCTGAGTATTCAGCAATAGGGAGTTAGTAAGAGCACATTTACATTCCAATGTAAGCATTTGTTTGAATAATAGATATGACATTAATGCCTAAGTAAGATGATAAAAACCAAACCAGATGAATACAGCTGCAAAGTCTGGCCTAAAATGAATGAGAAAAACATTTACACCAAACCAAACCCATCCCCAATCCTCTCCCCTACCAAATTAATTTTTTTATTGTCAGAGCAATGCAGACTCACTACAGAAAATACAGACAAGAAGAACCTAAAACAAAATCCATTATCCACCCATCATACACAACTACCTTTAATCCCCAAGTGTACATTCTTTTAGTTCTAGTTCCATAAGTGTAAATGAATTCTTATTTTTCAATAAAATGGACTCTTACTGTACAAACTATCTGCAATCTACTATAATTTAAGTAACCTAGCATTTATATTTTTCAAACTAAACCATATTTCTAAACATTTAATGCACTCTGACATTTTCTTACTACTAAGGGTAGAGAAGACATAATCAATAAAAATTAATTAAGAGATCAAAAATAAAATAGAACAAAATATAAAACATTTTGAAAAAAGATTTTAAAAGGCTTAAAATATTAAAAGTTTGCAATACTTCCCATAATGCTCCCAAATTACTAATATCTGAACTAACTGGTAAATGAGAGCATCAATTTTCAACCAACTCATTAGAATGCTTAATGAAGTTAAGTCAAGAATTAAGGACAGGAATACAAGAAGCTCAATAAAATGCTTTACTGCCCAATAATACAAAGCTTAATAGACCAAATGACTGCATGTGTGTTTCCAGAATTTAAAGATTAGACCAAGAAACGGAGCATAACAAGAGGGCCAAGAAGAAAGAAGGGCTGTTATAAACTGGAGTTCAATAAAAGGCAATCTTCAAAAAAATGTTGAACCGTGAGCATGAAAGCAGCAAAATTCAGTTTGTGGAGAATTCTATAAGTCAAATAGTCCAGATTCTTCAACAGATAAATTAATAATAACAACAACGACAACAACGATGACGACAACAACAACCAGGAGGCTAAATCTATAAATTAAGACCTATCACAATTTTTCAAATGGGTAATACTAAATTGTGACATCTAGTAATGCATACTTGGATGATTAAACCATAAAAAATGCAAGAAAGTAATTACTGTCAAAGTCAGGGGGATGGTTACTTACAGGGGAGGGAAGGAGCTACAATGGGAATGAGGCACAGACGACATGTGCCCCTAGGAGGGCATGTGCCTCTAGGATTACAGAAAAATTATATTTCTTTATCTGGTGGTAGTTCCAAGGGTACAGTGTTCTATATAATCAATCCCTCATAATCCAAAAGGAAGCTGAATGAACACAAAACAAAGGAAGTGGAGAGAAAAGGACTGTGCCAGAATCCATGAGTGTCAGGCGCAAACAATGCGGAGGGATTCTATTTTCAAGATATTATTTTCTTTCCGGTATTTTCCCTTTTTCGTATCCATTCTACCACAGTGGGATAATATAGGGGCACCATCTTCAAATCAAGAGATTAGGACTTCTAGAGAAGAGGCATAGCAGGGCTGCATAACAGGGAAGGGATGGGGTCTCAGGGACACTTGGTGAGGTTATCAGAGTGCCTGTGAGGTTAAATCTCAAAAACAAGGTAGGGATTTCCTTGAAGACTGAAAAGGAGTACCCTACACAGAAGGGAAAGGTGATGCTGCTGGCAGATCCTAGGAAAAGAGGCCGAGGATCCCATTGCTCAGTCAGAAAACAGAAGCAATGAGAAATTAGAAAAAAAAACGTGATCGAGATACTGCCCCCAGGGATGGTGCAGAAGCATTATAATTTCCGCCAAGAATATAAGTATATATAAGGTTAAAGGTTACTCATTCACACATCTATTCTTAAAGAACAGTGAATTATATATTTTGTTGTTGTTGTTGTTGTTGTTGTTGTTGTTCCTGGAGCTAATTCTGCAAACAAAGAATATTCGACAGCAGTCATCTTGAAAGCACCTCAAGTACATACACAAAACAATTAGACACACTTACAAATTAGGTGTTTCAATTACCTCATTGACTTCTACATCCAATTTGCAGAATATGGTAAGTAATATACTGTCAGACAGTATATTATTATGCTGTATATTATACCTAATCCTCACAATAATCCAAAACAATGGGTGTTTTTATTCTTACTTTACAGATAAAGAAACTGAGACTCATAGAGGATAAATTATGTATCCAGAGATACACAATCAGAACAAGTTGTAGGCCAGAATATTTGCTATGCATTCTTCTCTTTCCTCTGTTCCATCAGTTGCCCACAGAGACCAGGTATGGTCCACTGTGTCTGCCTGCTCCCAGGGCACAGCCTTCTAAAATGAATCCATCTGCCCTGGCCTAAGAAAAATGTGACCACTAGTAAACCTGCTCCAGGAGAAGGGTTGTTAGAGAGGGTGTCCCATAGGACATGCTGTTTTTCATTCTTAGCAACCGGAGGGTTCCTGCCACAGGGCAAAGCCCAGGTTCTTATGCTGAAGAAAAGGCAGTGTGAGCCTGAGACCTGCCATTAGTATGAACCTCTTAAACACTGACAGACTTTCTTTCCATCTTTCTGACCCAAAAGGAAAGGGGAAGGATGCTGCTGTCATTTCATTAAGCTTAGAGCCACATTCCAGGTCCTCTCCAGCATTCTTCCTGTGGTTCCTGCATAGACCCGCAAATGATGCTGCTCCAGGTCGCTTGTGGACATTCAATATTATTTATGGCCCAGTAGGAGGCAGCATGGGCCAAGAGTTAGGTGTAAGGGCTGTGGGCTCTGGAGTTAATGCATCTGGATTGAATGCTCAGAGCCTCCGGCTTCTTAAAAAATAAATAAAGCAGACAATAATATTTCCCCTTCCATTGACTTGTTAGTGATTAGTGATTAGGGAGGGTCAGATAACATAGTGCTTGTAACTCAACATAACAGATAGTAAGTGTTTAATAAATATTAGCAATTCTATCCTAAATGAGGGACAATCCACTGAGTGATAAATTTGCCTGCAGTGGATTTCATTTAAATGATGATAAAAAGGAGTATATAAAAAGTGAAACAGTTACAGAGAGAAAGAAAATGGATAGGTAAAAAGACCAAGAAATTACCCAGAAATTTTGTTCCTGGATGTCATGGTTTTAATTTTATTACAATATACAAGACTTTTGACAATATATAAGTGTAAGCTTTTCAACAACAACAAAAAATCTGCTCCCTTCCATTAAAACTTGTAAATTGCTTTCATTTTAGTAGTGATTCAACAAGAATCAAAGCTGAATAAAATAACAATGACTTTGCAGGCTAAATGATGTAGAAGGTTTATGTAATTATTTCAAACCTTAGGGGAAAATATTAGCAGAAGCCAAAGAATTCTTCACTTTAGTGGAATTAAAATTTGAATCTGATGTAATTAATTGCCTAAACTCTTGTATGTACTATGGCAAGATCGCAAACTGTATCAAAGCATGAAGACTAGAATAAGCATTCTTTATCTGCAACAGGATCCCCTATGATGTTACTACATAATATATAACGTGTAACAGAGATTCTACAAGTTTGTTTAATGCAGGCTTATCATTTAACATTACATCAAATGTCACTTTGCATGATCTTGTTATCTATACCTTGAAATTTACTAAGTCTGAGAGATATATAACCTGTATTCTTTTAAGATGTCATAGCAAACATTTGACACAATTTGGTATTGTTAGATATATTATTGCCTCATCATCTGCTCAAGAATAACAGCATCCCAAGCCTTCTGGTATCCTCCAGAATATAGTTTTAAGATTAAATTCACACTTCACTCTTCATATATGGCAACTACTGAATTCCCCACAAGCTACAGACATGCCTGGTTACAAGGTCACATGCTTAATTTAGGAAAAATAGATACCTTTTTTTTTTAAGTGTCTGTCGGAGTTCTGATAGAGTGTGTGGCTTTAAAACAGAAATTAAGGTTAAAAACAAAGCAAACAAACAAAACAGTGCAGGACTAAAGTAGTAAGATACAATTATACTGCCTATCCCTGCCTCAGATAAAGAAGCCTGACATATTATTAGGAACTTAGTGCCAGAATTTTATGCTATATAATGAAAACAATAATAATGCAACTTTATATATATATATATATATATAATTTTAAAGAGGATCCAGGGCAATTGTGGTGGGAACATTCCTTGGGACACTAAAAGGAAGAAACAAAGTGTTTCTTGCAGCACAGTAGTTCTTGCCTTGCCAACTCCTGTGCAAATTCCCTGCTCTAAAAATGACTGATCCACAGGGAAGCTAAGCCAGTGTACCTGACGCACACCTGTTGCTCCCAAAGCCCCCAGAGAGTCTCAACTCAACACAGCTTCATTAAGACGTATTCGGTACAATCCAAAAGGGTTACTGATGCAAAGAGGAGTTATTCCTGGAGGAACACTCCTTCTGAAAGGTCAACAACTAACTAGTTAGTGAAAATACTTGAAGAGCAATGATGACCTTCAAAGCAGGGATTCTTAACCAGGGGTTCATTCTTAACCAGGAGACGGGTAAGGAGTCTGGCTTGAAATCTTCGGCAAACATCCAAACGTGTATGTTCAGTTGAATTTGGATGGGAAAGGGGTTCAGAGTATTTCATCATACGTCCAAAGCAATCTGACACCCTTCCTTCACAAAAGCTGGTGATTATGGTTTTATAATAGGACCAAATGACACCCAAATTAAAAAGTTAGTTTGGGGGGTTCTGCTGCCACGATGTCTTCTTTAAACAACTGACGTCCTGGTCCCCCACTCCCGAGCTTCAGTCTGAAGTACATTAGGGCATCACTCACTCTGTAAGACCAAGGTAGCCTCTTCTAAGGTCTGTTTACAGAGTAGTGGGTGGAGGTAGGAGGGCGGGGCGTGATGCGATGCATGTCCCAAAGTATTAGCAAAATCATCTTTCTTTCAGGGAAGGCATCCCCACTGTGTCTAGGGACACAGGCATCAGCGCACCAAGCAGTGAAACCCCAATATGCGTTTTACTTAACAAACCCGCATAGTGCGCATTATGTTCCAAGCGCGGTTCTCTGCTCTTTATCTGTTAACTTGTTTAATTCTAAAGAAAATAAAAATAGAAATAAATAACTCTAAAAGGTGCAGAAAGGAGTGCAAATATCCACAAAGAGGGGGACTTACCACCCACCCCAGCCGCCTTACAGGGAAACAGCCCTCCTCCTCGTCCCCCCGGCCAACCAGCGCCGGGGAGATTAAATAAAACCCGCGTGGGAAGCGGTTAAAGACTAAAGACGCAGCCGCGCCAGGCGAGTCGTTACCGTCCACCGGGCACTCGCGGTCCGGGTCGTTGCTCATCGCTGCTCCCAACTCCGAGCTGCCCCGGGCGCGGCTCCTGCGGTCTAGGCGGCAGCCGCGGTTGCTGAGGCAATGCCCCCCTTGGGGATCCGCAGGTGCACCCGGCAGCCGCTGGGCGCGAGCCACTACAAAGGGAGGGACCGAGACGCGCTCCGCAGTCCTTTCACTTTGCCATTCGAGGCTCCAGTGTCAGCCTCCTGAAGACCTTGACTCTGTTAATACTTGTGCGACTGACCGCAAGCCACTGACTTGACCCGGGGCCAGGGTCCCTCTGCCCTCTCTGGGAAGCGGCGGGGACAGTGCGTAGGGCTGTGGGTAATTTGCCTGGGCAGGAGGAATAGGCAGGGAGAGCCCCTGCAGCCTCCCTAGGGTAGAGACTGGGCAGGGCAAGCCAGTGAGTCATGGCCTGTGATCTTCCCAGCTTTTTGGAGTAACCACCTCTCAGGGTCTGATCTGGCCTGAGAAGCCCTAAGCTAAATATGACGCCTGCTCCCGGCCACCAGCTCAGGAAACCTATTTCAGGGCATCTGAGGTGAACAGAATCTGCTCCTACCTATTCATTCAGTACTGCCTTGACATTTAAGAGTTCTACAAGCGAATGAATTCCTCTTCCTGGTCAGATTTCAGACTTTTGCCTCTGCATAATTCCAAGTTTACAGAAGGGAAAGCGGGGTAGGCACCTCATTGCTAGGTGGTAATGAGCAAAAGGAGATGGTGAGTTTGAAAGGTGAAATATCTGTTTGGATTTTAAACTAAAATTTTTTCAACACTATTTCTTCCAGCAAACCCCAGGATGTTGGGTGTTAGCCATGTTGCTATTGTAAATTTAAATTTAATCAGTGAGTGCTGCTTTTTTGTCACTTCTCCAACAAGCTTTATGTTTAAAGTTAAGTTCCCTTAGGAGCTTTTAACTTAGGCTGTTGATATGATAGAAGCAATCAGTTAATGCCACTTCAAAGCACATTTATGACAACTACATGAAGGAACTAACTGCATTTGTAATCCAGATCCTTCGACAGGCTGAAAAAAAAATCCTGGTTTACTTTTGCAAGGAGCCTAGCATCATTACTTAGCAGGTGAATTATTTCCTCTGGCTAGCATTAGTCAAGTCCGCATCAGTGAAGACAGTGCACGCCTATTCTCACAAATTAGAACTGATTATTCCTAATATGCCTGCAACTAGAATTATTAAAAATATTAAAGTTAAAACCCCACAAATTTTATAGTTTCTGAGACCTCCTCCCCATCTATTCTTTTGTCTCCATTTTCACTAGATAAGGGACTGAGATCTAGGAATAAAAGTATAAACAAGAACGTCAGGAGTTAACCTCTGGTAACTCTATTAAAAAATACTTGACAGTATACATTCTGGAAGTTGTTTTTTGTTTGTTTTGTTTATTTTTATTTACTTATTTTTTAGCATTATAATAAATGTATCCTCTCTAGCACAGAACAGTGATCAGTGTCAGCTGCTGGGAAATTATCTCTCTCTCTGTGTGAGACCAAGCAGGACCAGCTGGGACCACAGACATGTCAAGTTCCACACCTGCACAAGGAATTCTCCTGCTTCCTCACCTCCTTGTCCCAACCAGAGAATGTCATTCAAAATTTCTTAGAGTGAAAACAAGAAACTGCTCTATGAGCTCGCCTCTTACTGGCTTATCTCAATTTCCATATTTATTCCTAAACAAAGGCATTGTATTCTTCAATTACTGGGTACTTCTCTCCTACCAGTTACTAAGGATTTAAAGAAAAATTCTGCCTTCTGAATATCTTAATGCAGTTGAGAGAGACAAGCTTAGAGACAGCTAGCCTTTCTTATATATTTTATGTTCCTTGAAAGATATGGGGCATCGAGGAGCCATAGTTGAGGGCATGGCTAACTCTATTTGAAGGATTAAGAAATGTTTCCAACCAAAAGTGACAGTTTTCACTAATGCTATCATCTTTAAACATGTATTATAAACTGGGCACTGTGCCAAATGCTTTTCATACATTCCCTCTTATAATCCTCATAAGAATGAGAATTATTATTGTTCCCTTTTTACAGATGGACAAACAGAGGCTCAGCTTACACAAACACTGAGGTGAGGAGTTTCGGTGTAGAGTGTAGCTCTTTGTAATCACAAAGCTTGTGCCTAATTTCTACACTGAATTACAATGATTAGCAAAGGCACTTTCCACAATCTGTAGTAAGAGTTTTTTACCAAAACCTTTCAGAAAAGTACATCCTTAGAGAGTATAAATATTTGGAAAATGAATACAAGTTTATTATATTGAGGGGGTTGAGGAAATGAGGTAGAGTACTAGTTTTTCAGGCAGAGGCACCAACATGGGCAAAGTGTTAGCATCTGAACCATCATTGGTAATTGGGTCAGTGTTTCCTAGAATGGGTAGTGGGAGCTGGTAGTGTCCAGCAATAAGGGAGGGGAAGGGAGTAGGCCCCAGGTCCTGAAAGACCTATAGACTATGTTTAACGAGACTTTCTCCTATACGTAATGAAGACGCAGAGAAGGGTTTTAATCTGGGGCCAGATGGAAAGAGGCAGTAGCATACAGAAGACGGCCGGAGGCAGGGGTGGCCATATGGTGAAACCAGAACCCAGGAGACCAGCCATAATAATCTAGGTGAGAGATGGCAAGTGCTGCCACCAGGGCAGAGACAGTAAGAACTGTGAGGAGGGACATGCGGTAGGCAGTAAATGGGAAGTGTGCAAAAGCTGTACATGGGCCCCTGTCTGCTTTTCCACTGTTGAAGCCACAACTCAGAATGTCAGGCACCAACCAGGAATAAGGAACTGTTAAATGAATGCATCAACAGGACTCGTGTTGTGACTAGATCTGGAAATGGTGGAAGAGTGTCTAACAGGATATCTCATCTCTTAGCGTTTTCCGGAACTCTCTAATCATTAGACTCACGTAGGGCACTTAACTAAAATTACAGATTCCTGGCACCTTTTCTCTAATTCCTAGGTCTTTGGTGGGAACCTGAAATCTATATTTTTAACAAGCACTATTGATTAATGATGAGAAACTAATTATTAATTTGGGAAATCCTGCTAGATTGATTAAAAAAACCATTAGCCAGGAAGAACAAAAAAGGGTGCTGTGTATGTCAGTGAGATAACATGATGTGATCTGGGGATTTGTATTTCTTCTTCTGTTTTGTTTAGAGACATACCCAGGCATTCATATTTGTATACTACAGGACTAACATTACGATTATTTATGACACTGAAAGAAATATATGTCTATGTTGTAAGTAGTGTGGCTCCCATCTGCTATTAGAACCCCTGGATAATATGCTAAATTTTCTGGAAAACCCGCCATTGGCTTGTGCTTTGGGTTTGATCAGAAAGGCGGTGAAAATATTTCTGGAATGTTACCTCTTGGAATGTGATCAGCAGATCAGTGCTAGTCTCAGAAGTGCTCATAACTGGTCCACAAAAAGATAAAGACAGAAAATGAGGGAATCACTTAGAAACTATAATAGAAACAACCTCAGCACTACTAACATCGTGGACCTGGTGACTGTTGTGGGGGCTGTTCTGTGCATTGTAGGATGTTTAGCAGCCCACTAGATGCCGGGAGCATCCTCCTCTCAGTTTTGACAACCAAAAATGTCTCCAGACACTTATAGATGTCCCCATGAGACAAAATGTTCCTGGTTGAGAACCCCTGCTTTGTAGCAATTTGACAGACGAATTTTATGTCTGTTGTATCTAATATAATATAATTGGGGCTTGCATTGTGTATGCCTTTTTATTTCATTTTTCTAGTAATTTGTTGTTGTCATATTTTACAATTAATTTATGACAGATTAGAAAATTTGGTTCTTCCCCACAGATAGCTTTAACAAAAGGTCATTGTTAAAATACAGAGTAGTTCATAGAAGGAATGCTATGATCTTGGGCTATCCTAAATCTCTCTGCCATAATAATCAAGTCATTACAAGCCAACTTATTAAGAAACTAACCAGATTTTCTTTTTAATGTGTTTGCTCCTGTAGCCCACCATGGAAAACTTGACAGCACTCTCACCATTGCTAAAAAGAAAAAACAGCCAGAACTAGGCTCTCCATCCTCCAGTGAGAGTAAGCTGTTCTTTTGTGTTTCCCAGGACAGGTGAGAACCTGCTGGGGAAGGGGTGGGCCAGCACAGAAACGACCTTAAAATTCTTATGACAGAAAGGCCTAGGTCGGAGGACACAAACTGTCTAGCTACCAGCAGAATTTGGCCTACAAACGGGTTTTATTTGGCTTCCACACTGATTTTTTTCTTTTCTTTTTTTAACACCTATAGCACCTGGTCTTCCTAGGTGGTCTCCCATCCAAGTACTATCCAGGCCCGACCCTGCTTAGCTTCCGAGATCAAATGAGATGGGGCACGTTCCGGGTGGCATGGCCATAGATCAAACTTCTTTTCATAAAAATCCCATTCCTAGTATCTCTTGAAAAATCAGAACCTTTTGGCCACAGTGGCCTGGCTTCTTTCACTGTCTTAATCAGCTGAAACTGAAAAGCAGCTACTATCCTTAGCCCTCTTCTTCTGTCCCCTGACGCAGCCCACTTCCTGGTGCGTGTAGGCATGTGGTTGGCAGTGCCTGGCCTATGTCTGCAAAACAATTAAACTGGATATTTGGAGAAATGAAGAGAACAGAGAATTTGACCTTTGAGGGTAGAAAAAGATGGGGCCAGGGACTCCCCAAGCCTGGAGGCATGTCAGAGGTTCAAATGGTCGCAGTAACTAGGTCCTGGCCCAGGTTCTGGGCCATGGAGATAGGCAGGCTTCAAAAAGGGCTGGCAGTGTAGGCACTTCTATAGATGGGTACAGATGCCTATGCCTTATCTTTCTGACTATTCCACTGGAAGTTGAGCCACAATGATGCTAGTCTGCCAGGGCAGTGATGACCCTTACTAGCTGGTGTGCAGGACTCTCTCCCACCACCAATTACTTGGTCTTATAAAACTTAAGAATCTCCTGCTAGACAATGCCTAACCAACCTGGCAAGTGAGTGCTCGAGCCAAACATAATGGGCCTTAGGAAAAAAAGTAACTGTGATAGTGATTGTGTGCTGAGTGCCAGGGAGCAATTGCCATCCGTTAGAGAAACACTTAGTATCTGCTGCGTGCAGGCTCTAAGGCTACAAAGACAGATCAGGCAAATCGGTGGTCTTTGCTCTGCAATGCTCTCAACTGAGGGATGGAGACAAATGTATAAAAAGGTTATTAGGACACACTGGGTAAATGCTGTTTCAGAGGGGAGAATTAACTGCTGGAGCAGCCAAAGCATAAGTAACTTAGCCTCTGCTTGGAGAAATTGGACTTCTCAGAAGAGATGGCATTCAGCTGGGCTTAGAAAATGAGGCAGAGTTTACCAAATGAAGAAAAAAAGTCATTAGCCAGAGGAATTGGCTCGTGTAAATCCAGAAGCCTAGAGGCTCGCTGAAGTGAGCAGCAGTTTCAGGTGGCGAGAACAGAGGTGGGTGAAGGAGTGGTGGGATCTGAGAAGGAGGTTGGGGTGAAGGAATGTCTTCGAGTCAAGGTGTTCAGACTTGAGCTTACAGGTTGAATATTGACTCAGCAGAGGTATGACATTATCAACTTCGTTTCTAAGGAAGTCAAATCTGGTGACACATTAAAGATAGACTAGGCAAGAAGAACTGAAGGCAGGCCAGTTCTGAGGCTCTGTATAAACTTGAACTTAGTAAGGCAGTAGGGGGTCATTTTCTAGAAAGTTCAAGACTTGCATTAAACGTGGAGGTGAGATAGAAGGAGTTGAGGATGACTCAACTTTCTGACTTGGGAGACAGGGTAGATGATAAAACTGTCAACAAAAATAAAAAATAAAGAGCTAAAAGCATTTTTAAGGAGGATACATAAATAATGAGTAGTTTAGGATAAATCTAAAATAACCGTGGGGCCTCAAGTAGACTTATGCAAAAGATGCTTAAAAATAAAAGTACTGGAGTTTCAAACAGAATGAAAATGAGATATTAGGACAGAGATTTCACAAATGATTGATGGAGCCACATGACAGGGTTACTCGGGAGTGAGCCGACATCTGGAAAGCACTTAACAACACATAGCACATAGGAAATTCACAAGAAATATAAACATTTATTGTTTTTATTCCACACCTTCTGTCATAATAGTACTGTTTATAGCTTACCCACAAAGCACCTCTTTGTTAAAATACCAAATTCCACGGCTAAAACTGGGGATTCTGATAGAGTTGGTCTGAGGTGAGGCCCAAAAGACTCCATTTTGGACAAGCACCTCTTCTTTCCAGGTAATTCTGGTGCAAATAAGCACAAGGAAAACACTTCCAGAATTATCATTCTGTAAGATTAAGCCCACCAAGCTATCTGTGCCTTGTTCCCAGCTCTGCCCCCACGTGGGAGGGTCAAGATGGCTATGAGGTCTCTTGAGGCCCTCATAAGAGTATGCAATGAGAAGAAAAAAGGCTGCCAATTAGAGCTAATTGCGAATATTTTTAAAACAACTTTTGCTTTTAAAAACCCTTGACTGTCAAACTACTTTCACCCAAATTAGTCATTTGTCTGCCTTAATTGCTACTGGTATTTTCTTGGGGCTGGGGGTGGTAGGGTGGGGGTAGGGGATTGAAAAGAGATACATATGTATTTGTAGGAACTAATTTTCATGGACATGAAGCAAGTTTTTAGTATATTTCTAGCACAGTCATTACTGTGCATGCTGGTTTCAAACCTGACATTATAAAAAAAAAAAAAAAAAAACAAGAAATGTAAGAAATGTAAATAGGCTCAGCAAACCAAACATTTTCTTCCAATTGGGTAGTGGTTCTAAAATTTTAACTTGTATACTCAGCACAAGGGATGGTTATTTATTTTCCTAAATAAAGGTAATAGAAAAATGACTGGAGGTGAAATCAGATTCCTCCTGGCAACTCTATGTAAAGAAGGATAATTGAAAAGGAGAGGCCAGGTGTCAGGTCTCCTGTATGCAATGCAAATGAAGCTCACTTGCTCAGTTTTCTTCTGGGCAATTTTTAGTTAACTTAATGTGAGAGCTGGCTTTTAAGTTATTCCTGTGTGGCATGGGGGTGTCCAGGTCCTCCTGCTGAGGAAAAGCAGTGGCCTAGAGGGTCAACTTCTGTTGTCCCCAGACCCAGAGCAGATTCGTAATTACTTATCAGGGTTCTCTGTGTTATGTATTTAAAACATTTTAGCTTTGCTGTTTAAAAGGCTTCCACAATCATTGACCTGAGGTTGCAAATGGGCTATCTGAAGGCAGAATTGGCCCACGGAGGTATTTTCTTTGGCCCGAATATTGTTTTTAAAATTTCTAAATAGTTGCCATTTTTTTTCTTAATTGAGAGTTTTCACATTAAATTCAGATTTCAACTTCTTAAAAAAATACGGGGTCATGACCCATATTCCTGCATGATTACAATGAGGAGCCAAGTACTCCTTTTAAATAGGAAATGTATTCTCTGACTTAATAGCTTTGGGTCTAAATTTCTTCATCTGAAAAATAGTGGTAATAATTATGCCTGGCTTATATAATTGTGATGAGCAAAGGAGCTAATATATATAAAACACTTAGTGCCTGGGATATAATAAGTAAGTGTCACGGACTCCACCCAGTCCAGTTTATTAAAATGCCTATCAGGCCCTCATATGCATTTGCCTTTGTGATCCTTGCTATAAGCCATGCAAAGATAGTAGATACAGAAATTTCTGAAAAGGAAAGGAAATTGAAGGGAGCCAGCATCTCCTTCCTGAAACTGCTGCCTCCGTCCCCATCCCCGGGAATTTAAGATCTGAGGAGGACCAAGACTCAACCACTGAGGAAAAGATGTAAAGAGGCCAAATGTGTAATACATTACAGACCTTGGAACACTTTCACTGTTAAACTCTGTAGTGTAAGTTTGAAGCTTTGGGATTTTCCCTTTTGTTTATTCTGTATCTCTTCTCTTGTGGGCATGAATAATAAAAGTCCTTAGAAAACCTCCAACTATTTTGGATGTGTTTAAGAGGAAGTAAATAAAAGGTTCAAGACAAGATTGTGCCCTTGAAAAACTCTTAGTAAGAATAGTCATGTGGCATCAAACATGTGAAAGGAGCTGGGGCCTGAGCACCCGACCCAGGGGAGAAGGGCCTGGTGGAAGAGGTACGCACCAGCACGGGTGACATTGCTTTGTCACCAAGGTTTGACCTGTGTGACTGTGCTAGGTATTTTCCACTTATCTCCCTGTCTCCACACTTCACTGCCCTGCTCTATGCCCCAGGGAGGCTGACCTGTAAGGACTGTCTCATTGGGCTTCCTTCTCTTCTGGTGTCCAGTGGGTTCAGCCAACGAGGGAGGGGCTTTGGCGGGAGATCAAAGAGAGAGGGCACACATGAGTTTCCTATGTTCCCTCCTCATTGGTTTACTGCAGGCTGTTTGTGTCTCCCTACCAATGACCCATGTGGCTCCAGCCACATGGCCCTCCCCCAACAGCTAATCTCTGAGTTCCAGTACCTTTTCTCCTGAGTTCCCTCCTCAGGCAGTTCAAAGGCTGACAAAGGATCCCCACTGTTGCCAGCTCAAGGATACTACAGCATCCTTCACTGGTTTCCCTAATATCTGCTGGCACCATGACAACAATCCCTTTATTAAACTCTCAGTTGCTCTAGTGTAAATGTGGCATTGGCTTCTTGCCAAGACCCTGACTAGTAAACCTGTCTACTTTGTAATACTCATTACCACCTATATCTTGCTTTTAAGACTAGGCCTTTCATATTTTTCAGAACCTTGTCCTTTGAGGTAAGTTATTGGAGATGATTCCATCATTATCTGATAAGCAATGCTCAGTCAGTTGTAAGGGGTAAATTAAGTAATGTGTTAAAATATTTAATGTTAACAGTAAATTAAAATAATAATATTAATCTGTATAAACTTTTGTCTACCATTACCTTGAAGTAATGAGGAAAAAAAAAGGCCCATCAATGGATGAACAGATAAGGTAAATGCGATATACAATGGAATATTATTCAGCCACAAAAAGAATGAAATTTTGCCATTTACAACAACATGGATGCATATCCTTGAGGATATTAGGCCAAGTGAAATAAGTCACACAGGAAAAGATAAATACCATATGATCTCACTTATATGTGGACTCTAAAACAATAAAATATAAAACAACAAACAAAAAACTCCGAGGTTCACGTATACAGAGAACAGACTGGTGGTTGTCTGGGCAAAATTGGTGAAAGAGTCAGGTGCAAATCTCTAGTTATAAAATGAGTAAGTCATGATATAATACACAGCACGCTGACTTAGTTAATAACCTTGCATTTCATATTTGAGGGTGTCTGGGAAAGTGGATCTTGAAGGTTCTCAACCCAAGAAAAAAAAATGTTTGTAACTATGTATAGTGACAGATGTTGGATGGACTATTGGAGTGATGACTTTGCAATATATACAGATATTGTATTATTATGTTGTATACCTGAAATGAATATAATGTTATGTCAATTGTACCTCAATTAAAAAAAAAAAAGGAAAAAGAAAAAAATGCCTCAGTGCATGTGCTTCCCTTACTGCCTTGGGCCACAGGACTCTGACAGCAGCCCCCTCCCCCCACACCCTAAACTATGGAGCGCACATATTTGGGTTTTCAAGTATAAGGGAGAGTTTCTACATAGTTGAAAGTAAAGGAACATATACATCAAAGGAGAGAATAAACTTGCTAGTGAAGGAGCAGAGCTGCATTGTCCACTATGGGAGCCACAGGCCACATGTAGCTTCAGAGCAGCTGAAACGTGGCTGTTCACTGAGATGTGTCTCCAAGGGATGCCTGGATGTAATTCTCTGCTTCACAAAAGTCAGCTGTGCTTGCGTCCTGCAAAATCGTTAATCAAAGGACAAGAACAGGCATCATATTTAATGAAGAAGAAGAAACGCGAGGGAGGCAAGAGTAAATAATTTGCTAAGGTAAGAAAGTAAATATGTCAAGGGTAGAGAAACCTAAAGGGAAGATGGAGAATTCTGAAAATTATGGTTGAGAAACAGCTTAGTAATTAAATCAACACTTAGTCAACCTACCTAATTATTGTGACATATAGAAGGTGCTTAACACTCAGGATTTTTAAAAAATCAAGTTGTGCATTTTGTAAATTCCTCTTAAATTAGTAGGTGGAATCACATAACTGAGAGAGTTTATCCAATTCAACGAAGGGGAAACTGAGGATTAGGGAGGTGAAGTGACAAAGTCACAAAGTTAATTAGAGTCAGGACCAAAATTAAGATCCAGGTATTTGAATTCTTGATCACTTTTTTTTTTTTCCCCAAACAGATTAAGACAGACAAAGAGCCAGGAGCAGCCAGCCATTCACCTACAGAAACTTAAATTTCTAGAAAACCAGGAAGCTCATCCCTTAGAGAGTTTGGAGTTCCATTTAACTTCTTGATGTTATCATTAAGTACCTTACACATACAAATTAGGTTACTAGAATCAGATTCTCTATCAGTTAGAGTCTGTCTGCAGAGTCATTAGCAATAAGAGCCAGTGATGGGATATGGGAAAGGTAGTGAGAAGAGCTACGCCCCACATCTATTATCAGAGCAGGCGCAGGCTCAGCTCCAGCTGGGCAGGCTCATGTACCAGGAGGAACTCTGTCATGTTCCCTGAGCTATGAAATTTTTTGTCCATCCCCAGGCACCCAAAGTCTTCCATTTGCACTTTCCCTTGGCTTTTCTCTGTGCTTCTCCGTCATTGCTGAGTCTGCGATCACACAAAATCGAAAAACATGCAGATCAATGCATCTCTTGCCAATCACAGTGCTGGTGTATTTGTATAGTTTGGGATGTAATCACCTGATTGAGGGCTATTTCTTCACCAGCATCTAAGCTCTCATGGGCCGGGCTCACATAGGTTTTTCATTCACCACTGCTCACAAGTCCTAGCAGGTTATGGGCATAGAGGAGGCTTTCTGTAAGCACTTACTGAGAGAATGGGTGACCTCACCTTCACAGAAAAAAAGAAGTCATCAGACAGAGGTTCCTCACTTTTCCCATCAGCCTCCAAATTTGCCTGAAACTTTTCCACTTTTTTCTCCCTTCCCTCCTGTTACAGTATAAAAATCATTGCTCCTAGCTCTGGGTGATCCCTCTACTTGTATTCTGGGTTACAGCATTTCTACCTTTTCATAAATCTTGCTACTGACTAGTCCCAGTCCAGTCTGTATCTTCAAACTTTCCCATTCTATTGGCTCCTTCCCATTAAAATGTAAAAACACTCATGGCTCTATCACTTTTTAAAAAAAAAATCTTACATGTAATGACTGATTTCACAATTATTAAGCTAACGTACTCCTTTCTAATTTGGAGGAATATTTAATTTCTCATTTAGCAATCGCTAACCCACCATGATTTTTCCTGAAGATGTCCCCACTTGTAAGATAAGAAATGGAAGGAGGCCTTGAAATAGGGCTTGGGACACTTAGGAGCAGAGGCTTCCATTGTGTTTGAGTTATCTGGATATGCAGGGAGGGATGGATGGAGAGATGGGCCTATACTAAGAAGAGATGGAAAGACAGACCAGAACACCCCGTCCTCCCAGGACACATCTCTGGCACATGTAGGCCTTTGCTGGGGACAGGGTCGTGCACATGTGTATGGACTGGCGAGCTGTGCGAGGGGGAACTTGGGTTGTGGAGCCTGGCACTGTTCTTCCTCTGCAGCTCAGAGTGCATCACCCTCTGCGCGCATGTGGCAAGTGATGGGGCAGCAGTGGCTCTACCACGTTTTAAAGAAAGCTTTTTCAAGCTACCATCTTTTCTCACTTGTTTTACTGGTAAACTTGTCCACATTCACTGTTTTTGTTTCCTCACCACTTATCAATCACTCTTCGGGTACCTTGCACTTCATAGGACATTGTTTTTCCCAAAGTCACCAATGACCTCATCACCAAACCCAACTACTTATAAGTACTTCCTTAACTTCATGTCTCAACAATATTTTAGTATTGTGACTAAGAGCTGTGTGGGGGGATGAGAGAGTGTAAAAGGTTAGGTGTGAGGGGTGGGGAGTCGAGGGGTAGGGGATCTGGGGAGGAATCCCTAACCCCTGCATTATGCAAGGGTCAATTGTGTTTAAAAATATAGTCCAAGAAAACGGTATGGAGATTCCTCAAAAAATTAAAAATAGAACTATCTTATGACCCAGCAATTCCATTTTTGGATATTTACCCAAATAAATCCAAAACACTAATTTGAAAAGATATATACATTCCTATGTTCACTGCAGTACTATTTACAATAGCCAAAATATGGAAGCAAACTAAGTGTCCATCAAGGGATGATCAGATAAAGAAAATGTGTTATACATATGCAGTGGAATATTACTCAGCCATAAACAAGAATTAAATCTTACCATTTGCGACAACATGGGTAGATCTAAAGAGTATTAGGCTAAGTGAAATAAGTCAGACAGAGAAAGATAAATACCATATGATTTCACTTATATGTGGATCCAAAAAACAAAATAAA
>NW_011888782.1:15574928-15596643 GCF_000151845.1 Pteropus vampyrus
AAAAATCTTACATGTAATGACTGATTTCACAATTATTAAGCTAACGTACTCCTTTCTAATTTGGAGGAATATTTAATTTCTCATTTAGCAATCGCTAACCCACCATGATTTTTCCTGAAGATGTCCCCACTTGTAAGATAAGAAATGGAAGGAGGCCTTGAAATAGGGCTTGGGACACTTAGGAGCAGAGGCTTCCATTGTGTTTGAGTTATCTGGATATGCAGGGAGGGATGGATGGAGAGATGGGCCTATACTAAGAAGAGATGGAAAGACAGACCAGAACACCCCGTCCTCCCAGGACACATCTCTGGCACATGTAGGCCTTTGCTGGGGACAGGGTCGTGCACATGTGTATGGACTGGCGAGCTGTGCGAGGGGGAACTTGGGTTGTGGAGCCTGGCACTGTTCTTCCTCTGCAGCTCAGAGTGCATCACCCTCTGCGCGCATGTGGCAAGTGATGGGGCAGCAGTGGCTCTACCACGTTTTAAAGAAAGCTTTTTCAAGCTACCATCTTTTCTCACTTGTTTTACTGGTAAACTTGTCCACATTCACTGTTTTTGTTTCCTCACCACTTATCAATCACTCTTCGGGTACCTTGCACTTCATAGGACATTGTTTTTCCCAAAGTCACCAATGACCTCATCACCAAACCCAACTACTTATAAGTACTTCCTTAACTTCATGTCTCAACAATATTTTAGTATTGTGACTAAGAGCTGTGTGGGGGGATGAGAGAGTGTAAAAGGTTAGGTGTGAGGGGTGGGGAGTCGAGGGGTAGGGGATCTGGGGAGGAATCCCTAACCCCTGCATTATGCAAGGGTCAATTGTGTTTAAAAATATAGTCCAAGAAAACGGTATGGAGATTCCTCAAAAAATTAAAAATAGAACTATCTTATGACCCAGCAATTCCATTTTTGGATATTTACCCAAATAAATCCAAAACACTAATTTGAAAAGATATATACATTCCTATGTTCACTGCAGTACTATTTACAATAGCCAAAATATGGAAGCAAACTAAGTGTCCATCAAGGGATGATCAGATAAAGAAAATGTGTTATACATATGCAGTGGAATATTACTCAGCCATAAACAAGAATTAAATCTTACCATTTGCGACAACATGGGTAGATCTAAAGAGTATTAGGCTAAGTGAAATAAGTCAGACAGAGAAAGATAAATACCATATGATTTCACTTATATGTGGATCCAAAAAACAAAATAAACGAACAAACAAAACAGAAACAGACTCATAGATATTGAGAACAAACTGATGGTTGCCAGATGGGAGGGAGATTGGGAGGCTGGGTGAAAAAAAAAAAAAGGTGAAAGAATTAAGAAGTACACTTTGGCAGTTACAAAATAGTCATAAGGATATAAAGTACAGCCTAGGGAATATAGTTAATAACACTGTAATAACTACGTATGATACTAGACTTATCAGAGGGATCACTTTGTAAGTTATATAAATTTATAACCACTATGCTATACACCTGAAACTAATATAATATTGAATGTCAACTGTTAATTGAAAAAAATTTTTTTTAAGTTTTTTAAACATATAATCCAAAAAAATACCCCAGAGGGAAAAAAAATTCTGCAGTCTACATACTGAAAGGCCCACCATGTGCCCAAGACTGTCAACTGCAAGCCATAACCTAGAAAAGTTTTAGACTTTAAGAGATAAAGAAAAAATAACATGAGCCTCTTGGTAAAATAACCAAGTCATTTGCAAAAGACAAAAAAATTGAGTTTCCATCAGACTTCTGAACAGCAACACACAAAGCAAAAAAAAAAAGCAATATTTTTTTGAAATTCAAAGAAAGTATGAACCAAAGATTTTTTTTAAAAATCCAGTTAAACTTGGAGAATCAAAGTTATTAAACAAAAATAAAATTTAAGCTTGTAGGTACTTAAGGAATACTATACTCAAAAGTTCTTGAAAAACTCTATTAGGAGACGACCAAGAGATAACTTGGAAAAAATGTTGTCTAAATTTTTAATACATTATATACATATATAAATATACATATATTACATACATATTTGTAGATCTAAGACAAAAATAAAGGTAGTGGTAACGGTGGGAGTTTGAGAATGTTCTATGTTCTGATAAAGTTGAAACGGCACAACAAAAAAACGGGAGAAGGGACGGAGAAAGGAGAAAGCAGAATAAGCTCATGGATTGTCACATAGGTAATAGGTGAGATACAAAAGATGTCACTGAAAGATGAAAATTAAATAGTATAACCCTAAGTAAGGAAAAGGGAAAATTTGAAGATATAAAAGGTATTAATATATAGGATAATATTAGAACAAAAATACAAACCCTTTCTAAACACCAAAAAATAATTTTTTAAAGCAAAAGCCAAACACTTGGAGAAAAAAAAAAAATAAAACAAAAATAAATAACAAAATATACACAGTGTCAAGTGGACAAAACATAAGTAAGAGTGACCTTAAAACACTAAAAAATAACATTAATATAGATCTTATGGAGACTTATTAGTCTTCACCCCCTAATCATTGAAAATATACCTTCCTAGGCACATGTGGAAAATCTGATATGCTAGTTTACAAATAAAGCACAATAAATTCTGCAAAGTAAAAAGAATATGAACAGCATTCTCTGATCAAACTGTAGTAAAACTAGAAATAAATTATAACATTGAAAAAGAACAAAGCAGACACCCTAATCCAGAAATGAAAAATCTCTATAAATAACTCCTGTAATACAAATCAAAATTAGGATTTCTAAATAAAATAGATAATGAAAACAATAGCTCCATAGTGCTAGGTGAAGATAATAATGATAGTTAATAACAGCAATGATAAGTTTATCTATTTATTTACTACCTATTGACTACTTAGTACTTGATATGTGAGCCAGAAGTTTTTTCATATATTTAATTTAGTTCCATACATATATATACATAAACAGCGATCACACAGAAACATGTATTAGTGATCATGTATTAGTTGGCTTGGCATGCCATAACGAAGTACCACAGACAATCGAAATTTATTTCTTTACTATTATGGAGGCAGGAAGTCTGAGGGTAAGATGTCAGCAGGGTTGACTTCTTCTGAGGTCCCTCTCCTTGCTTATAGGTGATCGTCTCCTTCCACTGTGTTTACATGGTCTTCCCTCTGTGTGTGACTGTGTCCTACTTTCCTCTTATAAGTATACCAGTTACATCAGATTAGGATCCACCCATATACACTCATTTGACTTTAGTGACCACTTGAAGGCCCCATCTCCAAATACAGTCACATTCTTAGGTATTGGGGGTTAGGGCTTCAATATGTGAATTTTGGGGGGAAACACAATTTAGCCCATAACAGATTATAAGCACTTTTCGGTTTCTTTCTTTCCTTGTTTTCTTTATCTTTTCTTCTTAATTCCCTACTGTTTTTCATTACCACATCCTCACATAGCTCTCTTCTCCCCCATGGTAATCTATGCATGCATATTTCCATTTCCATGTTATTTTTCCAGCTCATATTGACTATAAACACACATACACATTAATTTATACACATGCAAGTATACATATAGAAGGGCTTTTAAAATGTACCAAAATGACATGTATTATTCATCCGTTTCTGCATTTTATTTTTCTTCCTTAACCTTACCTCATGAAAACATCTCCATGAAAAACTCCCATTCATTCCGAGGGCTGTGCAATATTCCAGGGCGTAAATGTTTCAAATCATTTATATGTTCCCCTGATAGTTTTCTGGGCACTAGAAATAATGCTGGACAAACACCTGAGTGCACACGTCCTTGTGCACTGGTGCTTTTATTTCTATGGGATAGATTCCAGAAGTGGGGTTTCCGGTTTAAAGACTGCACTTAGTTTTAATTTCAATAGATGCTGCGCACTGATTTCCAAAATGGCTATAACACCACATTCCCCATGAGGCAGGAATATTATCTTCCTTTTAAAGCTCAAGAAGTTAATGTGCAGAGGTCAATACTGTGCTCGAGCTCATCAATGGCAGAGCTGAGAACCAAACTACACCTGTCTGGCTTCTAAACCAGTGCTTCTTACACTCTAATACGAAGCCTCCCAAAGTGACTGGCACCTGTCCTCAGCAACCAGGTAGGTGTATTTCAAGGCACAAAGCTGTTTCTCTCCCTGATCCTCCTGTCCAATCAGCTGGAAATGCCCTCATTGTGGCCTGCTGGGGCACAGCTGTACTATTTACAACATATAACAGCCTCTCATAAAAGCATAATGGTGTACATTTTGTAAGAATAATGATACTCCAGGAGCAGAAGTGGCTACTAGAGATTGATGTCACTAAATTTTATCTGAGAAGTCACAGGAAATTGCTAGTACAATGAGAAACATGGAGACTCTTCTACCTGAAGACACATGTTACCCAAGAAAATGCTTTATGAAGGTAGAGGGGGAAAGAGAGGCAGGTGCTACAATCAGTTTTGTTATCACACCTGTACCCTTTTAATTATTATTTTTATAAAGAAATGTGCCATTCACTAAGTCCTGCTTATTTACTAGATTTTTGAGAGAGAGGGAGAGAGATAGGAAAGAAAAGAGGGAGAGAGAGTGAAAGCAGCATTAATTTAAGAACAAACAAGCTGAAGCATCTTTCTGTAGCTGTTGTCAGCTGATTCATTTTGGGGATCCAATTAAACCACTAGACACGGACACTGGAAAAGATTAGCTATAATAATTCAAACATCTTCGTTGTAACAGATAAACCTGATAGAAAACAAACGAGTTTCTGTTTTGACCATAGAGGGAAAAATCAGCATGGTATCTGAATCCTTTCATGGTGTACAGGAAAGACGGTCCACCTATTTGTGAGTTCCGGCAGGAGAAACGTGAATAACAACATTCACTTTCTCCTCAGAAAAAAATAGACTAGAGAGTAATCAGGATGACATGGGAATGGTCAATTAGGGCCGAACCATAAAATTTGACAGGTCTAATTTATACTTGACCATGAGCACATGAACAATGGAATAGGAATTTCTGGGTGTGGCAGACAGGAAACTAGTAGAAAAAAATAAAAGCAGAAAATGTCAGAGTGATCCAGTTCTTGCATGACAGGGCAATATTGTATAATCTCTCTAACTGTCAACTTTCTTTTAAACAGTTTTTTAAATAACTGAGCTTTTGTTTTTTTCCTTTAATAACTGTTAAGTCACCGGAATAAATGCTTTTATTTGATTTTAAAAATACCCATGAATTGGAGGTTAGGAAAAATAAAATATAGAATCTATCCTTGGATTTTGAGCCTATGGGTAGTCTTTTTCAATTAGTTCCATATTTGCTTCATTTTATGCCACTATTTGTGTAGTTTTCTACATGGCTAATGATATCAATGATAAATACTCATGTAGCATCTTCAACTTTTTGTAAGAGCAGGCTTTTCACAGCTTCCCAATGGGACAGACAAAGTAGGTGTAATTACCCCCAATTTGCAAGTGTACAGATCCATTAAGTCACCTACGCAGGGTCAATTAGCCAGGAATAGACTGAAGAAGGACTTAAGCCTCCGGATGCCTAGTCCAGTCACACTTTACAAATGGCAATTTAGAGTCAAAATCAGTTTATCACCTTCTGTGTGAAAAACGCAAGTACTGGGATGACTACACAACCACGAGTAGTGCTACTGGAGAAGGATCACGAAGCCACCAGTGCCACGATGAAATGGTCATGTCTGCCCTGGGTGAGGAGAGGGGCATGTTACCATACATGCTGTGTACTTCCCAACCCTGCAAGCCCCAGTGTCTTGATTTTCCATTTTGACCATAATCTTCACTTGCATCCAGTTCCATCAACCTAAACTTGTGGTCACTTCCTAGACCATAGTTTTCAGGGGTGAACCATATCTAGCAAATCCTTTTTTTATTTTAGTCTCTGTCTACAACCTCCTCTTTTCCCATCTTCCTTAGTTTTTGCTCCCCCACCCTTGCTCTTTCACTTCAGAAACACCCCCAATTCCTAGACCACTTTCTTGCCAGTCTGCGTGACTCCACGAACCACTAATTCAATTAGTCTTATAAGACACTAAACCTTTTACTACTCTGTCTTTTTAGTGAGCTCTATTTGAACATTTCCTGCTGTGAATCAATCCAACTAGTTTTTTTTTTCAAGACAGAGCCCTGCTGAAATATAAATGTCTCCATATATAAATCTTAGTGCCACTAAAAATATTTGATGTTCAATTTCAACTAGTGCATCTGTATTGCTTTTCAAGCCATTTGCTCCTCATTCATCAGCAGACTGTCATGCTGCACATCATTATGTGTGTATGTTGCCCCTGGGGTCGTACAATGTGGCAGTGCTATTGGTCAGCATCCCTTCTCATTCCCATCACGGGGTATTTCAAACCTTCAGAACTAGCCTCGAGTTACCTACCAAATATCCAATTCCTGCACCCATTAAAAAAAGATAAACCTTACAGTTCATTAATAATTTGAAATCCTGACATAAGGTAGGCCTCGCTCTCTCAACACTTAACCTAAAGAATTGTCTACATCCAGTTCCATCCTTTTCTCCTCTCTCACCTCCAGTCATGGGCCATCTATTCCACACCTGTTCCATCCTCCTGTCAAAGCTCAAGATATCACCTTTCCTCAGACACACCCTGCTACATGAATCAATTCTTTCCTAAATCTTAAACCTCTCCCTCTCTATTGGCCCCTTCCCCTTGACTTATAAATATGTACAAGTCTCTCACACTCAAAAACTAAACAGAACATACCTTTGTGTAGCAGACACTGTGAACATGCCACTCATATATCCTTAACCCCTTCCATTTCAGGGTACATCAGCATGACTTCAAACTGCTGGTATCTGCATCTTTTTGTCTGAGGGCTTTTTTTGGACACCAGAACCGATCTCCTTTTATTCAGCAAGCTGAAAAGTTTCAAGGAATTAATGAACTGCCCCCCACCTCTGGAGCAGCCTTCCACCAGTGATTAATGGTAATTGGTATATAAATATCCCAGCTCCTAACCCATCAGATAGGATGAACTCTAAGGCATATGTCTATTTTTTTAACCAAGAGTTCTCCAAAGGATTCAACTCCAGTTGAACTCGCTTAGAAATACATTCTTTTTTAATGCTTCCTTCTTTCCTATCTCACTTCATTCAGTACTTCTCTAGAAGTATTTCCTGGGATTCCCTCCCAAATAAACTACATGCACTTGAATCAACATTTCAAAGTCAGCTTCTGGGAAACCCCAAACCAAGAAGCCCACCCTCGACTCTGTCTTCATCTAGTTGTTACACACCCTTTCACTCCTTCACTGCTAACGTTCTTGGAAAATAATCATATCATGAAGAAATTGCACTTTGCTACTAGTACAGAGAACTCAAAATTAAAAAATCAAGGGTTTTGTTTTTCGGATGGAAGGACAAACTCAAAGTTGCAGATTGCTGGGCTGCTACAGCAGTAACATCAGCAGGGACACGGGGCTCCTTCTGTCCTTCTACTCGGTCACCCTTCACATGCCCTAGGTACCTCGTGGTCCCCAAATGGCTGAATCCCCTCCAGTATCACCTCCAAGTCTGTGGAACAAAGATCAGAGATGGATGGGTAAGTGGAGACAGGCCCAAGAAACCTTCCAGAGAGTGCCATCCAGCAGCTTCTTACATCTTATCTGGCCAGAATTTAGACAACATTTAACTTCAAAGGAAACAGAAACAGTTTTTAAAAAATCTAGGCTTTTGTTTCTTCTAACAATACTGCCATTCTCTTCTAAAAGTTAAAAAATGGACATTGGGTAGAAAAATGCCAACCTTACTGTAGGAGTCTATATAACCAGTTGCAATTTTTCAACTACTGTCATCTGATTTCCAGCGCTGTATTAAAAATCTCTCTCTAAACAACTCCTCTTATAAACAATTGACAATCATCGGTCCATTTCTTATTGGTGTCCCCAATTTTTCATTGACTCCCCCTATCCTATGTACCTCATTTGTAGACATTTCCTTGTGCTGAATTGAATTTAAAAGTCCATATTAAACCTCTCGGCTTTCCAAGGTAAAGTTTTACGCTAAAGCTACTTAAGAAGAAATAAAGAACAAAGATAAAATGATGAAGAGGATCATGTCACATTCTGCCCAGATCTCCCCAAATCTCTCTTTAGCATTTATTTACTTATTTATTCTATATGTGCACATGTCCATGCCTAGCCTGGGACACTGATGTGCTTTCACTTCTGATAGTTTTACATCTGAGGACTCCTCTCAACCTACTGGAGCCCACTCTGCCCGCATGAATAGAGAGCTGGGAGCACTGGAAGAACATGCCTCCCCCTCTGGGTGTGGGAGATAAAGCTGCAGCTCCCAAGCCTCAGAAAGTGACAACTGTGAGGCCACATAACCCAGAGCTCCCTGTGGGACCAGGCTGACGTTACCCGCTGCAGGACTTCACCTGAGATCACACCTCTGCCTGCCTTCCTCCCCCTCCCTGTCTTCCTTCCTCATTCCCTTACTGGTCATCGCTGAGATCATTTCCTTAACAAATCACTTGCACACTTCTGGGCAATCAATGTTAAGACAATTGGGTGATAAATATTTGTTAGACAAAAGGAACTAGATGAAACCAAACAAGTCTTTCAAGATGTATTACTATATTAAGATAGCTTTTGAGGTTTCTACATTACCTTTATAAAAATTAGAATGTTGTTTCTGCAAAGTACGATTTTGCTACAGTTCAGTTCGTGAAGTCTAAGAAACCTAACTGCAATATTTGCTTAAATGCATAGTTTTTCTAACATTTATTCATAAACTACAGACAAAACTATGTAAATAATTTTAATACAAAAACTATAGTATGTACTAATATTCTTAACTTTATCATTTTATGAGAATTATTCACTGAAGTTATAGAAATTTTATAAGCAGCTTCCGAGTAACTTCTTTGGAGATACAGGAAGATATAGACATATTATCTTTGTATAAACCTATTCTTTCTTTCCTGGAGAAGAAAACGTAAATGATACTGAATTCTCCCATGTCCATTCTTCCCCCCATGTGATTGTGGCAGTTGTCAATACATTGTCTCACAGCTCCAAAGTTACCCTTTTTGCCTGCTCCATGATAAGGGAGGTAGACCTTGCGAGTAGTTCTGACAGCCTGGATGATGTTAAGCCTTGTCAGTAGAGGGCACTGAGAGAACACCAGAGAAGGAAGGGGTTTTCTCTTCCTGGATCAGGGGTGCCCCTCTTATCCTAGTTATGTGCCTGCGACATGGGTAGCTTTTTTGGCAGTGTCCCCCATAGCCCATAGCCGGCAGCAAGAGTCACCTGCTCATGCTGGAGTTTGGCAGCACTGCTACGGGCAGCTAATGAGTTCCCCAGGCACCATCTCTTTGTCTGGCAATTTCCTGATGCCAGCTTCTTCCCAATGAGTAAACAGTATCCTACTACAATTTTAGGGAGCATCCTAGAACCTTTCTAGCAAATTCATCAGTTGTCTCAGCTGGCTTTCCAGAAAGTCAATGGTACCCACCTCTCACCACTCTCCCTGGAAGCTTTCTGGTGAGGTTCCTCGGCATTCCAGAAAGTGAGTTCTCTGCCTGCCAGTCTCAGCATCATCCTGTGGATGCTGGACACCAAAGCCAACTTCTCTGCCTCCAGTGGGCTTCGATCACACCCCTGCCAATAAAGTCTGACTCCTAGCCTTGGGAAGAATTCTCCCCTCCCAAGTTTGTTCCTTCCTGGCGCACCCTCCCTCAGCCCGAGGGTATCTGTAAGAGGAGCTTTTTTCCTCCTCTTAGCCGATTCTGTTACTCCATTATCCTGTTAATATTTTTTTATATTAAACTTTCCCTGTTCTGTCTTCTAATAGGACCCTAACTAATAGAGTAACAAAGGAATGCAAAATACCTAAATCTTAAAAATTAAAAGTTCTCTAAATGTGTGAGTTCTTTGAAGTTCTTTTTTTTTTTTTTAAGATATTTAAATGGGCTGTGCCGTTTAAAACTCTTTTTAAAAAGTTATTCTCATACTCTTTAAAAGCTTTTTAACTTGAGGCAAAAGAAACTGCCAACCCCCAAAATGACAGCTCGGATTTTTTATGTTAACCATGTGGTTATATGGCCTTATAGCTATATATGGTCAGCATAAAAATACCTGAGCTGTCACTCTTGGAGTATCTACCTAGTGCTCAGTACTTTCAAACAAACATCGCATTTAATTCTCAGGAGAGCTCTGCAAAGTTAGCATCATCATTTATGTCTTAGAGATAAGGAAACCGACTCAGAGATGTGAAATAATTTGCCTAGTGTCTCACAGCTGGTATGTGTTCCAGGTGAGACTTAAACCCGTATGTGTGGATCGATCCAGAGCCTCTTTCCTGTCTTCCGCAGCATCTCATGCAGGCGCAAGATAAAACGTTTCAGATCTTTATTAGTTACTCCATTCTTTTCCCAGCATTAGTTGGGTTCTGCTATATTTCAGGTACTATACCTCACGCTAGGTAAAAATAATAAAAAAATAAAAAAAAATAAAAAAGGAGACCCAGAGCCCTTGACCTCAAGGAATTTTTATTTTAAAAGCACTTTTCTCAACTACATAGCCTTGGACATTCAAAGCACTTTGCCCTTTTTAAAGGGCCTTACATTTCCGACCAGCCCATGCAGGGAGTGGCACTTTTCCAAAGATGCTGTGGGCGGCCCCCAGCTCACATGCTTTGAAACACTCTCTGTTTGACTTGTCACGTTTTCCATTTTCATTTCAGGTCCCTGTGCCTCAGCACTCAGCCTTCGCCTATCCCTCTGAATGCTGGTCCATCTGGGTCGTTTACCCCACATCCGATCTTCAGCTCTTCCCTGACTTAGCTTCTAGGACTAATGTCTAGATTGCTCTGAGTGTCCCCTGTTCCAGGACCCATCGCCATCACTCCTGAGCCTGCCTTCCTAGTCAAGCAGGGCCATGAGAGTTCCCTAAGAAGGCAATGTCTGCTTCACCAGACTTGGGGGCAGCTCTCTTCTACCCGGGGGTACAAGCAGGCCAACACCTTTACAGAGGCAGCGCTTCTAGTTTCCTCCTATTACCTCAAATAGGGCACATGTACGTCTTTCCCAAATGCTCTTCTTTTGCTATATGTGTCTTCTCCTCTTCCCCATAAGGCCATCCTTCTCTCCGATTACCTGGATAAATTTTACTCACCTTTCACCTTTACCTTTATTTAGCATTAACTCTTCCTAATAATCTCTCCCTGTAAAGCTCAAGGAGATGGGCCTCCACTGTGCTCCTCTGAAGCACTGGGCTATAGTGGCTGATACTTTTACCTCCCCACAGGAACTGGGAACCTCAGGAATGCAGGGGCCATATTATATTAGTGTGTATCCCAGGGCCCCGCACTGTGCTGCATAGTATGCACTTAAATATCTGGGGAGGGAGAATGGGAAGGAAGAAGAGAGAAAAGAAGGCAGGAATGGAGGGAGGGAGAAGAAGGCAATGTATTCTCTGTCTCTCTTTTGGCCTTTTGTATGGCATTACATCATTTGAATTAAATTAAGTTTATCATTTGACATTTAGGATATCTCCAAAAACACTGTTTTAGGTGGCTCCTGGCTGAGCCTCTGTTCCAGCTAGTGACCTCACTCAAAAACAAAAGGAATAACTCCACCACCGTGGTCACCACCACAATAGAAATGACATCAAACAATAGTTAACATTTAGTGAATTCCTGTTATATACCAGGCCCCATGCTAAGCATCCTCTGTGCATTATCTCATTAATCACCACAATTACCCAAAGAGAAGATACTATTCTTTTTCCACATAAGGAAACTGAAGCTCTTCTTAGAGATGTGAAGGGACTTGCCAAGGTCACAGCTCTCTGCTTGTAAATAGCAGTGCTGGGACACTAAATCAGGCCCTTAGACACCCAAGCCAAACTCCTAACCATCACATGATGCTGCATCTTTAAGGAAGTTCTGTACCCTTTCATGCCCAAAAGGCACACAAGATAGCAGCGTAGATCCTAAAGAGAGAGACCTAAAAGGTATTTAAAAATCCACAAAACCAAAAGGCATAGGCATATGATAACATTTCCTTATAGAAGCAAAGTAAAAGTCATCCCCAGGATGGAATCTGCCTGCTGATTTCGGTGAGAGTGGTAAGGGGAAACAAGAAAGGAGGAAACAGTAAATGGCAAAATATGCACAATTTCACACTAAATTGAAATAAAAAAATAATAAAGCGGCCATTGCACTCAATTGGGAATCATCAAATAGACCATCATAAAGAAAATACGGTAATAGTGAGGCTGTTGAACAGAATCGATTCCCCAAAAACCCGGAGAGATGTTTGTCTCAGATTATAATGCATGTCCCTCCACTAAACAAGCCCCTATACACTAAATGGGGAACAAACATTAGCTAGAGAAGGCATTTTCAAAGAGAGCAATTGAATTTTGAACAGCAATGAAACAAGCTTCACAAGAGTTGGTTTCAAAATTAAATGGCTGGTATGATGTTCACTTTGACTCCTGGTGCATTAAAATACAAAATGCTATTCTGCATGCATTTCCACAGCCCATTTCTCTGTAATACTGTGCTGCTTTGACAAGCATGTTATGTTAGAAGGAAATAATAACCAAATGGAGGTGAGCTGCCTGGGGACCTATCATACGAGAGTCTCTATGACTTGTTTAAAATTATCCAAAGACCAACGCAAAGAGATGTGTCTTGTATCTCTCTCTCTTAAACTTTGTCTGGAATCTCCTGGAGAGGCGATTGCTTCTCAAAATTCTGAACCCCTCTGGAAATTCTGAGGAGGACGATATTCAGTATTGAGTCTTCAGCTTCAGAATCTCTCCACCTTGGTTCTGCATATATTAAATTTCACAACAGTTTCCACTCTGAAATGATGTTTCCTCAGAATGGCTGGTCATTTGTTGGCTGACAGGTCATTTACTTTGATGCTAATGTTTGATGCAAGCAGCAGGACACCAAGTACTTACTCCCAGCATCTTGTCTGCAGACAGGTCTGCACATAAACCATTTGTGGTAGGTTGTTTACCAATATAGCCACAAGCTTTCTGCCCCTCCCTTTGCCTGTGGCTTTGCAGCTCCACCCAACAAGAGTTAAAAGTTTTTTCACCTCTTTTTGACTTTTGTATCTGCCTTTACCAATAAAACATGGTGGAAGTGACACTGGGCAGGTTCTGAACCTGGGCCTCAAGCATCTGGCATTTTTCCACTCACTTCCTTGGCCCATGACTCCACCATGTGAATAAACCCAAGCTGACCTGCTGGAGAGTGGGAGACCACATGGACTAGGGCCTAATGAGCCCAGTCGTCCCAGGTAAAGCCTCAGAGATAAGAAATTGCCCAGCCAACATCAGCAAACCTGCCCACCTAGGCTGCAGCTATTTACAGGGGCATGACAGAGTCCAGCCAAGGCCAGAACTCCCGTCTAAGCCACGACGAAATTGTTGACCCATAGAATGAATGAAATAAATGATTTCTGTTTTGAGACTCTAAGATTGGTGGGTTTTACATGCACAATAGGTAACTGATGTACCATCTCAGAATGAATTCTGTTTCTGGCAGGAAGCGTGCTAACTGTCCCTGGACCCAACACTAAGAACTGAGAGAGTCCAGGCTATGGGCCAGATGAATGATCATGGACCCAAATTCTCTGGAACTGGTGCTAGAATTGGAGCTTTTACAGAACAGAGCTCAGAATGCTCTATAAATCAGATCATGTCCAGATGCAAGATATAAGTCATAAGCATGATATCTAAACACCAGATACTGGTGACTATTCCAGAGGGCACATGGGGGCTCATGAGTGGGAAACAGGCAGAAAGTGGAAGACGAAGAAAGGCAGGCTCTTCGGTAGCTGCCTCCTGTGCTGGTCGCCTGCTCCATAAGCACAGACGCTACGCTTAGCTTCCTCACCAGCATCTGGCGCACAGGAGGAGCTCAAGAAATATTTGTAGAGTGAATACATGGCCTGACAACTCATACATGTGACTACTTGCCTCTCTGCATCTGCTATTGAGTAGACAAGAAGCATGGAGCTTTCTTTCTAGAGGGGATATGCCCAAATGATTATACAATCCACTACTTAAAAAAAAAAAAAAAAAAAGATTTATATAGCACTTTCTATAGGTTGGTACTGTTCTAACCACTTAAATAATAATCCATTTAATTCTCTTAACAGCCATTTGGGCAGGCATAAACTTTATCAATGTTTTCCCCATGAAGAGCTGAGGCATAGAACATTACGTAGTTTGCCCAAGGACACACAGCTGGTAAGTAGCAGAACCAGAAGTCTGGCTCTCAAGTCTGCGTGCTGACATCTCCTCATGCTGCCTGTCTTAAAATCATAGCAACTAACACAGAGGCCTTGAAGAGAACTTAGGTCAACCCATTTCTATAGATGAGGCCATTTGGGCCCAAGAAGCTTACATGACTTTCTCAAAATCACACAATTAATGGCAGAGTCTGGACCAGAATATACACCTCCTGACATACAGTTTGGTATTGTTTCCTCTATATCACGCTTACAAGGTAAAAAGCTATTTATTTCCTGGACATCTTTATTTCCAAAGGGGTTCAGATTTTTGAAACATCTTAAACTCTGAATGTCAAACCCAAGAAGGAGTGGCAACTAATAGGAAGAGTGGTACAGAAGATAAAGGAAAAATGAATGGAACGAGTGGTAGACTTTCCAGTCCATAGATATCCCAGTTATGTCATAATAGAACACGGGGCCTCCTTACGGAGACCTCTACCAGGGATTCCTGAAGCCTCAAGGACTTACGTTTTTGTTTAGCATGTATGTGAAGTCTCTGGTGGACTAGTACAGAACTTCTGAACTGTTAGTGTGTCTATGAATTACCTGGGGATCTTATTAAAGTGAAGATCCTAATTAAAAAGTGCTGGGTGGGGCTGGAGATTCTACAGTTGTCACAAACCCCTGGGAGATGCCAGTGCTGCTTGTCTGTGGACCACACTTTAAGTAGCAAGGATCTAGAGCCCTTCTGAGAGAAAGAAAGAGAGAGAGAGAGAGATAGAGAGAGAGAGAGAGAAAGAAAGAGAGAGAGAGGAGGGAGCGAGGAAGATCAAATGAGAAAAGAGACAGAGAAATGTTTAGAGAGCACAGTCTCTCATTCATTTATCTTCAAAATAAGTAGATTCAACAAACTGGTGATTCCAATTTCAATATCAAGTAAGATTCTAGGATAGTATGAAATGGTGAAAGTCAAATTTGAAAAAAGAAGAAAAAAAAAAAAGGAAAGCTAAGATCACCAGGTCCCACCGTGGGCAGTGTGCTCGGACTCCTTGACAGGCCTGTCAGAGATCCTGTAGAGACAAGGCCTTTGGACTCAGCACAGCATTTATCAAACTCTTTCTTGATTTTTTTAAAAGAAGGTAGAAATTTTGGCTCAGATGACAGCATGGCAAAGTGGCTTTATGACTGGTTGAATGTCCATCCACCAAAAGGTTGGCTTTAGGAGCCATGTCAGGCTGGGGACAGCCCTTCAGCAAAAGGCTGAAAGATTCCCATTCAACGTGTTGTTGTGTTTTATCGATCACAGATGAAGATATAAAAAATATGTTGGTCAAATAGAAAGGGACATAAAATCCAAAGGACTATCTTTGAATACTTTGATGACAGAATTATTACCTAAAGAGATCTCAACATTCAACAACGAAAGCCAGTGTTAGCAGGTTGAAATTTAATAATGTTTATTATCAAACATTCAACTAAGAAAGTCAAGATGAGGAAAAGGCAAAAGTGTGTGGCTAACACAAAAGTACGTGACAAAAAGACATGTCCATGGACCAAGTGCACTTAGGGGCACTTGTAAGCTACAGATGAACAGAACCCTTCCCTCTGAATTTTCTCGTCATCCTCTCCTGTTGTGTGAAGCAGTAGCTTAAAGATTTCCTCTTACTGTAAATCCCCTATGATCAATAATGTAAGAAGCTGCCAAGGCTAATTTGATCTGCTGATTTGATTTTAGGTACATTAAAACAATTACTTTTCCTGAAGAGAAGAGGGAATGAAAACAATAACTGCATTTACAGTTTAGTACATATTTACTGTGCTGAGGCATCACACCAGGTATTCTACATACGTTAGCTTATTTAATAGCCACATTGTCTTTTACAGGTGAGTGCTAATAAATCCTCATTTCCTAGAAGGGGACACTGGGGTCCAGCGTGGTTAAATGACGTGGCCAGAGTCACACAGCTGATGAACATCAAATATGGGGTACAAATGGAACCCACAGTGCTGAGTAACACCAACACTCACTCTCAAACTGTCCAAGATGGTCCAACAAAATGCTAAATGTAGAGTTTCATTCTGGTTGCCATATTTTAGGGGAGCATTAGCAAAATTTAGTCTGTGTCCATAACACAGAGTCGTTGGTCAGGCCAGGGAAAGGACAAGCATGTGATATGAGGCCCAATTAGAAGAACAGGCAATTCAGCCTGTTACAGTAGATGCTTTGGAAATGTTTGCTGAAAGACTGACTTTTGCTTAAAAAAAAGTTTCATGGTGTCTTCCGTTTTGGTAATCTATTGCTACATAAGAAACCACCCCAAAACACAGACTTGAAACAATAACAGTGATTTATTACTGTTCTCTCTCACGGTTCTGGGAGCTGACAGAGCTTAGCTGAGTGATTCACACTCAGGATCTCTCAGGCAGTTTCAGTTGTATGATGACAGGGGCTGGAATTATCTCAAAAGCTTCTTGCTCACTTGTCTGGTGCTTGAGTTGTTCAGAAACAAGGAGCTGGGGTCCCTCAGGCATCTCCCTCCCTCTCTAGGTGGTTTCTCCATGTGATCTCTTCAGTAAGGCAACCTCTAGGTAGCTGGACCTCGTGTATGGTGGCTCAGAGCTTCAAAGGCAAGTGAGAGATGAGTCCAGTGGTAGCTGTAGTGCCTTTTCTAACCTAGCCAGCAAGTCACACAGTGTGACTTCTGCTGCCTTCCTATTGTGAAGTCAGTCACAAAGTCCTGCCCAATTTCAAGGAGAGGGTACAAAGACTCCACCTCTTGAGAGAAGAGAGGGAAGATTCTGAAAGAGCTTGTGGGATCATAAATATTATTGCAGCTACCTTTGTAAAATGCAATCAGCCACATTCACCTAAGAATATTAGGGTGAGAGGCTGGAATTGTTCTTTGAGGACAGAGAAGGTTGAGCTAGGCCAGGTTATAGAAAAAAGTAAAATGGAGACAGTTTTTGGTTCAATAAAGTAAGATGTTTTAAAGGTGACAATTATTTTTCTGCTCCTGAAGTATTAAGTTGACTCCCAGAACCTTTCTAGGGATTGATACAGTAAGGTACGTGATGCCTCTGGCTCAGTATATCCAGCAGTCTGCTAAGAGTACCAATTTAGGGGTCAGTGGCTAGACCAGGAAGCCTTCATGGAGCCAGAGAGGTCAGACAACAGGGCAAAGCTAAAAATTAAAATTAAAAAAAAAAAATTTAAGGAGCATGAGGCCCAGGCTGCAAGCAGTGGGCATAGCAAGTTTACTGAATCTAGCAGAGACCTGAAATGAAAATTCAAGTTGGGGGTTGAAAATAAGAGTCTGAAACCAGAGAGGAGCAAATACATATATAAGTAAAGTAGATACGGATCTAAATGTTTGGAGGAGTGGCTGAAGGAAGGCAGAAGTGACCTGAGAAATAAGAGCACACCATAACTGGAGCATGTGTCACGTGCCAGCTGAGTATTAGTCATGCTGATGGGGGCGGGTGGGGAGGTCAGCCTGGTCTATAATAGGACGTAGACAGGAGGATTTGAATTAAGATGAACAGCAAGGTGCCTTCTCAAGCTAAAACTAATCAATTTTCATGAGACCAGGAGTCGTGGTAAATCACAGCCAGTCTCTAGGCATTTATAAATCAAAAGTGCTACCCAGGCTTCTCTGGGTGCTATATGAGTCTTGATAAAGTAAGTATTCTCTGCCCTCTGATAATTTCTAATGAACAATAGTCCCTGCATGCCATCTACAGGCTGTAATGATGCCCACGCAGGCAACCACAGTTCCATGACCTTACACATCAGCTCACTACATGGTTTTGAGACGGTTCATTTATTTCATAGTCAAAATCCATGTCTGATGAACAACCCAGAACCAAGAGCCAAAGTATGTCTCCTGCAGTCCTTGCAAAAGCCCTTGTTCAAACTGGGTTTGGTACATGGAAGAGAAATCACAATTGTATTACATTAATCTGCCCGTCCATCCATCCATCTGTCTATGCATCCATTCATTCATCCATCTAACTAGCTATCTAGCTACTTCTGGAAAGGTTAGGTACTTCTAGGTAAAATAACGCAGAGACAAAAAGTTGAGATATAACTGGTGACAAGCAAATGCAGATCTGAATCAATAAAGAAAATTTTATCTTGTACCACCAAAAGGACAAAGGCACTGGCTGGCTTTCATGGCAGGCCAATGAGTCAAGCGTGCAATCAGTCTCATGTGTGGGTAAAAAAATGGGTGGAACAGATGAAACTGTAGTGATTACCCAGAGACCCAGAATGACACAGTTTGGCCAATAAGCCAGGGGCCCCTTTTTGTACTGAAAGCAATGGGCCACATGAAAACCTCAGGCCTGGGACATCCACCATAAGCAATTAGGCTCTGGTCCCTCCGTTGTTTATGGGGTGGCACATTGTGCCAGACCTTCTCAGCTACAGAGTACAACATCAATCTAGGAGCAGATACATGAATTTAAACCCATATTTAGATACAGTTCAGTAGATGGGCAACATGATTCATGGTTTCAGCTTAAAACCTCTCAAGCAACATAGTAGCTATCCTTTACTACTTGATGTTCACTTTCCTAGAGAGAGAACAGTGGGAAAAAAATAAAGTCCCAAGTTGAAACAGTGGTCCAAAGGTTCAAAAAAAGGTGTAGATTGAGACCAAAAACTCCCATCCCTGCTTTGAATTATAGAATTTTGTAGTTGGAAATGGCCTTAGAAATCATCTAAACCAACTTCTCATCTTACAGTTGGGAAAACTGATACCACAGAGGAAAATTTACATATATCCTAGTCATTTCTTTCTATGATAGAGTATTTCTCCAATGTAAGCACTGAAGAAGAATGGGAAAAATAGAATTTGGGCTTGTGGAACATTATTTTCCAGACCCTGCCATAGAATAATTGCTGTATCACTTTGCTGCCCTTGCAGCATGACCTGGTGAGAAGAAAGAAACACTGTGGGTCAGGAATTCTGTGATCTTAACCCAGCAATGTCTTAACTAGCTCTGGAACCTTCTCTCAAGTCCCTTTCTGTTTTTCTCTCTTTATCCCGGAACCTGCCAGAGTTCAGAGCACATGGCTGATGCTTAAGAAATGTTTGATGAATGAATAAATGCACTTAAGCTCTAAACTTTCATACTTTGCATAGTAATAAGAAAAAAATAAGCCCTCTTGAAAAGGGAGGTTGTTTCATCTATCAGAATATGAATATATTAAAATTCCTGTATTTCTGTTACGATAAATGCACAGTAATTTTGCTAGAAATACTTCCCAAAAAGGCAATTAATTTAAGGGTACCCTGATGCCCCAGGAATGTTCTTTCATATCATTCATTTAGAAAGATTAATACTTCATTTTTATTCACTGGAGAGTCAAGACCCCTGGGGACATCTTTAAAAATTGATCTCCCTTTAAGCTTCGTAGATCCTTGTCTCCCCAAGTGAGGTCCCTGGATCAGCAGCATCAGTATTACCTGGAGGCCTATTAGAATTGCAGGAGTTCAAGCCCAACCCCAGGGTTTGAATCTGCATTTTAATGAGAGCTCCAGGTGATTTGTGTGCAGGCTAAAGTTCAAAGAATGCTGCCATAGATCAGTCCAGCAGGCTGAGATCAATGGTGAGATGCATCATTCCACTTTACAGTTTATAGTTAGAACCTGCCATGTGCACCACCTACTAAAATACCCAAGAATAAATACTCAGTAAAATAATCTCTAAGCTTCAGAATTTTCCTTAATTGTTACATTAAACCATATGAAATTGCTGCTATTCAATGTTTTCAAACTACAAAATTAGCCATTTGCTATATTTCAATATAATACCTATCATTTAGTGAGTGCATGTAATGTACCAGGCTATGTGTTAAGTACTTTGGCAATGCTTATTCTAATCCACAAAATACTCTATGAGGTAGATATGAAGTGCATTTTATAGTTAAGGAAGTTAAAAATTAGAAAGGTCGTATTTCCAAAATTACACAGCCAAGAATGAAAAAGTTCAGATTCATACCCAACCCTAACCCCAAGGTCCATCATGTCTCAAGATGTGAACCTCAGACCATCACATGAGAAGTTTATTACAGTGAATATTTCTGGGTACCAGCCCAGACATATCGAATCTCAACCTCTGGTGTTGGTGTCTAGGAATCTGTATTTTAGTAGTTTGCCTGAGAATTGGACATGTTTTATTCGAGAATAAATTGAATCTTACTGTTTTTATATGCTGCTTCCTTTCCAATTAGGTGTCAGAAGTCCATTGGCATAAAAATCTAACTCTCCCTAGGGCACAGTGACCATATATCCAATATCTCCAGGACGGTCCTAACTTATGAACATCGTCGTGGTACAATTATTAAGAGCTCCTCCTTTGATTTGCAAAAGTGTTCTGGTTTGGATAATAAATTACATGGTCGCCTGCATTAGGGAAGAAACTGGGCAGTATTTCTCTCAAGAAAGCATCAGAGGTTCTCTCCCCATTGGGCAACTCTCTGGAGTTTCTCAGTGAGCTGAGCAAGTCTGGCTCCACTCCAGGTATGTCCAGTGCCCTGAGCCTCACTCTCCCCCTCCCCTAAGCCTGGCCTCCCGAGCCTGAGCCTGCAGCCCCAGGACAGCGGCGGCAGGGAGGGTTCCGCACAGGGATGCTCAAGCTGGCATTCCCTGGATATTCTTGTTAGAAACTCTTGAGCAGTTTGATTTATGCTCTACTGAGAGAATTACCTCTTTTCCATCTCTCATCCTCCATGCCATTAGGGTGTCCTTTCCTGAGACTTGTTCTCTGTGACTGCATCGGTTGTGTCCCCACTAAGCCACGAGAGCTGGTGAGGTCTGACACGTCTCTGGATCCCAGTGTGTGACACAGGACCAGGCACTGAGTGACATCCCAGCAGATGCTTGCTGACTGTCTCAATGAACAAGTTAATATAGTTATCAGATTATTGTCCCGGGAGCAGGTTTTGACAAATTAAGGAGAAAGGAGAATAAGAAAATTAGTGGCAGAGAATGTAATTCTATTAAGGCCTTGAGGGAGCTCAGAGAAGAAAAAGCCTGTAGGGTATCTGCAAAGTCGGGATACAAAAAATAAATTTATCTTTAAAGAGTGTTAGCTTATCTTCAAATAATGTGCTCAATATATTCTCCTTTAACCTCTAGACACCTTTTCTGGTAAAGTGCCCCCAAATTTAAAACAATGGGTTTAATTAAAAATGTACTACAGAGCATCGAAAAATTCTGCAAACACAAAGAAAATAATCTATTCATTATACCTTTTCATTTTAACATTTTGACTCATTGCTTTAAATTTACAGGGACTTTTACCTGCAAAGATAGTTGGAAGTTGAAGAAAATATAACTTCAATACTGCTTAAAAGTAAGTTTATCTTATATGTGATAGTTATTTTATTTTTTTATTTTTGGGTGGGGGGCTTTTAAGGCTCTTTATTATAAGCTAGTACATTATTCAGTCTCAATGTGGCCTATTC
>NW_011888782.1:15596693-15617009 GCF_000151845.1 Pteropus vampyrus
TGTGTTAAGTACTTTGGCAATGCTTATTCTAATCCACAAAATACTCTATGAGGTAGATATGAAGTGCATTTTATAGTTAAGGAAGTTAAAAATTAGAAAGGTCGTATTTCCAAAATTACACAGCCAAGAATGAAAAAGTTCAGATTCATACCCAACCCTAACCCCAAGGTCCATCATGTCTCAAGATGTGAACCTCAGACCATCACATGAGAAGTTTATTACAGTGAATATTTCTGGGTACCAGCCCAGACATATCGAATCTCAACCTCTGGTGTTGGTGTCTAGGAATCTGTATTTTAGTAGTTTGCCTGAGAATTGGACATGTTTTATTCGAGAATAAATTGAATCTTACTGTTTTTATATGCTGCTTCCTTTCCAATTAGGTGTCAGAAGTCCATTGGCATAAAAATCTAACTCTCCCTAGGGCACAGTGACCATATATCCAATATCTCCAGGACGGTCCTAACTTATGAACATCGTCGTGGTACAATTATTAAGAGCTCCTCCTTTGATTTGCAAAAGTGTTCTGGTTTGGATAATAAATTACATGGTCGCCTGCATTAGGGAAGAAACTGGGCAGTATTTCTCTCAAGAAAGCATCAGAGGTTCTCTCCCCATTGGGCAACTCTCTGGAGTTTCTCAGTGAGCTGAGCAAGTCTGGCTCCACTCCAGGTATGTCCAGTGCCCTGAGCCTCACTCTCCCCCTCCCCTAAGCCTGGCCTCCCGAGCCTGAGCCTGCAGCCCCAGGACAGCGGCGGCAGGGAGGGTTCCGCACAGGGATGCTCAAGCTGGCATTCCCTGGATATTCTTGTTAGAAACTCTTGAGCAGTTTGATTTATGCTCTACTGAGAGAATTACCTCTTTTCCATCTCTCATCCTCCATGCCATTAGGGTGTCCTTTCCTGAGACTTGTTCTCTGTGACTGCATCGGTTGTGTCCCCACTAAGCCACGAGAGCTGGTGAGGTCTGACACGTCTCTGGATCCCAGTGTGTGACACAGGACCAGGCACTGAGTGACATCCCAGCAGATGCTTGCTGACTGTCTCAATGAACAAGTTAATATAGTTATCAGATTATTGTCCCGGGAGCAGGTTTTGACAAATTAAGGAGAAAGGAGAATAAGAAAATTAGTGGCAGAGAATGTAATTCTATTAAGGCCTTGAGGGAGCTCAGAGAAGAAAAAGCCTGTAGGGTATCTGCAAAGTCGGGATACAAAAAATAAATTTATCTTTAAAGAGTGTTAGCTTATCTTCAAATAATGTGCTCAATATATTCTCCTTTAACCTCTAGACACCTTTTCTGGTAAAGTGCCCCCAAATTTAAAACAATGGGTTTAATTAAAAATGTACTACAGAGCATCGAAAAATTCTGCGAACACAAAGAAAATAATCTATTCATTATACCTTTTCATTTTAACATTTTGACTCATTGCTTTAAATTTACAGGGACTTTTACCTGCAAAGATAGTTGGAAGTTGAAGAAAATATAACTTCAATACTGCTTAAAAGTAAGTTTATCTTATATGTGATAGTTATTTTATTTTTTTATTTTTGGGTGGGGGGCTTTTAAGGCTCTTTATTATAAGCTAGTACATTATTCAGTCTCAATGTGGCCTATTCCATATCATTAGTTATAAGAGTTATGTTCAGCTAGTCTTCGGGTGGTTCTCCAGGTTGGCTGGTCTAGAATTTCACTGCAGTTTTAATGTGGTCATGGGAGGAGGTGAGCACAGCATTTCTCTGTGCTGCCATCTTGACCAGAATGTGTGATGGTTCATTTTACGTGTTAAGTTGACCAGGTCACGGGGAGCAGATACTTGGTCAAACATCATTCTCGGTGTGTCTGTAAGGATGTTCTGAATGAGATTAACATTTCAATCTGTAGACTGAGTAGAGCAGATCACCTTCCCGAAGGTGGGCAGGCTCATCCCATCAACCGAAGATGTGAATAGAAGAGAAAAGCTAAGGGGGGACTCTTCCCACCTGACTGAGTTGTAACATCAATATTCTCCTGCCCTCAGACTGGAACTTGCACCATCAGTTTTCCTGGTTCTCAAGCCTCTGGACTTGGACTGGAATTACACCACTGGCTGGTTTAGGTTTCCAGCTTGCTGACTACAGATCTTGGGACTTCTCAGCCTGCATAATCACATGAGTCAATTCCTTATTATAAAGCCCTTGGCCGTCTATCTTTCTATCTATCTACCATCTATCTATACCTGCACATCTGCCCATCCTCAGAGTCCAGAATGTGTGTGTGTCTGTCTGTCTGTCTGTCTGTCTGTCTCTCTCTCTCTTCTCTCTCTCTCTCTATATATATGCTATATATATGAGTTTCCTGGCCTCTTAATTGATCAGATCCTTAACTGTTCCGTCAGATTTATATATATATATAAATTCAGCCTTTCTCAGTGTATGTTCAGCCAATTAATATATTACACAACACCCTCAAAATGTTCTAATGGCCAAATAAATGAAATATTAGATAAAAGGCAAAAAAAAAAAAAGGTTTTGAATCAGAACCCTTAAGATGATTGCATGCATATGTGCCTCAAAGAGAGCAATATAACATGTAGCTTTTCTCTGATTTTTCACCACTGATTTCCCATTCCTCCAGTTCCCTCTTTTTATTCTTGCGAGACTGATATTCCAAGAAACACTGTGGGGAAAAGCTGTGCTTAACCCTTTCAAAGTGCCCAGGTCTGATCATAAAGAAGCCAGTGGCAGGCGGGACTTCTGAGGTGCTTTCCATAAATGGTACCCCAGGGCCTCCATTGCTTTTCCATTTAAATTCCAAAGATCTTATAAATATCCGTTGGCTCCACTTTTGTTATCATAAAATGAGATTTTGTCTCTTTCTATAGAATCTGCTTCATTGGGACTGAAGATCTCTATAAAGGAAGACTGTGTTTCCTGGCTTCGAAGCTTGCCAGCTGTGCGACCTCAGGCAACTTCAGTTGCTAACTTCTCTGTGCTTCACTTCCCTATCTACAAAATGGAGATGATAACACTTATTGTGAGGATTAAAGAAATGAAAACACATAAAGTATTAATATAGAGTTGTGCTGTCTAATAGGACAGCCACTGGCCACATGTGGCTGTTTCCACTAAAATTAATTAAAACTAAATGAATTTAAATTTCGGCTCCTTCATTATACTAGTCACATTTCAAGTGCTTGATAGCCACATATGACTGGTGGCTACCATACTAGATAGTACAGAAGAGATATTTCCATTGCCACAAAAAGTTATCGAGCCTGAGCACTTAATAAGGGCCAGTTTTTATTTTCCAAGCCCCAAATAGGTTCAGCTTAATTGATCAGATCCTTAACTGTTCAGTCAGATCTCCCTCTAGGAGACAAATACAAACAGTTGGTTCCTATCACTCTTTCCCTCTCTTTTCTTTATCGTCCCATTTCCCCTCCCTCACTCTTTCACTCTCTCCATCTTTTCCTTTCCTTCCCTCCCTCCCTCCCTCCCTCCTTTCTTCCTTCCTTCCCTTCCCATCTTCTTCCCTCCCTCTCCCTCCCTCCTTTCTCTCTTTTTCCCTTCCCTTTTCTTCCATTTCCTTCCCTCTTTCCCTTTCTCCCTTGCTCTGTCTTTCTCCCAATAGAAGGATCACCAGAGAGTTTCCTGGCCCCTTATCAAAATTTGATACCTGCATCTTTGCTATTTTGTTTTCTTAGTAAAATCCCCTGCTATTCCAGTGTCACTGCTGCATTTGAGCCTGAGGGCTCATACTATTCTCATACTGCCCTCTGGAGAGGGCCCACTTTTGTGAGTCAGAGAATTAAGCCTGTCTTTCCACCAACTTTATCCTTGCTCCTTATCAGAGCGAAAGATTTTAACATACAATGATATTGTATAACATCGTACTATGTCAGATGGTTGCTGGACATATAATGGTGAGCACTTCTTCAGATATATAAATGTTGAATAACTATAGCATACACTGGAAACTAATATAATATACGTTAGCTATATTTAATAAAATTCTTTTTAAAACAAAGATTTTGACATAGATAAGTGTGCACCTACTAAGTTATTTGTAGTAGCAAATGTCACTGTAATGAGATCAATCAAGCAGGGTTACCATGGGCTGCCGCCTAGGCCTTAGAGAATCAGGCTGCAGGGAACTTTCTGTTGATAATACTCATTGTAATAAGATGTGACCATCGCTTCTTTCTAAAAGGATCATAATGAATATTGATTCTTAGTTTTGGACTTTGGCTCATTAAAATACCCAACAGAATTCTACGGGGAATGAACTATATTGATCAGCTCATTTTGTTTTATGTGTTTGTTTCCTATGTAACATGTAATTGTATTTTATAGTTGCTATAAAATGCAACAATTAAAGACCTAATTTCGCTAAACAAGAATTGGCTTATAAATTATGAAACATTCTCTCCTGTCAAACTCCTGGACAATTAAACAAAATTTTAGCAAATTCTCTCTTTGTAGATTGTTTTGTATTGGGGGTGGGTGATGAAAAAAGAAAAAAAAAGATTTTTTTTCCTTCCTGTCACTTTTTAACTTTCTTAGCAGTTAAGCCACTAGTAATGAGTTTAGGGAATTCAGACAAGGTTGTTAAATTTTTGCTGAGGTCTATTAAGCTGTCTTTTTTTTTTTCCTAATTATTTTGTTTCTAAAGTCTCAAAATGAGTTGCCAGCAGTTGTGTGATGGCAAGAGCACAGTTTCTGGAAATATTTAGACTTAAATTTAAACTCTGCCTTTCCCGCCTCACTTCAGTAGATAGACTGCACCTCCATGCACCTTGATTCTGCACTTGACCATGTAACATGCCTTGGTCAACGGGATGGCTCTCTGTCAGCATTGCCCTTAGGGATGAAGAAAGACACAGGTAAAGATATCAGTCAATATGCTGAATGGTTATGTATACATCGGCAAAACAATTCAAGTTTGCTGAGACAGGAAAGGAGTAACTGCTTAGAAGATAGCTTTTATACTATGAAATATGGACTGAGAAATGATATTTCTACAATAGGATAGCCTATTAGAAAATAAGGTAATTGATATAAGAAAGAAGGATAGGGGAGAAGTCAACTAAAACTTAGATGCAAGGAATCTTTAAGGGCCCACCTGACTCCAAAAAAGAAATGAGGAGAAAGCCTAAATAAGATTGATTTATGTTTTTTTCTTTCCTTTGCTTAAACTAGAGTGTACAACTCTCATAGGGAATCCAAGCATATAGTGGCAGATTCACCGTGACTGATAGTTATCAAATGGGATTAGGGTAGCTACTTCAGTGATGGGTAATAAAAACAGGAGATGGGCCTGCACTCCAACCTAGCGAATCCTTGCACTTCAGCACAAGGGAATACTGAGAGAGCTAGAAGAGCAGAAGAGACTGGGGGATTGGAAAAGGAGTGCACAGAGATAGAGACAGCAGGACCAGATGCTAAGGCTGAGAAATGGGAATATGGCTTAGGCAAGGAGAATGGGATCTTTTCTGAACTAAAGAGCATTGGATGATTAAAAGCCTAAGTCCCTGTTGTATTTGACATTGTTCAAGGCAGGAGCATTGCACAGGGAAATCTCTGCATCCGAGAATGACACTAAAGGTCTTGTGGGTAATAAATAACAAGTATAAGGGAGCTGAAAAAAAGATCCCACAAGACAGGGCTAAAAAGTCACAGGCGAGATTCAGTGTTGACAAATATCTGGTAAAATGTCTCAAGAAAACAGAGTTCTTCCACAAAATGGCATCAATAGTGTCTCCAGAATTAACTATAGATGATTAAAAAGAGGTGTATACCCATAAAGACAAAGAAAAGGAGAAAGGCAATGTTAGAAAGAAGATGAAAAATGCAACGAGTGGGAAGTGAAACAAGAATGCTAAAGGTCCACAGAGAAAGATGCCGGTGATACACAAAGGGATTCCGACTGTGGAACCCAGAAACACTCAGAAACTGGAGCTACCAGGGGAAGGATAGGGCTTAAAGGAGAAGGACTGGTACAGAGTTTATATAAGGAATAGTCAAATACCCACATCCCATATCCTACACCCTTGAACACTAAATGACAATTGATTTCCTACCTAGAAAAGAGATGAAAGTTTTTTCTCTGAAGAAACTAAGCAAGAGTGGCTCTGGTTCCTGTATGGTGAGGCATTATATTAAAAACATCTACGTAAGTAACAGGCAGACCCCATCCTCCTTCCTCTACTTGTCAAATGCATGGTAGCATACAGGCTTGTAAACCCTATGCAGGCAACTGGAAATATTTCCTGTGTGTAGACCAGTGTACAAAAAGATCTACAGGTCTCCACATTGGAAAAACAAACAAACAAACAAACAAACAACAAAAAAAAAACAGCTTACTCCCTGATTTGGCTTAAGTGAAACAAAGAGGCTTGACAAGCTTTACATATATGCAGAGCTTCCAATCAGCTTCATAGTACTTTGTATAAAATGTAATTAGATCTCCAAGGATCGCCTGATACATGTGATCGCATCAATCAAGCTCTCAACATCAAAGACTGAGACTGAATTGACTACATGCAACAGCTGGCCAAAAATAATAATGCCTTAAATATAAGAGGAGTTAATATTGCTATTAGGTAATAAGTCTGAAAGCAGGCATTCCATGATGGTTCAGACTCTGGTGGTTGGTTGTCTTCTGGGACACAGGTTCCTTCTATGAAGATACCAGAAAGCTGTTTCATCAAGCTAGCGCCTAGATTCTCACATCAACTAATCTCATGGTCCAAGATGGCTACTAGAGCTCCAACCATTGTGTTCAATCCCAAGCAGTAGGGACGAAAAGGGCAGAAGGGAGAAAGGGCAAACCTCCCAGCTGAGTCGATAATCTTTAGGCAGCTTCCCTAGAAGCCCTCCAAAACATTTCCACTTACCTTTGATTGGCCAGAACATACTCGCATACCTAGCTACAAGGGAGGCTGGTAAATGTAGTCTTTCACCAGGGTTTATATCCGCCCTGAATTAAATTGTTCTATGGAAGAAGGAGAGAATGGATTTCTGGTAGAATCATCAATCTCAGAGAGATACACACATCACACATAAATACACACATAGATACACACACAAAATGAATAAAGCAATTGGAAAAAAAAAAAACAGTGTTGAGATGCTGGGAGCAGAAGAAAATCTCGAAAAATAGTATTTTCAGAAAGTTAGAAGATGTTTCACCCCATGAGTCAAGAACATATTTCAATTTAAAAAGAAAAAGAACAAAAAATAAGAGCTGTTTGAAATTTAAAGTGTGATGGCTACAAAAAAAGACAAGAATGAATTGAAAGATACACTTGAGAAAAATCTCACATAAAAGCAAAAAGATTAAGAGAGAAGACAGTAGAAAAGAACAGGAAACTTGAAAATCAGTCCAGAGAGCTTAATATCCTAATAATAATTGTTTAAGAAAGAGCTATCAGAGAAAACTGAAGGAGGTTAAAAGATAATAATTAGAAGTTTTCTCTCTTTTGAAGGATACGTGTTTCCATTTGATAGTGCTCAATGACTCCAGTAAAATAAAGGAGAAAAAGTCATACAAGGTACATTATCATGAAATATCAGGACACCAGAAAGACGAGCTAAAATTTCCAGAAAGAAAATTTTAAAAATTCCCAAAGCAACACTAGAAGATGGAAGATAGAATTCAAAAGAAAAATGTCTTATACAACTAAGGAAAAATTATATTTAACCTAGACTTCTACAGCCTGCCAAACTGCCAATCAAATATGAGGTGAGAATACCCATTTTCAGGCATAAAGTGACTCAAAATTTTTATTTCCCATGCACTCTTTCCCAGAAATAATTAGATGTTCCTATTGGAATGGAGGAGTAAGCTCAGAAAAAAGAAAATGTGAGACCAGGGAAACACAAGATCCAACATTCTCAGAATAATGACAAAGGGAGGTCTCTGGACATCAGCTTTGAAACAAACCTAAGGAGCAACCAGTCAATTTTAAGAGGGTGAGAGAGTGTTCCAGGGTAGATGGAATTAAGCAAAGACATTAGAATTGATGAATATGACCATCCTGAGAGAGGCTTGAAGTTTCTCACAGAGGAAATTAGTTTACATCTATAGGATAATTTGAAAGCAACAAAATCATAAAAGTTATTATCTTCTTTTTTAAAAAGTCCTGAAAATTTGTATGAAAAAGGATATATAATACACGATAACCCATAGCTAGCCTATAAATAATATTTATAAAGTTGTAATAATGTAAAATGTTAATTTAACCAGAAATTGTGATATAACCATATTAAGAAGATAGGTTAGAGAACTTAAGGAAGTAAAGGGGAAATATAAGTTAATGGAGTTAAAAATAGCAATTAGGCATATAATTTAGGGAAACAGAGGTAAACATGAAGAGAAAGTGCTAAAAAGAATTGAGACCAGTTGCCTCTGTGGAGTGGGACTTTCAGGTAGAGAATAATGTAGGTTACTGCTATTTTTCATGATAAACATTATGGTGGCACCATTTGACTTTTACAGCCATGAAACCAATTAACATGACAAAAGAAAAAATATTAATTATCTATGCAGAAACAAACAAAACAAACTGGTTCTATAGTGACAAATTCTGGGCAGCACTTGAAGAGATTTGTTAAAAAGGGAGGGGGAAAAAGGGAACTGTCAACCCACCATGTAAGCACAGCTTCCGCCTTCTTGTACTCAGACCCCACATGTATTTCTGTTCATCCTACTCATAAAATCTTTGCCAAAGCACGAAAATACCCAAGCAGAGGTTTATACTAATCTAGGAGTCAGGCTGTTTCACCATGAGGTGACTACCCTCTGTCAACAAGATGCTCCTCCCACTACCCTAAAGCAAGAGTAGGAATAGAATAAGATCTTCTGTCTTGGAAGATGAAGACTGGGGAGGACACTGCTAATGTCTAACGTCATGAAAGTTTTGCCAGGATGAATAAACACAGTGCCGAAGGAGTAGAGAAAGGAACAGGGACAAGGGTATCCCCTATGCCTTTTCTTCATCTTCTCAAATATGAAAAGCATGAACTTAGAGAAATGAGATAAGTCAGTAAGAAATACATTTAATCAGCTCTACTGATTATAAAACTAAGTCATTATAAAGATCTGAAATATTTCATCAAGAAACACCCAACTGGTGAATTGAATGATATATTCAATGCATGCCACAATACAGATCAATCTCAAAAAGCATTATGTTGAGTGAAAGAAGTCAGAACTGTAGTTACTCATTTTGCCACTGTTCTTTAAACTGTGCATATGTGATTCACATACTCTTATATTTCCCAATTTGAACAATTCTGGAGGTTCACTTTTATAACATTTGTGGAGTATAATACCTCTACCTAAAAAGTACTCCTACTTATGGAGGTTATTAACATTTGTTGAAAACCTACAATGCTGTAGCTACTTTACATATATCACCATCGTAATACTGAGAGTAACACTGAATTGGTTGCCCTTGTTCTAAATTCAAGATTAGAAAATAGAGGCTCAGACACGTAAAATGACCTTGCCCAAGGTCCAGAGATACACGTGCGTGGAGTTGATCCCAGTGTTTTTGCTCTTTTGATATCATCGTATTGTGGGTAATTCTGTTCTTTTATGTTAAGAGGTATTTCTAAAAGGAAACAAAGGATTATTTAGATTTGGGTACAGAACACTTTCAGGGAAGGCAGCTGAAAAGCTCCTCTCTCAGAACTCTGGAGGAGCTGGTGGTGGTGCCTTTTTGCCACCAAGCTGCCGTAGCCTCCCCAGAGGGCACCTCAGAATCGACTTCAGCATTGCTCTTCCTTCTGCCATTTTTCACTCTTCTGCATAATGACATGCCCTGATGTTTTGAGAAGTTCCATCCTAGAAATTAACTTCATCAACGATACAGAAAAGTTTGGCTCTCCTGGAGGAATACTAAATGAGAAAACAACTGATCGATGAGGAGTAGAAGCCAGAAATTAACAAAACTTGCAAGTGATGGTTCAAACTGCAGGATGCATTAGATGAATTATGTAGGGCATTCCTAATGAGCTGCACTAGGATTTGACTCTTGCCAAAAAAAAGGAAGTAGAACCTTGGTGATTTATTTAAAAGACTTTAAATTCATTTAATCACTGGACAAGGCTGCAGAGGTGATGTGACCTACCAGAACTGCTCCTCTTTCTGGAGTATAAAGAAATAAATAAAAGGAGAGAGAGAGAGAGAGAACTAAAGTTCCATCCTGATCACATGACTGCCTCACTCTGATTCTTTTAGAAATCTCTTTAGGTTGGATAAATGGCAGAATACAGAATCTACCCTCTTCCCAGCCAGTTTCATTTTTAAAAGCATCAAAATGAAGCCTCCAGAATGGAGATAAGTGCTGCAGCAGACAGCTGCAAACAATTACTTCTTAAAAACAAAATTGAAAAACAGACTAATTAATTTACAAAGTACAGGGTGTGCCAAGAGTGCAATAAAAATCCATCCCACTTAGCGTCCACTCATGTTTCAGCAAAACAGAGCATTTGCAAAGTGCTGTAAATTAAATTATAAGGCAAAACGATGGTGCACAATTCTCAGATACTCAAATACATGTTTGAGTATCTAAGAATTATATGTGTGTGTGTGTGCATATATATATCCGAGAATTGTCTCTGTGTGTGTGTGTATGAACAATTAAACTAAAACCATTCTTAATGTTAACAAAATCCTTAATGAGTAATTGGTAAATATCTTTAGAGCCCATGATACTAGGACTATACCTATGAAATTCTTAAGTTCAGTTGTCCAGGTGGCTGAGATCAGGGTGGTATCAGTGGATGTGGTGAGGAGGTTAGATTCTGGATCTACTTTAAAAGTAGGACCCACAAGATTTTCTGACAAATTAATGTAAGTTATGAGGAAGAGGCATGTAGGATGACTCTTCAGATTTCTGACTTTGAGCAAATGGAAGATGGAATCATCATAAAGTGAGATGAAGAAACCTATGGGTAGAAGGAATTTATGAGGAGAGAAAGCTCAGTTCAGACACGTTGAGTTTGAAATATCCACTGAATCTGTAAGCAGAGAACTAGAGTAGGCAGTTGAATACACACAAAAAAAGAGGAAAGACCTAATATTTACTGTGTGCTACTTGGTTATTGTACTTAATATTCATTACCTCATCTTCTACAGAAGCCTAGAGTTAGGTATTTTACCTCTGTTTTGTTTGACATTGTTTAAGAGACAAATATTGAATATCAAAGAATTTGAACAACTTTGTCAAGGTCATGCTGCTGGTACACAAAGAGGCCAGGATTCAAATCGAGGTTGTCTGATGCCAAACCAAAGCCCATGCCTTTTTTGCTAAGCCATGCTGCCCCAAGCCAAGGTCTTTTGTATCTTTTTACACCTTGGAGGAGTGAATATTTTACCTACTCTCATCAATTAAAACATAGGTTGCATGTTCTGGAGACCCCAAATAACAGCGGTTAAACAAAACCATTGATGCTATTTCTCTTTTTATGTAACAAACTGGAAATAGATGGTACAGGGCTGTTGTGGCAGCTCTGCTACAAGACATCATTGGGGTCCCAGGCTCCTTCTGTCTTCTTGCTCCACCATCCCCATATTTCCTTTATCTGAATGGATAGAAATAGCTGACTGTCGTGGCCATTATCCAGAAAAATAGAATGGAAGAAAGGAAAAAGACCGTTTGAAAACGGTACATATCATTTCTAGTCACATCTCACTGGCCAAACTTAGTCATATGGCAACTTTTATTTGCAAGGCAAGCTGGGAAATATTGTCTTTATTTTGGGCAAGCAAATGTCCAAAGCTAAAAAATTAGGGCTTCTAATACTTCTGAGAGAAGAATAGGAATAGGAATCAGAGGACAGCAAGCATTATCTGCTCTACGAGCTGGGCTAGATCTCTTCTAAATGTCTTAAGATGAACGCTTATGCAACAAGTTTACTTTATGTAGATTTGAATTTTAAAATATTATTAAAAATCTCAAGGTACATACGAATTCTAAAATGTTAATTCTTTCTGCCCCTGGTTCCTGGCACAGAGCTCCTAAAACCCCTGTAATTTCCTAAGTGATAGGAGCACTAGCAAGCATCTTTTGTTTTAATATTTGGTCTTTGATTCCAGTCCCTGACACAGAGTTTCCAAATTCCTTGGAATTTTCGGGTGACAAGAGAGTCTTTTGTTCTAATGAGACAATTCCCGGTGGGCTCCTGGGTAGCTTCAGGGTAGGGGATGGTCACCAGAAAGGTCAAGCCATGATTAGAAGCTTGGAACTTTCAGCCCTACTCTTCAACATGCCAGACAAGGAGGACTAGAGATTAAATTAATGATTAACTATGTCCAACTAATAAAGCCTCCATAAAAATCTCAAAAGTCTGAGGTGTGGAGAGCTTCTGGGTGGGTTGAATGTATCTATGTGCTGGGGGGCCGGCTCACCCCAACTCCACAGAGATAGAAGCTCCTGTGCTCAGGACACCTCCAGAAATTGCACCATGAATCCTTCAGCTGGCTGACCATCTATATCCTTTATCATATCCTGTTGTATATAATAAACCAATAAATTGTAAGTCTATGTTTCCCTGAATTCTGTGAGTTGGTCTAGCAAGTGATAGAACCTGAGGACAGAGTCACAAAAACCTCTGGTTGACAGCTGGTCAGTCTGAAGCACAGGTGACAACCAGGGACATGCAACTGGAATCTGAGGTGGGAAGTGCAGTCGTGCGGGGTCTGCACTAACTCCAATTAGTGTCAGAATTGAATTGAATTGTAGAACACCCAGCTGGTGTCACAGAAAATTGCTTGTTATTGGTGGTGGTGTTGGGGGGAATCCACACAGCTGGTGTCAGAAATGTGTGAGTGTGGTAGTAGTGTTTGTGTAAAGCAGAAACAGGAAAGTTTCTTCTATACAGATAGGGACAAAGTGAGTTGTAAACCGTGCTTATATTATTGCCATTTGGAACCACCACTTTATCTGGTAAAACAAAATACCTGTCATTCTTGCTCAGGATGAAGCTTGAATGACATGAGTTTTAAATTATCAGATGCTTTCAGTAATGCATCTGTCACATAAACTGTGGCTGTCCAATAATTCTAATTTCTCTTTCCATGATCCAATATCAAGACAGTTCTTTCATAGCAAAAAAACTGTTGTCAAAATAGCTGCTACCTCTCAAATCAAACTGCCAATTTTAAGAAGACGGGGTCAAAAGAAAACAAGATTCCTCTTCTACTTCTCTCTACTTCTATTATTAAGTAGAATAACAATGGGAGTAAGGATAATAAAGAATGAGAGAAAAAATAAATGACAGTCCCAAATTTCTAGGGACTTTCTACATTTCTAGCTCAGAATTCTAGTCCAAACTGAACATCAAATTCGTATATATAATTGTCACCACCTGGAAGTCTAATAGATAGTGCAATCTCAAAACGTCCAAAACCAAATCTTTAAAATATCATGCACAGCCTATCATCTCAGGTGGGAAAGATGGCAACTTAGTCGTTCCATGCAACAACAATTTGGGACTCTTCTCAAACCCACATCCAACCTGTCAGAAAATCCTTTTGGTTCCATATTTAAAATACATACATAATCTGATAACTTCTCACCACATCCACCAACATTATCATGGCACCAACCACCATCTTCATCCTGGTTATTGCAATACCCTCCCATTCTATCTGTACCCCCTACAGTCTACTCCCAACAAAGCAGCCAGCATGATGCTTTTAAAATCTGACTCAGATTATATTTGCCCTCTGCTCAAAAGCCTCCCGTTGCTTCTTGTGTGCTTCACGGTAACTGATAGAATCTCCACAGTGGTTTTCAAAGTCCTGGGACTCTCATTCCCCACGGCTCTCTCCTTTATACTGAAGCCACACGGGGCCTACTTGCTGTCTCTGAAATAGGCAAGGCATTTCCACCTGAAGGACTTTGTTCCAGTTGGTCCCCTGCCTAAAATGCCCTTTCTTCCATTTGTCCTCTTAGCTCACTCCCTCACCTCCTTCAAGTCTTTGCTCAAATCTCACCTCCTCCTTAAGGCTGACTTATCCTCTATTTAATACCTCAGCTACTCCCCCACCTCAACATTCTAGATTCTCCTTCATGCTGTTCTTTTTCTTTTTTCCTACAATGTTCAAAAGTTTTACTTATTTGCTATGTTTATTTTCTCTCTCCACTGGAATGCCAACTCCACATGAGCAGGGGTGTCTGTGTCTGTCTTATTCATCACTGCATGACCGACACACAGTAGGCCCTCAACACATATTTGCTGGCTAAAGATTTTTAAGTAAAAGTAGCTTATCAAGTGAACCAGAAACATTTCACCCTACAGACCCTCCCAGTTTTGAGAACAGGAGCATAAGGGTGCCAAGCATTTCTGCTTAGTCCATACCCTGAACCTGGCCTTGTATTCTCTAGTTCTGCTGACTCTCCTACCATCTAAGCTCTCACATAAGACTTCTCTTTAAGGTTGAACCAGGTCTTCATGGGTTTTAGAAAAAATAGTACCTTTCTTTTAACTTTTATTTTTAAGAGAATAGTAACAAAGACCATGCAGTATGAGTGGGGACACTGAATGCAGTGAACTTGATTTGCCATGGCTGGAATTCTGCTGCAGCTGCTATTATTTTAGAGCAGTAAGAACAGGACTCGGGCAAGTTATGTAGCTTACTTAGTAACTTAATAAATCATGGAGACTTAGTTTCCTTGTCTGTAAAACCCAAGATGCTAACATCTTTATAGGAAGATTAAATGGGTGTATAAACAAAAATTGTTTAGCATAGTGCCAGGCACATAGTAAATGTTCAATAAATGGTAGCAATTACTAGCTCAGATTTCATACCCAGATCACTAAGCTAGTAGTATAACTGGCATCGAAGTCTGAATATCTGGTTTAAGAAAAAGATGATAAAAATGAGGGCAGGAAAACCAAAAGGTTCTGAATAAGCAGAGGCATTTTTTTAATTTAATGTTCAGATTATGAAATATATCAAATACAGGAAAGTAGAGGGAATAATATAATCAAAGGTTTGTGGGCACGCAGCAAAGTTTTCACAAATACTTATATTTAGCAGTATGTTATTTTAAGGAAATGGTATGTCATTTTAAGGCAGGTATTTCATTTTAAGGAAAAAAGCAGAAGTGCCTTATGTTCTCCTTTCCATTTTCATTCCCCTCTCTGAGGAACTTAGAGCACAACCTTCCCTACACATTTTTGTATTTTGACTGTATATACATACATGCATTATTGTTTTAGCACACATATACACATTAATAAATACTACTGTCCTGTTTTGTTATTATATGTTTATATGTTTTTGTTGTTAAGTGCTCTCAAAATCCACAGGAAAATTATAATAATATATATATTAATCTTTCCTAAGTTTTTATGATATATTCACCCTAGTTCATATAGTATTAGTCCTACAAAGCTAGGTCAGTATACTTTTTCTGGAAAGGGCTAGATAGTAAAGGGATAAATAGTTTAGACTTTGCAGGCCATCCATTCTCTGTTAGAACTATTAAACTCGGCTGTTGTAGGGTAGAAGCACTCATATATTATGGAAATGAGTGGATGTGTCCGTGCTCCAATAAAACTTTATTTGCAAAAACAGATGGTGGGCCAGATATGGCCCAAAGGCCATGGTGTTCAAAGCCTGCTACATAGTATTTCAATGAAGGAACATACATCAATTAATTTTTTCGATTTTTATGATACCTCAAGAAATATAAAGTTAGGTTATTACCCATTTTTCTCTAAATCAGGCAATGCTTCAGTGAAGAATCTTATAAGTGCTCCCTGTGTACCTGAGTGAGGACTCCTCCAGGTAAGTGCGTCTCTAACCTTTAATGTGGCCATGATTCACCCGAGGATCTTGTTAAAATGTACAGTCAGTAGGACCTGGGGCAGGCCCGAAATTCTACTGGTCTAACAAGCTCCCAGGTGATACAGATGCTCTGGTTCATGAACCACATTTTAAAAAGCCTGGCGAGACTACAGAAGTGAAATTGCTCAAAATTATTAGATGTTATCAAATTGCTCTTCAAGGTGGTTGAACCTGTTTACACTCCCAGCAGCATCATATGCCACTTTTCATTTCTATACACTCTCCCCAACAGTTAGAATTTTCAGACATTTTATGTGTCAGCAATTTGAAGGTTATGAAATTGTACCTTGTTTAAATTTGCTTATCTTCAATAACTGTAGGTTGAACATCTTTTCATATCTGGCATTGCTCCTCTGTATATATCTTATTCACTTATTTGTAGTTTTTCTTGATTTGCATGAATATCGTTAAAATTTACACATTGATCTTTTGCCTGTTATATCCTTTGCAACTATTTTCACCCAGTCTGTTTCTCTTTTAGTGTTCCATTTACTATACAGAGTATCTTAATCTTAACATGCTATAATTAAACCATTTTTCACTTTGTTTGTTTTAGAATTTTGTTTAAGAATTTCTTTCTATGCTCCAAAGCCATAAAGATATTCTCTAAACATTTTTCTTTTCACATATAACTTTTAATTCATTTTGAATTGGTTTTTGTGAATGATGTGAAGTAAGGAACTAATTTTATTTTTTTCTAAATGGAAAGCTAGTTCTTCCAATGCCATTTACTAAATAGCTCATGCTTTCTGCACTGATTTGTAATGTTTTCTCTATCACTTATCAATTTTATATATGTGTGTATGTGTATGACTGCAGATTCTATTTAGATTTATTATTCCTCTGCACATTACCACAACACTGCCTTATTTGCTATAGCTTTATAAGCCTTGCTATCTGAAAGGGTACCTTATTCTTCAAAATTGTCTAAATTATCCTAGGTGTTCACTTTTTAGCTTTTTTATTCACTATATATACATACAGGTAAGTGCACATAAGTACGATAGAAGTCTAGCTCAATAAACTTTTACAGACTAAAGAGACCTGTAAAATCAGCATGCAGATGAAGAAAAGAATTTTGCTGGCAACCCAAAAGCCCCTGCCTTGAAACAGAATATCAATTTCCTTTTCTTTTTTAAACTACAAACTAATTCATTTTGTAGATGAGGAAACTAAGGCCCAGAGAGATGACATTCCCCATGAGCCCAGAAAGAAATTTGCTGTGTTTAATCACACTAACCATATGCCTTGTGTTTACCATAGAACTATTACATTTAATAACAACCCTATTAAATTGTTTCCTTGATAAAGAACATTCTGTGTCAGCAAATCGTGGTTTCCTATTGTTGTGATTTTTTCCCTCAGATTTTGCAACATCTCATAGAAAATATCACATTTATAGTTCAGAAAACTTAGCCAAATTACTTCTAAATAGTCGAATGGTTGAAACGCCTTAAAAAGAGAGATAAAAAGAAAACCAGCCATTTGCTTTCAGGAAAGACTCGAAAATCAGCAATTCGGGTTACAAAGGGAAGAAATTCTCAGGGGCTTCAATTCAATAACTGTACCTGGTTATTGATGATGACCCTAGGTGTTGTTTAAACATACACGTTATGGATGTTTAAATGACATGTTATGCATGTCAGTATGTTATGCCAACACCCCAGCCAACAGCATGTGGAGGACTCTCACGCACACTGCACTTAAGGCAAAAAGCCATGGTTAATTTATGGCCAAGGACACAACTAATACGAGCAGTAAATAAAGTCTTGCTCTGAGGATCAGCAGATCAAGAAAGATGTTGCTACACTGGGAGTACTCAAGGACATAAGCTAGCACCTCTTTGTTCTACTTCTGAACCTAGGCCAGGACCTAGCATAGTATGGATGGTCAATGTTTGTGGAATGAATGAATGAATGAATGAATGAATGACAGGGATGCTATAGAGGACAAAAATCCTTTACAGAGACTTCTTAAAGCTGTTCTCATTGTTTTCATTCTTTCATTTCTCCTATTTCATTAAGATGATAAAAGGAAAGGGTGAGGAAGAATTTCATGAGAGGAATTTAAATAAAGATTTCTTTCATGGAAAAAAAAACTGAAGACCAGAGGGACAAAACTACTGGACCAAACTGTATGTTTTCTGGTAAAGACAACAAATAAACAGAACTTACAGATGTTTTCTCACATTTTTATAGTATCTTTTAGAAAACCAAATTCATTATTCTAAAAATGTGATTTTCAAATTTACTCTTTTAAACCAAAACCAGAGGATGGGGAAATGAAATTCATGGGTGACTCATCCACAAAGAGCTCACAGAATTCCTGCTGGGGTATCTCATTCTCACTCTTTTGTGACCCTAAAATCTTCCCCAGTGAGAACTGGTTTTGAGTGGGTGCTGGAAGAGGGAAGACTCCCTCTTGCCTACTGCCAACCCTTCTACCTAGGGATAGTTTCTTGAAATTCTTTTTAACCAAGTACCACAATTTTTATTCCATAAAAATATTTAAAATGCAAAAATATCTCTGGAAAAGAAAAAACAAAACTTTTGACTTAGATTCATTCAAAGGGGTAAATAGCTTATCAGATCTTTTCCAGAGAGTAGGTTCTGCTAGCTACAGACTCCATGGAGAGAAAACGGCATTGCAGAAAAGTAAAACAAATGTTGCCCAGTTTACATCTTGCTTGGGGCTGCCCTGCCTCTGAATTTATTGGAGTCTCTAGATTAATTCCCAGGGATTTGTTCTGAGAACTCCAGCACCAGTCCCATTCCTCCACTACCTGAGTCTCATCTCCTCTTCCATCAGCCCGCTTCATACTCCTAGACGTCACTCCGCCAAATGCAATTCTGGTTTGCCCCCTGTCTATCTCAATAAAGCTACACTCTGGAAGGGATAAAATACTAAAAAGGAATCTTTCTGATAACTGCAACCCAGCTGACGAGTAAAGGGCTCAGTTTTCCTAAAGATAATGACACTGGTTGGTTCTCCTGGGCGCAGGCTCTGAGGTGGCTATCCACAGCAGGTTTATTGGAGAGTATTCTCAGAATCAACACCCTTGAGGGACTGAGGGGAGCAGAGTGGGGCAGGATGAGAAGCTGAGCTGCAGTGCAGTTGCAACAAAGGTCTCAGCCAATCCAACAGGGAGTAGTACAGCTGAGACGGCCCTTCAGAGCTGTGCTGAATTAAGGCAAGAGAACTGCCTCAGTTAGAACCCAGCATTGACCAGCCACTGAATGAGGTCTGTGCCTGAAAGGAGGGCAAGATTTTGGACAGATCTTGGGCAAGGCAGTTCTCTGAAGCAGAGGCCAAGTCCCAAAGAGGCAAACCGGCCGAGGGCCATCAGCTACCAGCACTCCCAGCAGCTGGAGAGATAAGTGCTTCAGTCCTGGAGGGGATCTTGGTGGGGTGCCATGGCATCCACTATGATAAGTCACTGCCTTTTTAAGGATATGCTTTGAACAAGGGCTCAGAAAAATAAAAAACTGTTCATTATTTTATTAGAAACTTTACCAAGATCTCTTCTTTCCACAAAATTATGTCCCCCACAGTAATGTCATCCATAGTTTTTGAGTTGCCAATTCAATACACCTAGATCAATCTGCATTTGCAACTGTCACATTGATAATAATTCAATGCAAGCATCTGCCTGCATCCCCATGTGGCCAAACCAACAAATTAAAATGTTTGAAATGTATATTAACATAAATTACTTTTCTGTTATTTCTCCTTTATATTTCAGTTTAAAATATGTACATAAGTAATGATATTCATATAAATTTTATTTCAGGATAGTAAATGAAGCCTTATAAAATATTTGATATGAAAAAGAGAGAATTAGTTTCGAAAAAGTAATTTAGGATGGGTACTTGCCCTTAGAGTAATTCTCAACTCTGGCTGCCCATTAAAATCATCTAGGAAGCTGTAAAGCATCTTGATGACCGCGCCATGCCCCAGACCAATTAAATCAGAACCTCTGGAGATAAAAAGCCCAGTGATCATTATTTTTTGAAACTCACCAAGGAATTACAAGATACAGATAAAGTTGAAAAATCTGTACCCTAACACAGTGGTTCTCAAACTTGAATGTGTTTTACAATCACCTGGAGAGCTCATTCAATCACAGATCACTGGGCCCCACGCCCAGAGTTTCAATAGCTCTGGGAAGGGACTGATTATTTGCATTTCTAATCAGAACCTAGGTGATGCTACTGTTCCTAGGATCCACTTTGAAAAACAGCGCTCTGGAGGCTCTGTCTGCAAGACCAGAGTCCCCCACCACATTTAGTGACTCTTCCTCTTTCTCCCTGGTCCCCCTACCCCTTCAACCATCTAGGAAATCTTGGAAAAATTTCCCTTCATCCACCTTTAGAAAGACCCTTTTCCTTCTCTTCCCACACAACTGTTTCCAAATGTTATATCTTCTCATACCTCTGAGCAGCAACCACCAGCCATCAGGTAAGATGA
>NW_011888782.1:15618969-15622041 GCF_000151845.1 Pteropus vampyrus
AATTTAAATTTATATTTATATTCATATTTAGTTGCCAACATCTAAAATTTGGGTGAATTCCATATAAAGTAATCAGGTTTTCTTGAAAAAACTTCAAAGATATATGCATACAGGACTTACAGTCTGAGGCCAAAAATCGAGTGGCGTTAAGGAGCAGCTGCCTGCTACAGAAGGACAGTTGTCTCCATCCCTTTCACAAAGTATGTGCTTGCCACTTGCCACAGTCCCCACCACTCTCTATTACTCCCCATCTTGAGGTTAAGTGTCAACTGACAGGTATTATTCCATTAACACTCTTGCTTTTCTTGTAGAATATAAAAGAAAGATACATTTATCCTCACGCCCATGTCTTTTTCAAAAAATGAGAAAAAGAAACAAAGAGCCACATGTTCCAAGAAAAATGTGAGCTAGGTCTACTTTTCTAGAGCATAAAGAAGATTTCTAAGTTTAATATGCCAACAAAGCGTGTCTCTAGCAAAAGAATACAGCTTAAGCTGTCATTAGGAAGACAAACCATAAGAAAAACCATGACTAGAAAGTGGAAAGGATGCTGAGGAAAAGCTTAATGATCTGTAAAAGAGACTGAAATTTCAACAGTAGCTTTTGTGAGTTTGAAGAAATAACAGGTGGTGATGCTGCAATATGCAGTAACGTACACTTTTAACATTCATGTCACCTGACTGTGCGTGTAGGTATTTGTATTTCCGACCCTTGACCTAAGCCAATGTTATTATTGTATAAATGAAGGAATTGAAGCCAGAGAAATTAAGGGATTTGACTTAATTTTAGCATACTGCTTGGAGGAGGGTATGAAACCATAACTGTACCAGAACTTCATTTCTTAAGCATGACTTTTTCCCTAATTCGAGTTGGCTTTGTTCGGTCTACCAGACTATGACTCACTTGCTTTTTTGCAACCAGATCTTCCCACCTTTGCACAAATGCACACTTACACCCATAACATTAAGCCCTTAGGAATTTAGGTTTCAGTCAGCACCAAACTTTCTTAGGAATAAAGCCTCAGGTCTATCAACCATGAATAGGTTGGAGTTTGGGTCAAACTAAAGGTAACATCTTGACCTCAGTTGTATTTTAGCCTGGAATCCATGAAGGTGGAATGACCTTATCGGCCACATTCCCTCAAAACCAGACAGAGAGATACTATGACTGAAAGGAGGACCTGATATAACAATTAGCTGCCTCCTATGCTAGCCCCGACCAATCAGTAGAGCCCACGACCCCAACTCCCTTAACTACCATGACTAATGAGTTTTCACCTATATAACCTATTCCTTGGAGGCCATCGGGAAGCCAGGCCTTTGAATGCTAGCTCACCTGCGTCTCCAGGCCTGTCTCCATTTCCTGAAATAAACTCTTACTTTCTTTGCTGTAAACCCATTTGTGACTTGTTTGGCTTTATGAGTGCAGGCAAATGATCTCCCTTTAGTTCAGTAACAAAACAACCTGGGTTTCTTGGCTCCACTCCTTGTCCTTTCTGCCATTCAAGTACAAATACAAATGGTTTTCAATGTGACTTCACGATGACACTCGAAGTGAATATACATCCTCATGTGAATTGAATTCCATCTCATCATCTTATGAGATTATGGAGAGAGGTATTTAAATTCTTTCTGTGTTAGCTCTCCAGTTAGAAAACATTAGTCTTAGTCTAAGAATTGTCAAAAATGTTTAAAAAATAGAATGTTTATTCTACTAGATCCTTACATGAAAGTGTTAACTTCCATATAAATGAAGTTATAACACTTACCCAAGGCCTTAATGACAGAATATAAATGTTAAAAGTGAAACTATAAAACAACTTAAACAGTACATATACATTTGGTGACAGGACATCTCATCAGTTGCCAGAAATTTCTCCATTTTCTTATTTCAATACATGTGAACAGTCTTCAGTTCCTTTCAAGAAAATGCATTTTTATGGTCCAGTTTGTAAATCAACGCCTTCTTCTTTTTCTTTATGGTTGCAAAGTCTTTCAGATTTTACCACAATTATTGTTCTGGCTTATCCCTTCGTGATGGTTAATTTTATGTGTCAACTTGAATACGCTAAAAGATAGATATCTGGTAAAACATTTCTGGTTGTGTGTGTGAGGGTTTTTCCGGAAGAGACTAGCTTTTGAATCGAAAGACTGAGTAAAGAAGATCTGCCCTCACTACTGTGAGTGGGCATCACAGAATCCATTGAGAACCAAAATACAACCAAAAAAAAAAAAAAAAACAGAAAGGGCAAATTCCCTCCCTGTCTGCTTGGACTTGGGTATCAATCTTTACCTGCCCTGGGACATCAGACATCAGAGTTCTTCGTTCTTAGGCCTTAAGACCCCTGGATTTACACAAGCAGTGCCATCTACCCACCAACAGGTTCCCTGGTCCTCAGACCTTCAGTCAGGCTCTCCTGGTTCTCCAGCCTCAGACTGCAAGACTACTTGGCCTCCATAACCACTGAGCCAATTCCTATAATGAATCTCCTCATACATACAGTCATGTGCCACATAATCACCTTTAGGTCAACGACAGACAGCATGCATGACAGTGGTCCCATGACATTATAAAGGAGCTGAAAAACTCCTATCACCTAGTGACATCATAGCCATTGTAACTGTCATAACATCTTAGCTGTCGTAATGTCATAGTTGTCGTAAATTCATGGTGCAAAGCAGTACTCACGTGTCTGTGGTGATACTGATATAAACAAGCCTACTGAGCTGCAAGTCATATAAAAGTATAACACATACAGTCATGTGTAGTACATAGTACTTGACAATAATAAGTGACCATTACCAGTTTATGTATTTACTATACTATACTATTCTGTTATTTTAGTGTACTCTACTTATATATATATATAAAAAGTTTCCATAAAATAGTATGCCATGTTATATCAGCAACAGCCTCATATATCTAATGTTTACCACATCTCTTGATTGCATCACTTCCTCTTACATTTAATTGTGTTGTTCTATAAATTTATGTAGCTTAAGTATACAGTGTTTACAAAGCTAACGGCAGTGTATAGTATAGTCCTAGGCCTTCACATTTCCTCACCACCCA
>NW_011888782.1:15623301-15625211 GCF_000151845.1 Pteropus vampyrus
ATCTAATGTTTACCACATCTCTTGATTGCATCACTTCCTCTTACATTTAATTGTGTTGTTCTATAAATTTATGTAGCTTAAGTATACAGTGTTTATAAAGCTTACGGCAGTGTACAGCACAGTCCTAGGCCTTCACATTTCCTCACCACCCACTGACTGACTCACCCAGAGCAACTTCCAGTCCTGCAAGCTCCATTCATAGTACATGTCCTATGCAGGTACCATTTTTTATCTTTTATATTTTATTTTCACTGTATCTTTTCTAGATATGTTCAGATTTGTTTAGATACACAAATACTTACCCTTGTGTTACAGTTGCCTACTGTACATCATACACAGTCATGTGCTGCTTCACAATGGGATGTGTTCTGTTTCTCTGCAGAACTCTAACTCTTCCCTCTTCTCTATTCTTCCTACTACTATTCTAAGCAAGGCCCTCATCATCTCTTCTCCTAGCCTTCTGACGTATCTCTGGGCTTTCAATCTTGTCCCCCTCAAGCCTCATAGAATTCTACAATTCAGATCTGGCCTTATCATTCTAGTTAAAATCCTATGCTGTGGCTCCCTAGGAATAGTTTTAGCTCCTGTCCCTCTAAGCTCTCCCTGATCTATCTACAATCTCAGGTTTTCTTCCTCTCATCTCTAGCCTATGGTTACCAGGTTGCCACTAAGGTGTTTTTCTCCTCAGTGCTTTGCTCATGCTGAACCCTCTGCCCAAAATATCCGTATTGCCCTGTTCTTTCTCCCTTTTCCCACTGGGCTTACTTATTTATCCTGCAAAGCTCAGGAATCCCCACTTCCTCTAAAGATTCAACCAGTTGATCTGACAGATATATCCCTCTCAATGCTTCCTTCACACTCTTCATATTCACTGCATTGCTTTCTAAGTACCTATTTATGCATCTGTCTCCCCTACTAGAAAATACGAATTCTGCCAGGGCAAGAACCAGGCCTAATTTATGTCTTTATTCCTAGAACCTGGCACAGTTTCAATGTAATGGTGATACCTCAGTGAATTTTGGTCGAATGCATCAATAGCTGAAATATATACTTATACCCCCCACCACACACACACACACACACACAGTCTCTCTTTTTCTCTCTCTCTATATATGTGTGTGTGTGTGTGTGTGTGTGTGTGTGTGTGTATATACATGTATTATATATATCAGAGGGATTAGGGATTGCTACTGGAAAATCTACTATGCTAGCTAATGCCCCAAGATGAATTGATAAACGTGCCTGCCTAGAAAAGAGAGGGATTTAAAGAGCTTAATGAAGGATGATTAAGTTTGAAGAGTAAAGGAAACTAAAAAGTGGCGTAGGTTATCTGCAGAAGCAAAAATAAAACAAAAGTGATGGAATGTGTAGGGGATGACAGAAAGAGGTAAAAGTTGACATTTACTGATAATTTAATGAACTAGCTACATATTTTAAGCATATTAACTAATTTAATATTACTACATAGATACTATTTTTCCCTCCAAATGAAGAAACTGAAGCTGAGAGAGCATAAAAATATACTCCAATTTAAACAGCTTATAAGAGAGGGGATTTGAATCTAGGTCTGTGTGATTCCAACACTAATGTCCTTTCTGCCACACCATGTTGCTTCTAAAAGTAGAGATGAGAAATTCTGCTTTTGTCTTCCATTATTCCTGGACCAGAGAGAAGAGAAGGGCATAGTCACCATCTCCTGACTATTAATAATAACATTAAACACTTATGTAGCACTTATGATGTAGTTTGCACTGTAGTGAGTGCTCTGTATACACTCATTTAATCCATGCCACAGTCTTGTGACAGAGACCCTGTTGTGAACCTCATCATTTTACAAATGAGCAAATGGAGGCACAGAGAGTTCACAAACTTGCCCAAAGCCACACAATCGGTACGAGGCAGATATGGTA
>NW_011888782.1:15625261-15631231 GCF_000151845.1 Pteropus vampyrus
AGTGCTTTGCTCATGCTGAACCCTCTGCCCAAAATATCCGTATTGCCCTGTTCTTTCTCCCTTTTCCCACTGGGCTTACTTATTTATCCTGCAAAGCTCAGGAATCCCCACTTCCTCTAAAGATTCAACCAGTTGATCTGACAGATATATCCCTCTCAATGCTTCCTTCACACTCTTCATACTCACTGCATTGCTTTCTAAGTACCTATTTATGCATCTGTCTCCCCTACTAGAAAATACGAATTCTGCCAGGGCAAGAACCAGGCCTAATTTATGTCTTTATTCCTAGAACCTGGCACAGTTTCAATGTAATGGTGATACCTCAGTGAATTTTGGTCGAATGCATCAATAGCTGAAATATATACTTATACTCCCCACCACACACACACACACAGTCTCTCTTTTTCTCTCTCTCTATATATGTATGTATGTATATGTGTGTATGTATATATATACATATATATATACATACACACAATATAGATATATGTATTATATATATCAGAGGGATTAGGGATTGCTACTGGAAAATCTACTATGCTAGCTAATGCCCCAAGATGAATTGATAAACGTGCCTGCCTAGAAAAGAGAGGGATTTAAAGAGCTTAATGAAGGATGATTAAGTTTGAAGAGTAAAGGAAACTAAAAAGTGGCGTAGGTTATCTGCAGAAGCAAAAATAAAACAAAAGTGATGGAATGTGTAGGGGATGACAGAAAGAGGTAAAAGTTGACATTTACTGATAATTTAATGAACTAGCTACATATTTTAAGCATATTAACTAATTTAATATTACTACATAGATACTATTTTCCCTCCAAATGAAGAAACTGAAGCTGAGAGAGCATAAAAATATACTCCAATTTAAACAGCTTATAAGAGAGGGGATTTGAATCTAGGTCTGTGTGATTCCAACACTAATGTCCTTTCTGCCACACCATGTTGCTTCTAAAAGTAGAGATGAGAAATTCTGCTTTTGTCTTCCATTATTCCTGGACCAGAGAGAAGAGAAGGGCATAGTCACCATCTCCTGACTATTAATAATAACATTAAACACTTATGTAGCACTTATGATGTAGTTTGCACTGTAGTGAGTGCTCTGTATACACTCATTTAATCCATGCCACAGTCTTGTGACAGAGACCCTGCTGTGAACCTCATCATTTTACAAATGAGCAAATGGAGGCACAGAGAGTTCACAAACTTGCCCAAAGCCACACAATCGGTACGAGGCAGATATGGTATTCAAAATGAAGCAGTATGGTCACCAAATTGATGCCTTTGGCTATTCTGCCTCCAATCACCTCCATGTAGGACACAGGAAGACCAGCAGAGTCTGGAAGAAAAAAGTTCAGAATGCACACTTTTCCTAGTCACAGTGGTTTTCACTATAATTTTATGAATAGGAAAGTAGAGGTTTATATTTTTGCCCCATTACACAGGTGACCTTCACAAGACCTTCAACTTTCAGCTAAACTTGATCTAGAAGAAGCCTATAAGTCATGCCATTATAATTTAAGCTCCTATTTCTTATAGGTAAATGGATAAGGTTTTATTTCTGGAAAATCATTAATTCCATTAAAATACCAAAATGATCATAAGAATACATGGAAGGAACACAAATGTAAGTTTCTGTAAACATTTTTTACATTAAAAAACACTTAACATAGGTTTGGTTTCCTCATGTACTAGTCTTGTTGAAGTTTGTTAAAATATAAATCGATGAAGTTTGTATTGAAGATAAATTATTTTTCCTAGCAGATTTCCCTGTAGCAAGCACAGGCATATGTCACTGCTTTAGGCATCTTAGGCTTGAATTCAAAATTAGAGTGATCTGTTTCAAAAATTTTATTGTAATTCAGTGTGAATGAATGGAAATTTTTTGCATAGTAAAAGCTGGAAGAAAGACAGTTTTCATAATGTCATTTTTAAAATGATCTCTTGCTCTTCCATTTTAATAAGTCCATGGACAGTGACCTCTGCCCGATCTGTCAGTATTGCTATGCTCATTATTAACTACCCTCTCAGTTTTGGTATTTTGGTGTTCTATGCTACTAAAACTTTAGGTGTTTTTATTGATGGAACACCATTGTTTTAGAATTTAAATAAATCTAAAAATTATTTGCATATTGATTGCCTACTTAAGAGTTTTCTGCCACATTAAAATTTTTTATTGAAAAAGCTTTTTTCTTTAGAAAGTATTTTTCTAGACCTCCAGAATCTTCAAGAAGAAAAAAAGTGACAATTGATAAGGTAAAGCTTCCTTCACAAGAATAATTCTTATCTAGTTTCAAAGGCTTTCCAAATAAATGGTATATAAATCTGACAGTTTTGAAATTGAAACAGGTAACTCTGCTTGGAGTGTCAGAAGTACAAGATAAAACCAAAGAAGACATAGATAAACCAGAAATGCTTTCTTTGAAACAAAAAATATAGGACTCTCTCCCGCCCCCTCCTCCTTCCCTCTCCCTCTGTCTCTGTCTCTCTCTCTCTCTCTCTCTCTCTCTCTCTCCACACACATACACACAGAAAGCCATTTTAGCAGCTGGAAAAATCTGCACAAAAATATCCTCGCAACTCTCCAATTATGGTATTAATTCACATTGCCTCTATTTTATTTTCAGATTTAGTCTTTAATTTTTTTAAAAGAGCCAATTACATTTAAAAATATTTCATGATTAATTATTCCATCTTTCTCATGTGAGTGCTTTTGAATTACATTTTGTTTATTAATTTTATCTGTTATTGTGTATTTAGCATTTATATTTTAATATATTTACAATTTTCTAAACATTTTATAATGTGTTTATATGTTTTTATGTTAGAAATTTATTTCTATTTTAAGTTATTTTATGAATCCTGAGCATGTTCTGAAAAAGTAGTAACAATGCCAGCATTACATAAATTACCAAAATGCTATAATTGCCAATTAGCGACAATCAAGAGCTTTCTAAATACAGGTTTTTGGGGTTTTTTAACTTAAGGTAAGAAAGTGATCAAAATGATGCTATACTTACCAATAAAGCTACTATAGAACTCCTGTATGTCATTTAGAATTAAACTCTACTTACATTATCTCTTTAGAACAATTTCTCAAATTTCAGTATGTACACCAGTCAAAGGAGGATCCTGTTGAACTTCAAGTTCCAATTCAGAAGGTCTCTTTGGGGCCTAAACTATTAACAAACTCCCACCTGATGATGTTGTTGCCAGTCCGCGAATCACACTCTGACTAGCAAGGCTCTTCCAGTGGACTGCACATCTCACCATGTGGATTCAGGTCTTCTCAAATGAATGTTAGCAATCACTGCCAGGTAGGATGGTTTTAATTCCTGACTTGAATGAAGGGAAGAAGCATGCTGCGAACTGTGAAGGAAGAGAGGTGGGGTGATCTTGCCCTTAAAAATCAGCAGAGGATTGGATTTATATGGAAAAAAACTGAGTTATAGATTCTTGTGAAGAGAGATCTAGGAAGCTTTCTGGTCATGGAGTGCACAACAAACTGAAATAGAAGAAACTGGCTGAGAATGTTTCCGGTAGCTTTCAATCAATGGCACTGAAAGAATATGGAGGTGGAGCCAGGCCCCCTCCCCCAGCCCCGGATCTCGTGCTGCTCATCCACCCCAGAGAAGCAGTGAGTCCTTGCCCAGAAATCCCTCCCAAGCTTTGGGCAGTGTGACCGGCACAGAAACAGGACACTTGCATTCACAGCCTTCTTTGCCATCTCATCCTCCGGGAAGCTCCTTCCCACCGTCCCGGCTAGGTTAGTTGACCCTCCTGCATGCCTGCCTGGCATCCATGCCTCTTCTGTCAGGACACTGGTCTCACTGCATTATAACCATGTTCTCTTGCTTTTATCTCCCTTTAAACCCCTTTCTCTCTGAGGGCCTGGGCTGCTCCTGACTGCTATATAGGTGGTACATAGCAGTGTTTAGCCTTTGGTGAACACTGATCACTAAATATTTATTCAGTAAATGAATGAGACTTTGAGCAAGGCACTTCTCTGAATTCTTTTTTCCCTTGCTAAATTTGGGGATGACCTGGAGCATAGCAAACCTGCAGCTGTGCTCCTGCTGCTGTCCACTTGATTTCCTTTCAGCGTTGACGTCTGTATTAAAACTGCGAGTTTTAATGCCTGTCCTTTACCCCAAGACACTGCTTAACCTGCTGTGGCTCACACAGGGTTCTCCGATTAAATGCGGGTCTTATTCCTGAATTAGGGAGCAGATCCCACCCAAGCAATGAATAGTCTACCTAGTTTAATTGTCTTCATTAAGCTCTTTGCTCAGATGGTGCTTAGATTGCCTCAGGGAGTGAATTCTGTTCCAAGGAAGCAGAGAAGAAAATCGAGAACGTTCCTTGGCAGTGGCATAAGCACCCTGGTCCCTGAGCTTCCCCAGTTGGAACAGGCTGCAGGCAGCAGGGCTACGCTCATAATCACCCAGGATGCACCAGGAACTCCAGTGTCCAGCTCACTTTTCTGTGCCCTCCTAAGCAAGAGATCATGGCTGTCTGCAGTTTTCACTGCTCAGTCCGAGGCAAGAGCAGGAGGCTACACAGCACAAGGAACAGCCTCCATATGCAGAACCAGCAGGGAGTCGGAGAAACTCTCATTAAGTTAAATGGTAAACACTGTAAACAAATTCCCATCTTAGACATGAGGCACAAAGGCCTTCAGATTATCAGTGGTTCACCCTCCCCTTTGCTGACCTTCCTTATATTCCTCCTCTTGTCCCAACCAGCAGGAGTCAGGATGGTACTATCTTGGGTATTTCAAGTGTCATCACATGGGCAACTCATCCCATACATATTCCCATTTCATGGGAAAGAGCTACTGCTTCATGTCAAAGGATGTGCAAACACAGTCTCTGGGGTCCCTACGTGCTCCAAAATAGTACTTTAAATAAAATTGAAAATATACTTCCATCTTGATAAAATTGTGTAAGTACATTAAATGCCTGTGTTTGCAGTTTGGTTTATGATCACAGTGGTGCTACCATGTACCTTTGATAATTGTGGGCTAAAGACAAGGGTAGAGACCAACTGTATGTATATGCTAAATAATTTCTTCTTGCCAAGTAAAGGTCAGAGAACTTCGTGACCTACAAGAATTATGGTTTTGCAGAAGTTCTATTGCAAAAGAGTGGTGGGAAGTGGGTCCTTCGCACGGCATCCTGTAACACAGGCCGTGTGAAACATGTGAGACCATCTGTGCATTTGCACAGTCGCATATTTATTTGAAATGGCAATCTAGTTTCAGCAAAACAGCATCATCCATCCCATTGAATTTATGCTGTCAATTTGATTCTTAATGGTCTTATACTTTAAAAAATTTAATTTGCAATTAGTTTTGATTTCATGCCTTTTTAGGAAACGTAAGCAGAAGTTTACTGAACCTTTTAGGTTTAAACCTATTTAAGAAAAGTCATCATAAAAAATGACTTAAGCCAATGTTGGAAGCTCAGAATATTTTTCCCTATAAAGAGAGAATCCATGTATTAGTCAAGCTTGAGAAACGACAAACCTCCTCTTTAGAGATGTTAACCACTCCATTTCGAACAAATTCTTAGTCAAAGCAGCATGAAGAGACACACAGCTGATTTCAAATGAAGGCATCGTCTGTAGGGGACTCTGTTGGTGTCTCTCCCAGGTCCCCTTTATTAGGCCAGTATACCTGGCCCCCAGCTGCTGTATATCATGGCTGCTAATGGCTCACAGCTGCCTCCTTCTCTGGAGAAACTGTTTTTAGACAAAAGGGGAGTCCATGTGAGAAATCATACCTTCCCTTTTCTACTGGGGACATCCCCAAAGCCACTGACTGGCTGACTTGGAGGTATAAAAGGCCAGTCCCCTTGCCTCAAGATCAACTCAATTTTAGGGGACACTTCATGCTCCAGAGCTCCCCGTGGGGTCAGGCAGACGCCAGACTCCAGATGAGACCACAATCTTCCTTAGCACCTTTTATTCTTATT
>NW_011888782.1:15631281-15657822 GCF_000151845.1 Pteropus vampyrus
AAAGAGTGGTGGGAAGTGGGTCCTTCGCACGGCATCCTGTAACACAGGCCGTGTGAAACATGTGAGACCATCTGTGCATTTGCACAGTCGCATATTTATTTGAAATGGCAATCTAGTTTCAGCAAAACAGCATCATCCATCCCATTGAATTTATGCTGTCAATTTGATTCTTAATGGTCTTATACTTTAAAAAATTTAATTTGCAATTAGTTTTGATTTCATGCCTTTTTAGGAAACGTAAGCAGAAGTTTACTGAACCTTTTAGGTTTAAACCTATTTAAGAAAAGTCATCATAAAAAATGACTTAAGCCAATGTTGGAAGCTCAGAATATTTTTCCCTATAAAGAGAGAATCCATGTATTAGTCAAGCTTGAGAAACGACAAACCTCCTCTTTAGAGATGTTAACCACTCCATTTCGAACAAATTCTTAGTCAAAGCAGCATGAAGAGACACACAGCTGATTTCAAATGAAGGCATCGTCTGTAGGGGACTCTGTTGGTGTCTCTCCCAGGTCCTCTTTATTAGGCCAGTATACCTGGCCCCCAGCTGCTGTATATCATGGCTGCTAATGGCTCACAGCTGCCTCCTTCTCTGGAGAAACTGTTTTTAGACAAAAGGGGAGTCCATGTGAGAAATCATACCTTCCCTTTTCTACTGGGGACATCCCCAAAGCCACTGACTGGCTGACTTGGAGGTATAAAAGGCCAGTCCCCTTGCCTCAAGATCGACTCAATCTTAGGGGACACTTCATGCTCCAGAGCTCCCCGTGGGGTCAGGCAGACGCCAGACTCCAGATGAGACCACAATCTTCCTTAGCACCTTTTATTCTTATTCCGTTTGCCTTGCTTTTTCTCTCCTGAGAGCACATCCCTAACATGCAGACATAAGACAAATTCCTGTCTTAGTCTCTGTTTCTAGAGAGCCACACCTAAGACACACTTCTAATCCATAGAAAACCTACTTGGCACTCCAACATGACACACACGAAGTCTCTGTCGAAATGGTCCCTTCCTTCTCTCCCCATTACCACAAATAGGAGACATCTACCTCCTTCCCCAGAACATGCTGGAAAATATCCCTAAACGAGGTTTAATAACCAAAAAACTCTAGCAGATTAAATTTGAGGATTTCCAACTCATAGTTTGTGTGAAAATCTCAAAACCAAAATGACTTGGTTTAAATATTTCTCAGTCTCCAAAATCAAACAATTCCTTTTCAGGATCCAATTATAAGAAACCTTCCTCTGATCTGAGAAACCAGCATTTCCCCCAGGTACTCACTGCTACAGCAAACAATCACCTTTGTGCCCTGGAACAAGTACACCTGCAACCAGGTATCTACCTTTATCCACAGTGACCACCTCTCCCCATTTGGTAGAAGCAACCTGGTCTCCAAGTGTGGAAAATGGAATTCTGATTGTCAGCCTCTACTATATAATGTATCATTTCATGAAGCTTATAGGATCAGTTACTTTTTTTTATTTCTTGCCGTTCTATAGCCTTCCCCACTCACCCCTGACCAAGAAAAAAAAAAAATTCATGTAGTTAAAACTGAGTTAATAATAACAGTAGCAATAGTGACTAGCTACTGAGCACTTGCTGTACAAAGAACTTTATAATAATTATCTTATTTAACTCTCACAACTTCCCCGTGAGGCAAGTATTACCTCCATTCCACAAATAAGTAAACAGACTTCCAGGAATTAAGTTAAGATCACATGACTAGTAATGACCTCAGGGCTTTTCAGCACTGTTCCTTACTTTCTCATTTATAGGACAAATCATGTGAAAGTATATATTTCTTTTTAGTAGAGATTTCGCATGGTCCAGCATTACTTAGAGTCAATATACTATGAATTAATTTCTCACTTCTGATGACAGTTCCTTGTTACCTTGATGAGTTATTTAAACTTGTCCTTTCTGTTTCTCCAGGTATAGATAAGAGAGAGAACTACCCCATTTATAATGTGTATCCTTCAGTAGAAAGGTAATGGGCTTAAAACAAAAACACACCCACAATAATAATAAAACAATAATTGTTGAAGTTCAGTTACAGGTACATTAGGGTTCATTCTACTGTCATGTCTAGTTTTATGTGTTTGAAAGTGTCCATAATTTAATAAAACACAACCACAGAGATTTAATTATCTTCTCAACCAATGCATAGTTCCTTGATAATAGAAAAAGTATTAATGTATTTGCCACATAAGCCTACTTACTTTATAGCTCCATCTTAATATAACCTGACATTAAAATTTAAAAAAAAAAAAAAAAAAAAAAACAGTCCATGTATTAGCAAAATTGGATCTGGGTATGAGGTACAGAAATTCTATTAGATTGGCTGAAACAAATTAGGGTTAATTTTTTTCCTGTTACAAGAAGTCTGGAGGTAAGTAAGCCAGGCCTATGCATCAGGTCCATGAAATCATCAATATCTCAGTATCCTTCCATCTTTTTCTTTACTATCCTGGGCATTTGGTTTTCATCCTAATGCTTATGCAATGGATGATGCACCTCCAGGTACCACGTGTATAATCCAAGTAGGAGGAAGGGGACAGAAGCCACAGTTTTTCCCTAGTGATGATTTATTTAGGAAGGCAAGTCCTCTTCAGAGTTCAGACTCTATCTTATGGACCAGAACTGTAAAACCTGTCCACCTTAGGTGAGGCTGGAAGTTTGAGTATCTCACTCTCCAGTATTACAGCAGCATCTCTAACAAATGTTACATCAAATTTTGAAATAAATCACGTCTTGGTTCGCCTGGCATAGTTCTGGTTTACACTAGTAATACCAGCATAATCATTAACGAGGTCCTCTTTCAGCCTCCAGTGTCTCTGTTTGGGTGATAAATTATATTGTTAACCTTTCTATAATGGAGAATGACAAAAGAAATGCTAAGCAAACCGACCTTTAGTATCTGTTGTACTCCAGTAACCAAAATAATTGAAAATCAATGTAAATCTTAATTTGCACTCTTTCATAAAAACACCAAAGCAGTGGATATTTATAACACAAAGCTTAACTTTCAGCTTTTCTTTCCTGTTTCTGTAGCTGTCAATATCTTCAACATGCATGGCTGATGCACTAAAGTGCCTCTTTCCTTCCATTCTGAGTCCACAAAATTCTTTCTAATTCAGTCTGTGCAGCCCCCCTTCTCTCCTCTGCCATCCCCTCTCTGGCCCCGGTCTTCACTGTATCCGTCCATTTAGCCTCCCCACGGATTCTTTCACTTTTCTTCTTACCCCACGTCCATGGCAGAGTAAGCAGAAACTGTTGCATCTTCCCAAGGGAAGAAGCAGTTGCCACAGTTGCTGACAACTATCTTGTAACAGGGTGAGAGTCTGAAACAGAGCAGAAAAGAGCCTGGAGAAATAGTTCTGGAGCCCTGAGTGCCTACCTACCAGGGAGCCCATCCCAACCACTGAGCTCCAGAAACGTGAGAACAAATCCCATTTCAACCTCATTCAAATCAGGTTTTTCCTACTTGTAAGCAAAGACATCCCCACAAATACACTAGTTTCTATGCAACCGGGAGGGAGTCCCAGGATAGAATCTTTTATCTTTTGATAGCAGTGGAAAAGAGGAGGAGGAGCCACAAATTTTTAAGTTAATATTTTTTTATTCCTATTATCTGTAAGTTAATCTATGTGTTTGTTCTTTTTATAACTGTATAATTGGAAACCACGATGCAATTGGTTTTTGTTTGGTTTTAATGTTTCGGGGGAAGGGCCTCTTTAAGAAATTTGAGAAAGGAAACAAATGTGCTTGCTGTCCTTTAAAATGGATAGACACCAGTCATTCTATGCTAAACCATTTTAAAATCAAAGCCAGTGCCTCGTGAAGCTGGTACTGATGAGGGAGAATAGTTTTTTTAATGGGAAAAATGCAAAGTTGTATGTGTGCACGATGGGAAGGTGTCAAGGGAATATATGGACCCATAGGAAAGAAAAAAGTGGAGCAGATGGCTGAGGCGTTAACTGGCTTCAGAAAAAAAAAAGCTTTGGTGAGAGACTCCTTTGAAGGTCAAACACCTCTGTGGGCACTGGATAGCAACTACAGCTCGCACAGAGATTGAGGGCCATTCCTCTGATAAAGCGACATAATGAAGGGAAGGGGATTTGATGCCCAGGATTCACTAGAGGAGACTCTCTTGCAGAAGCCTGAGGCATAGGGCCTAAATGGCGAACCCTCATGCCAGTCAGGCCTTTCTACTGTGGACAGTCTTTCAGAAGCCACGATGGCCCAGAGACAGAGGGCCAACCTTACAAAAAACATTGAGGAAAGATTATTGCTCACTTACAATCAAAGGCAGGTTAAGAAGGAATAAATCACAGTAAGTTTTTGGAAAGACTGTGTCAATCTCTATCTGGTACTGTTTCTTCAAATCTTGTTCTCTATTGTAATGATCTTTGATGCTAAAAATAAATATGTTTAGATTCTTATGCTAAATTTTTCTTTTTTTCTTTCTTTCCTTTCTTCCTTCCTCTCTCCTTCCCTCCTTTTCTCTTTTTCTTTCTTGCTTTCTTTTTTTTTCTTTTTTTTTGTATGAAATAAGCACTTTTTTTTTTCTTTTTTTTTGTATGAAATAAGCACTATTGATGGAACCTTCTTCTTTACCTTCTTTATAAATGACCTGTATGCCATTTATACATTGCAATGGATAACTTAGCTATTAAAGCTATACTATAATCATAAGCCAGTGCTTATTTCCCTGGTGACCCTCAACTGACGTGCTGGCATAGGACCTGCCCAGTACATCAATCCCTGTTAAAAGGACAAAGGAAGGAAGGAGGAAAGTGAGTAGAGGAAACCTAGAAAAATTAGTTGTGGGAAGTGGTGCTGGAGGAGTCAGGAATGAGAAAAAGGTCAATGGAGAAAAAAGGAAGGAATTACCACAGAAAGTAGGAGGATTTTTTTGTATTAACCCGAGAATGCTGAGGAGATAAATGAAATGCACATGACCTGCTTTGAGCTGCCAGCTCAGGAAAACAGATACCATGTAAACACAACATTCTATTTATTATGTTTCTCACAGGGCATATGAAAAAGGTACTTAGTCATTCCTTAGCCGAACAATGCTCCATTGTCAAAATCAAACTGGATTTAAACTATTAAAGAACTCCATTCACCCAGAGCATTTGTATATATGGCAAAGCTATTTAAACCGGTGGATATAATTTTCAAAGGGATTATTATGTTAATTACTTCACATTTGTTACGAGTGGCAGTGGGATGGTGAATGCAGAGAAGAAAGCAACAACTTGAATTCTAAGGAATACACCAATGATCCAGAATGAAATACTACTTTTCACTTATTGAACACCAGCAATGTGGTCAGCACTGGACATAATTTTATATACCATTCATGACTAACTACCTTGTACTCTATATAGACAGAAACATCCCTTCCCAGGAGAGAAGAGCAGGTGCCAACCAGCAAGATACTGAAAGGTATTCTTTTCTTCCCATGGTGTTATTTACACAAAGCCCACCTCGGTGTATATCTGCTAAGAGGACTTATGAAGTCAACTGGCTTCAGGCAACCAGTCTTCATCTATCATTCTATGCCTCCGAAATAAAATAGAAAAGATTAAACTTTTACTAACTAGAGAGAACCCTTGGTACATTTGTAGGCAGCCACTAGAAATATTGGCCCAGTGATATGCAAGTATCGGCTCCAGAAAATCAAGGCTCCTGCTCAATGCCAAGGGTATTCCTATAATATTTGCTTCCTATATAATTCTTCTTCCTACTCCAGCAGTCTCAGAAGAGAAGACTCTAATACAGAGGCATTCCTGGCAAGGTCAGAGTCACCTCCAATTGGAGAGTATTTTCACTCGTGTTATCTGTGTGTGACATGTGTCTAATATCAGTTGGTTTTTGTATATTTTACTCATAGCAGTTTAGGCACAATTCCCATTATGGCAAGCTCAGAGTTCCTAAATCAACAAATAAGAGTCAAAGGACAAGGAATTAATAGAGATTTGGACTGAAAATTTCACACAAAATTTACACAATAAATACTGAGGATCTATTTTGTGCTTTCATAGTAATAGACTCAGATGAGGTTCCTCCCCAGAAATCTTAGTCTTGAGAGGAGATTGACACATCAACCCAAGTTGTGGGTGAGAAACAGCAGGTAACTAAGATATAGCGAATATTTAAGATGTGTCAGACCCTGCTCATTTCAGTTCAGCTGCACAATAATAGCATGAGGCACACACTAATGTCCCCATGATACAGATGATAAAACTTGAGACTCAAGGGGAAATGTCCCCTGTCCAAGTTTACCCTGCTGGTAACTAGTGGGACCCTGATCGTACCCACTTAGTTTGAAAAATTTCTTAAGACGTGAGGAATGTGGTGAGAGGGACTATGCATGTCTGGGGAGGGGGCGGGGAGGTAATGTCACAAGAAGGGAGGAACCAGACAAGGTATCCTGTGCTGTAATCCCTCTTCCACCACCTTAGTCTATTTCCCCACTATCCCCTGCCCTGCTGAATTCTTGGAAAGCAGGGAAGGGTGATAAACAAACAAGCAAACAAAAATCTTGTTTTGAGAACTAACAGCCATTGGGGGTGGTGAGGGGGCTAATGAGATAGCAATATCCCAGCATGAAAAAGAACAAAAGAAATGTCTAAGGGTATGTTAAGGTTAGATGGTATCTTCCAAACATTCTGACTGATTCACAGTAAGAAACATGCATTATATAACAACTCAGTAGTATAGATAAATGAAACCAAAGCTTCGTAAAAGAATAGCTATTAGTCAGGTTCTCCAGAGAAGCAGAATAGTGTGTGTGTGTGTGCGTGTGCGTGTGCGTGTGCGTGTGTGTGTGTGTGTCTGCAGAGTAGGCTGGAGGCTGGAGACCCAGGGAAGAGCTGACATTGTAATTTGTATCCATAGACTCTCTACTGGCATAATTTCCTCTTCTTCAAATGAGGTAAGTCTTTTTCTTTAGGCCTTCAACTGATTGGATGAGGTCCACCCACATTATGTGGGTAATCTACTTTACTCAAAGTCTATTAATTTAAGTGTTAATCTCATCTAAAAAGTACCTTCACAGCGACATCCAGACATTTTTGACCAGCTATCTGGACACCCTGGTCTAGCCATGTTGACACATATAATTAATCATCACAGTTCCCTTAACTATGTGTGATATACTCTGATATTTTCCTTTCAATTCTCTTCTACTCTTTTGAAATTCTTTTTAATGCTGGTTGTAAACTACTAGATCAATTTAATGACTCTCTCAGGAGATGCAACCTGAAAATCTGAAACATACTGGCTTGGGAGCCCATCTGAGAGAGTCACATACTTTCCTATGTGACGTTGTAGGGCCAGAGCAAGGTGTCTTTTTGCACGCGAGAGGCACAGAAGAGTGGAGTTTCTCAAAGCCCAAAGTGGTAGAATATATCCCCTGAGCCTGAGAGTGGCATGGACATAGCTCCACAGGTTAATAAACTTAACAAGGTCTTATGTTTAAGAAGAAGGAAAGACAAAAGTGACCATTGTAGAATGATAACTACAGACTAGACAGAAACAAAAAATCTTGGAACACAGCATAGTAGATGATAACATCAGTGACAGCATGACAAGATACGGCCCTGATGGCAAAATACAATGTAATGCCTCCCAACTCAGACAATTCCACAGAAAAGAATAGCATGCTGAAATGGCTGAGCTTTATTCCTATCAACCAATGGAATGAGAACTTGATATGGAAGTCGTTCAGTTATGTATTGTTGTATAAAAAGCCTTTACAAACCAGTGGCTTAAAGGAACACCAGTTATTTCACTTTTACTCCACACATTCCTGGGGATTGGCTGTGCTCAGCAAGGTGATCTTCATTCGGGTCTTTTATGCAGGTGCACACAGATAGTTGCTAGGGCAAGAGTCATCTGAAGACTGGCTCGCTCAGGTGACTGGTGCCTGGCCTGCACAACCCCAACGGCTGAGGCTGGAACAGCTGAGACTCCTCCAGCATCTCCCTCTCCATGTGGTCTCTCCAGCACAGAAGCTTCACAGTAGCTGGAGTGAGAGAGCCAGGCAGAGCAGTTCTGCTTTTAGGACGAGGGCTTAGAAATCATATTGTATTACTTTGCCATACTCTAATAGTTGAGGCAGTCACAAAAGCCTGCCCAGTGTCACAGGAAGGAGACAGATGCTCCACCTCTTGATGAAGGAAGAGCAAATTCTAATACTGCATACAGAACCAGAAACCCTGGTGCAGCCATTTTTTGCACATAAATTCTGTCCAAAGAAGTTCCTTAGAGGAAAAATAAATTTCTTGCAAATCCAAGTTGATGGATCTGATATTTATATCTACATACTAGTATCCATTTGAGTGAGGCCCATTCTCCATCCAGTGGCTGAGAACCACTGATATAGCCCAATGTCCTCATGGTACAGCTGAGGAAACTAAGGCACAAATGGGGTCAATGACTTGCATAGGATCCCACAGCCAGATAATGTCAGAGCAACGCAGATCCTAGGTCTCTGAGCCCCAGTTGAGCTCTTTCTAGTCTCTTCCTCCCAGTTTTCCCACTGACGTTCACATGCTCATTTCTTGAGCAGAGCTGAGTGGGCCAGGACACATGGAGTCCTTGCTCTTACATATCTAGTGGCAGAAGTAGTAGAGGTCTCCATCAACAAGAGCCACACTACATCCAGACGTGGAATGGAAGGAAACACTACAAGGTTGCTCAGATGTGAAGAGGGCAAGGACTTGCCCCAGCAATGATGTTCTAAACACAACAGGGGAACCCATCCATCAGAACAGACACCACCGCTAACAACTGCTATAATGGTGTTCCAGCTGGATGCTACCTTTGCCTCCTCACCGAACTAAGTCAAGAAGATATTTTCCTCTGTTCAAACCCAAGACCACACACAGTCCAAGCCTTCATGTCTTTGGTATAAGAAACTTCAAACTTAAAATCCATTTGTTCTAGGAGAAAATAAAATATGATTTTTCTATTTGCAGAAAAGAATGTTGAAATTACTCCTTAAATACTTTTCGGAAGTTAAATCACTTCTGCTGAGGAAAAATGATGAGTCAATAGAAACTAAATCGTGATCAGATCGATCAAATTTTTCTCAGTAAAACAAGTTTTTAAAGGGAGGGCAAAGTGTTTCAAAGAATAAGTTTCCAGTAAATTTTATATCAACAATCATCACTTTACTGTAGTTAAGGCTTATCTAGCCTGTTGTTATGGAAATACGGGATGTGGTCCCATATGCAACAGTGTAATTTCACTGCAAGATTAACCAAGAGGGCGGTAAAAACCCTAGTTAAAATATAGCACTTTGGTAGTCTATTAAGTACATGGGGGAAAAAAAAGAAACAGGAAGGAATTTGCATTGATGTCTTACATTTCTAAAGCTTTGATTCCAGTGGGGAAATTCAGTTTGACTGCCTCTCCCAACTGGATGAGCATTTAATTGAACAATACAGACTTCAGAGAATCCCAGCATATGAGAGCTGGAAAAGGTCTTAGAGAAGATTTGTTTCCAAATGCTTCTCTTTACAGTGATGGTGCTGAGGCTCTGAGAGGAGAAGCAACTCGCTCAGTCACAGCTGGTGGAGTGAGGACTAGAACCCAGGACTCTTGATTCCAACGCTATCTTGTCCACTTTACCACCCATTTAAACCCCCTTAGAAACATTTTAGTAAAAACAGGAACCACAGTTAGAAACCAGAGACTCCCAGAGGTAGAAGGGATTTTCACAGACATCTACTCTACCTCTCCAGCACCCCACCTCCCTCTTCTGGCAACAGTCTCTATGTTTGTTTGACGATGTCTGGCTCCCCAACTTTGGTTCACAAGGTTAAAGAGGGTTGTACTAATAGCCTAAGGCATGCAGCATGTGACCCCGGCAAAGCCAATCACCGGCGGTGCGACCCATTCCATTGTGATTGGTTCAGGGATGGGCACATCGCCCAATCTGAACCAATGGAAAACAATCAGATAATTTTTTTTTTTTTTTAACTTGAGAGAGTGTTTCATTCTCTCCCTCTTTCAACTTAAGGGGAAAAATTATGAGACTCGAAGCAACTGTAGCCATCTTCTCACAAGTTGGATATTGAGAATAAAGCTAGTATATCGAGAAGCAGAGCCAAGAGATGAGGGAAATCATATATTAGAGACAGTGTTTGACCCATGAATCTAGTCACATCTGAAACCACTGATAACTATATAGTTACATGAGCCAAGTAAAGTCCACTGAGTCATTCACGCAGGTAGTTTATTTGAAAGATGGTCTCAGGAAATATCAGTGAAGGAGTGGAAAGAAGAGGCCAAGAAGGAAGAAAGCCAATAAGGTGTGTTCTACTAAGCAAGTAACCACCATGGGCAACTATAGCTTAGTCCTAGAGGAATCAGCGCAAAACCTCCTCCCCCCAAGAGCTATCTCACCTGAGGGTCAAGGGAGCTGGGGTGTTTCTTATATCAACCCTCACAAGCATTGTTTGAAAGATATGAATTAGTTCCTAGGCACTTCTGGCCTGCTACACATGTGGGCAGAGCAGGTTCAAGTGGCCAGAGAAAACCCGCAGGAAAGAGATTTAGGCAACTGGAAGGACTGGCATGCACGGAAACAGAAGGGGCCAAAGGGACACATCCTCTGAGGCTCTGAGGATGCCTGCTGTACTGCCAGGTGCAATATTTCTATCTCCTTTTTGCCCTACAGCTGAATGAAGAGGATTCCAAGGCCTCAGAGGAGGGCAGAACCACAGGAGCCTGTCTTCTGACACGATCCCCTAGAGGGCTGCTCACTGGCCAGGAACACCCAATTGGACTTTACATTAGCAAGAAATAAACAATTGTACCAAGCTACTAAAATCTGAAGATTGTTCGTTACAGCAGTTAGCCTACCCTGACTAACACAGAAAGCAAGCAGATATTTGTGCAGCGAACCATATATATGGCTTAAATCTTGGGATCAATGGGTGACAGATGATGCAGCCAATCACTTTCTTGCTCATAAAACTCTGTGAGATGCCAAGTGAAAAGCCCTTGAGACTCCGAAGGCATGACAGGCAGGCTGACCTGAGAAAGAGCCTCTGGAATACGCACAAAAAAAGCCCGGGTTCAGAAGTGCGGGGGTTCTTGAGTTTTATCTTGTGGCCGCAGTGTTATAGCTTTCTCTCCAAGAGAATAGACCTCATTAAATCTTCCAGCCATTTAGGTGCCACCGACCCATCCAAGACTGTAGAATAAATCTCCCCAGGTGGCAGAGACCAGCACTAGAACTGTATCTGAGCTTTAAACACAGTGACAAGGAAAAAACACATTCTCATCTATGTCTCTGGCTCAAAAGAGAGGTCAGCTTTGCGGTGGCTGCCCCAGTGGGGCCAACGATGGCAAGGGTGTGAGGAACCCCGAGCAGGGAAGAATAAGATGGTGCTGACTGGGGTGAAGGGTTTATGCCAGGACAAGCCGCCAGCCCTCTTTCTCCACAGAGGGCATTTGTTAGTGCAAAGCGCTCGCCAAACACAACACAGTGCTGTAACCCATTTAAGTTCCTGACAGCCCTCAGAGCGATCATCACCCACACTTTTCAGATGAGAAAATTGAAGTTTGGGGGAGAAGTCCTCTCTGCAAGGCCAAGAGCCAGGGAGTGGCTGAGCTGCCAGACACAGAAACAAGGCGTATTCCATCACGGTACACTTCCCCCTCTGAGCATCCTCTGCACGCCGCATGGATGGAAGAATCTGAGGGTCCCGGGAACTTGTGGGGTTGGCGAACTTAAGATAAAAATCTCATATCCATCTTAGTTTTCAAAGTAGTCATCAAAACATTTTATTTTTCTAACTAGTTAAGTAAGTTAATTTATGTAAACAGTTACCTAAATACTTTCTTTCAATGACTTGTGTGCCATAAATAGAGTTGTCATCCAAAAGACATTCTGCCTAAGGAAGAAATGAATGGACTACATTTGATACCCTTTTCGTGTATTGACAAAGTTGTGTTGTTCTGTTTTGTTTTTGCCATTCTCATGCACAATTGGTAAATTTCCACTTTCTTGATATTTTCACTCCTTCATCTCTGGTCTATCTTCCCACCCCACTATCCTTCCTCCCTCCCCAACTATAATGCGAGTGACAAAACACCACATCTCAAAAACCTTCCCCAGCAGCTGCAATCCTCAGGAACCTACCCCGCCTCTCTCATCTTGCATTAACCCCTTCCTCCATGGCAGCCCTCTCCCTGAGGGAGACCACCCTGCTGATCATCCTTAATTAAAATAGCCACCATTTGTAAAACTATAACTCACGAAGCAATCTCCCCAAGGTTAAGTCATTTGGTTTTTCACAGTAACCCAGAGAGGAAGACAAGATAGATACCATTCATTCCTATTTCGAATGAGAAAACAGAGGCTCAGAGGGGATAAGCACCCTGTGCTCATGGTGATGCAACCAGCAGATAGTAAGGCAAACACACAAACCATGTGTGTTTTTTATCTCTCCAAACTCCATATTCCTGATGCTAGACAATGCTGCATCTACCTCTGAGGCAGCTTGCGAAGTGACCACAGCCCACCTATCCGCAGGTGCCAGCTCTGCCACCTTTAGCTACCAACATCCATAGCAGTAACAATAGGAAGCCACCTCAACATCACTCTTCTAGACACCAAGACTGTCATAGAGACAGGTGAAGAAATGAGTGGAATGGATGGCTAGAGGGCAGCCTATGGGGCAGAGGCTGCTCACACAAGCACTGCAAGACCTTCTCTAGCTGCTCACAATTCCCTCCAGAGTTCAGAGAAATGCTCTGGGCCCTAAAAGACTTTGGAGTCAGAGATATGAGTGTTTGAATTCAGCTCTGCTGCTTTTAACACTAACAGAGTTAAAATTTGGTAAATTTTAACCTCTCTGAACCTCTAAAATAGAGAAGATAATATTAATACCATAGCATATTTTCGGCATCAGCTGAAGTAGGTTAATAAAGGGCTTAGGATAAGACCTTAATAATAAAAGCTATCATCAGTATTTATAATTTATATGACTACATGTGTTTCAGATTAATAATACACATACATATAATATATAAGACAATTGTGTCCTACAAACAAGATGTGGAAGGACAAAGAAACAAAAAAAGCTTCCTAAGGAAACTGCAAATCATTACTATTTTCTGTATCACTGCACAAGTATCTAGGATTGATCCTGTTTCTTCCTGCCCAAAATTTTTCATAAATAATGAGACGGAACTTAACATCATTCCTCGTGTGTGAAAGGAGCTGAGGAAAATGCACATGTGCCATATGCACTGGTTAATGTCCATCAGCCTAATCGTGACTGTAAAACTGTGCTGAGGGAACTCTTGGGCTTGTTCTCTGATGAAGCAGTTCCATCAAACCTTCGGGGTGTGGTGATTGCTCAGGCACCAGTCAGAGATAAGACTAAGAGTCTCGCCAGCATGGCCTCCAAGGGTAAAGAGCTAAGAGATTATGGGGAAATGTAAGTCTGGGATTCCAAAGTAGCCAAGCTCCTAGACCTGCATCGCTCAAGGGAAGCCTGGATTCTGTTACAATCGTAACCCTTCAAAGGATGCTGACAGTCTTCATCTGGCAGCCAAAGCTCTCGATTGAGATGTTTCAGCATGAGGAACCAGAGTATTTAGAAGGACTATGTACGAAAATTAAACGTTGTGTCCACATCGAGTTTGCTATAGAAATCTAAGAGGTTTGACTTTGATAGCTAAGAAAAAAAAAAACCTACTGGAAAATGAGAAGAAAATGTTACTTTGAGAAACTAAATCACCCTTGCAGAAGTGTTCATTATCTTAACTAAAATAATAGACACAATCTCCATTTAACGAAGTAAAAACTTTCTGGACTTGGAGGGAAAATGGAGAATTCATTGTCCATTCTCTGTATTTTGGCTGCCTTCTCTTTTCCATATGCTATGTTAAGTTTTGAGAATAAAGAAAAAGATCAAATTCATATCCTCAACAACCTTATAATCTAGTGAGGGAGACGGATATACATTAAAGTATGGTAAGTGGTAAATGAAACTGTGGCAGATTAAATTTTTCAAAGATGGTTGTAACAATGTCTCCCGGCTTACATGCTCTTCTAGAACCTTGCACTCCCTCATCAAGAAGTGGAGTCTAATTCTCTTACACTTAAAGCTGGTTACTTACTTCCAGCCAAGAGAATGCAGTAAAAGTGACCCTGTGTGATTTTCCAGGCTAAGCCTTAAAAGGCAACATGACCTCTGCCTTGCCTTCTGGAATACTCAATCTTGAAGCCTTCAGCTGTCCTGGAAGCAGTCTGTCTGCCCTGAGGACCTCATACTGTGAAAAATCCCAAACTAGTCCATTTAGAGAGACCACAAGGAGAGGCTCTGAAACCACATTAAAAGAGAGATCTCTTGGCCAGCTGACAGATGCTGCAACACCCGTCCCCCCACCCCACCCGGCCCTTGTTCTTTAGCTGCAGCCACCATTTAACTGCAACTCTATGAGGACCCTAAACTAGAAGCACCCAGTTGGAGCCTTCCTGAATTCCTGACCCTCCAAGTCTTCTACTATGTCCATCCCGATACTGGGGATATGAGTCTTTTGACCTTGTGTCATTGTGTGGCTGAGAACTCTCTGAAGTGACTCAGCTCTAGACACGATTTGAAGATCTTATGTGCTCCTCATTGAGCTAAGTACAGGGTTTTTGTAGAGATGGACAAAACCCCTTCAGCTCTTGAATCTCTCAGCCTCCCTGTGGTTCTAGAGAAACTTCCCACCTTCCAGAGACACAGACAGGGAAGAGGATCCGGGGATACAATGGCATCTAAGCTCTTTGCTTTCTCTACAGTTTTCCATAGTTAAGTTCAGTGAATCTTTATTTTTCTGGCAAAAGAGAGCTTGGATATTTAGCTGGTCTTTCAAATGTGCCGTCTGTGTCCTTCATCCTTAGGCTTTGAAAACTGAAAGCCATGAATTAACTCCTTTGTTATCTGTGTTCTACAGTGGCATTATTGAGACACTGTATCAGTCAGAACAAGTAATATAATGCTGTAGGAGCAGGTACCCCAACACTTGGTGGCTTGACACAGCAAATATCTATTTCTGTCTCTCTCACATCCAACACAGAAGGAGCTCTGCTTACCTAGCCACTAAGGACCCAAGGCAGACTTAAGCTCCACCTCAAAATGTACTTCCACAATCACCCTGTCAGGGCACAGAGAAGATGTCAAACTGTGCACTGGCTTTTAAAGCTTCTGCCAAGAAAAGACATGTCACAACAGGAGCTGAAGAGCGAGCCCTACTATAGAGGTTATAGAAAACTACTGAGGTGAAAAAAGCCTTAGCTTATTTCTTAGTCTGCTCAGGCTGCCATAACAAAATGCCACAGACTAGGTGGCTTAAACAACAAAAACTTATTTTCTTACTGTTCTGGAGGCTAGAAGTCCAAGATCAAGGTGTCCACATAGTTGGCTTCCAATGAGGACTCTTTTCCAGGCTTGTAGATGGGTAGCTTCTCGCTGTGTTCTAACATGAACTCTTCTTTGTGTCTGCAAGGAAAGAGAGAGAGAGAGAGCTCTGGTGTCACTTATTGTAAGGACACCAAACCTTTCAGATCAGGACCCTACTCTTATTATCTCATGTAACCTTAATTACTCTCTTACTCCAAATACAGCTACCTTTGAGGTTAGGGTTTCAACACAGGAATTTTGGGGGACACATACATTCAGTCCACCACAGTTACCATCTTTGAGAAGGGTAAATCTGGAGCCTGGAGCTATGACTCCTGTGAGAAAGGAGTCAGCTATGACTAAAACAGAACTATAAAACACTGACCGTGGATATAAAAACCCTTTCTATTTTAGATAATGTGTAGTAAATTCTCTGTGTGACTTTTAAAATAGAATTTACTATCTAGTAAAAAAAATTTTTTTAAGTTTTCCTTTCGCTGACTAATCAACAAAGCTTAAACTAATGAAAAACAGTTTTGGTGCCTCTCTGTTCTGCACGTAAGTTATAGTTTTCTTTTCATTTGATATAAAGGTAAAAGGATCACCCTTTTTTGATTACAAGAATCTACATTCTCCTATCTGAAATGTAAACCCCTACTTTTGATTAACTGTAGCTCAGATTATAGCATAAGATCATTAAACAGGCCAGAGTAGGTGATGGATAGTTCGTAAACTGATACAATGAAACTGAACATGAATTTTCTGCAGGGATTTTATGCTTGTCTTTGGGTCACTCCTCTCAAACAATGGTTTTGAGATGGCTATTATGATTTGCTAGCTCTTTTTTTGCAGAAGTTTACAACAAACCTAAATCAAATAAAAGTGCTTCTGAATGTTTCTACACCTAAATGTGATGCAGGGTATAGTGTGTATTTTGACAAATTCTGGCCGGTATATCCAACTAATAATAAAACAGAAGCAGTGACAGGAAAGGAGGAGAGAGAGAAAGCGAGAGAATGAGAGAGAGAGAGAGATACAGACACCACATCTACAGCAGTCTAAACTTTGATGTCCTACTTCCTCTGTATTGAGCATCTCAATTTGAGGCTATGTCACAGCTGGTGTTTGGTAAGAGCAATATCTGGGCACTTTTGCAAATGAGCAGGTCTACCCCAGAGGGGCCAATTTATGTCAAATAATATGTATGGAAGTTTTTAACTTATTGGAAGGGAGCAAGGGTGGGTTCAGTCCTGAGCATCTCCCTGGGAGATGAGGGAGACAGAGATAGGGTAGTGCCTTCCCAACCTGGCCTCGTGGACCATGGAGTCACTAGGAAAAGAACTTTCTTCCTCATTCTGAATTCTGAAAATTTAAGATCTACTCTCCCAGAAGTGTTTTCCTCTTGGCTCCTCCCCACAAGAGGAGAAGTGACATCTGGGTAGTAAGACAGAGAATGCACCAAGAAACGCATGAGCTTTCTTTGGTCTCTGTCTCCTCACCTGCCCTGCTCTCTATGCAGTAAGCCCTATAGGGAGAACCCTCCCTGCAGGGAAAGACCTGAAGGTATCTAGGGGTTCTTTCTATGTCTGGATACGTAAGTTCAATTCAGAGGGAAAGGACAGAAAACCCATTTGACCTCATATCTGTATCTTGTTCTCTGAAATCTAGTCCTACTGCAATAATGCTGACATTCTTAACCTTTGTATGAAAATATTAATATCTAGTCCTTGCATAATGCTTACAATGTGCCAGACTCTGTTCTCAATGTTTTACATTTATTGATTCATTTAATTATCATAAAACCCTATGAGGTACGTGATAGGCCTTACAAAGATGTTTATATCATAATCTCTTAAACCTGTGAATGTTTGGTTATACAACAAAAGGGGAATTAAGATTGTGAATCAAGTGACCCTAACATAAGATTACCTCAGATTATCCAGGTGGGCCCAGTGTGCTCACGAGGGTCCTTGAGAAAGGAAGAGGGGGGCAGAAGAGCTCCTCGCAGAGTGAAACAACCTGGGAAAGGCTTGACCAACTGTTCCTGGCTTTAAAATCGGAGGAAGGGACCCATGAGCCAAGGAGTACAGGCGACCTGTAGAAGCTGAAAAGGGCAAGAAAATAGATTCTCCCCTAGAGCTTCCAGAGAGCCTCAGCTGACATTAACTTAGAGGGGCCAGTTTCAGCTCTGACCCCCCAGAAATGCAGCATAATCAACCTGTGTTGTTTTTAACCACTAAGTTCACAGAAATTCATTACAGTAGTAGGAAACTAACTCAAAGTTATCCCCACTAACTGGTTGACAAAAATCAAGATAGGAAATGTTAAGTAACCTGTCCAAGGTCACACCCAGTCTGGCTGCTTCCAGAGTCAGCCGTCTTGATCACTATGCTAGCTGCCTCCCAGTTCTTTCCCCAACTGGATTAGAAACGGGTGAAAAGAGAGGGTGCAATTAATTACTACCTTTATAAATCCGAACAGGGGAGAAAAGATAACAAACATTGTGTGAATATTTACAACTCTGGGCATCTGGCATGTATTCTTGGATTTGATCCTAATAATGATCTTGTGTAGTAAATGCAATTATCATTCCCATTTAGCAGATGAGAAAATCGAGTTCTGTAGAGGTGAAGAAGTTTGCCCAGTGTCAAACTTCATTAGTAAGCAGTGATGGCAGAAGCTGAGCACTGCAGACGCACAGGCAAACCATACCTGCACGTATACTGGGCCCAGCAGGCTACCCAGGGCATACCTTTTTCACGGTAACAGTAGATGTGCAACACCGAAAAAGGGAACATATGATGTCTCTTAAGGATTACATTTCATGTTGCAACTTTCAACTCCTTTGGTCACATCAAGTCACGAGGCAAAGCCCAACACCACCGGGACAGAAAAATATATTCTTCCCATGGAGGTCACAGGAGAGGTAGGGAATATTTGCTGACCAATAATTGAGTCTGTCCCAATTGTCGCATATCAAAGCCCACGAAGAGAAACAGATACTTCAAAATGGAGTCTGCAAACATCCTCCCAGTACAAACACAGAGGCTCTTGCTTCTGTTCTGTACAAGTGGTGAGCGGTGCTATTGGAGAAAGGCAATATGGCATTCTGTGTCCTCAACTTCGAATATACGTGGCTGTCTGTTGAATCTCCTGTACATCTGTACTCCAATGACAGAATGCCCCTAAGTGGGATCTGAGTTCCCAGCTGACGTGGAGTCCACTCACAGTGACAGAAAACTCTCACATGGAAATGGCTCTTTTACAGTACATTCTGTGAGCATCAGGCTGGGTGTCCTGCAGCCACACGTCTGTCACGTGCAGCCCATCTGAGAGTCCCCCTACCTGCATAATGGCTGGCTCACTGCAAACTCATTACTCTAGAAAGAGCTTTTGAGGTGTGCTGAGCTCAAAGGAAAATAAGGGAAAAAATTTTTTTTCAATTATCTTCTCTCTCAACTGAAGATTGCACAAAATAGAGAAAATGTGAAGCTCCAAACTGTGCTTTTTTCATGATAAAGTTAAGAATGTGGCTTACAGATGTTAATGAACATAGGAAGAGATAGTAATCTTTTCTTTGAGAAAAGAAAAAAAAGTACATGACAATTTTTCAAATTACTAATATATTAATCGTCTATGGTTAGAAAACAGGTTATCAGAAATAAAATGATAGATTTTCTAGTTTGTTACACTAAAGGAATCCAAGTTTCCCTCTCCTGACTGCCAGAAACATCAGCTGAGGAAAGAACTTGAATTCCTCAAGCAAGTGAAAGACGTGGCTCTAGCAATTTTATATTGCTCTCACTTTTTTTCCTTTATGTTCTTTCTTTTACCTTCAAAATTAAAAACAAATGAACAAAAACAATGGTAGGCCTTACCCTTGGATTTTGTTAGAATGAAGGACATCTCTGATTCTCTACTAATTAGTTCTACTACTGACTGTACTCTGCGTCCACCAAATTTCTGCTCGGTAGGGTACAATAATAAAGAACACGCTTTCCAGTCAGACAGACCCTTGGTCAAGTCTCAGCCTCAGAATTGAGATGTTGATGCCTGATTTAACTCAAGAGGTCATTTTGGATATCGACAGGTAAATTCTGAAAAGGTAGTTATCAATTGGTAAAATTTTCGTCTTATCACAAAATTTTGCTCTTCTTATGCCTATTCTGCAAGGTGGACCCTGAGTTAGAGCACATACCTCACCCATTTGCTCCTTGCATTAATGATGGGATGGTGGCTAATCTGTAAATCCCCTGTGTTACAATACTTAGTCACTGCCCAGGCAGCTATTCTTCAAGCAGGGACTAAGCAATGCTGTTCACAGTCACAGATAAAGGGGAAGAGAGCTGAGGTGGGGGTGGAGAGGGAACCACACACTGGCTCTCAAATGCTTCAATGCAGAGGTCACACACATTACTTGTATTCAGAGCCCATGGTCAGGACTAGTCACATGACCCAGACTCCCTGCAAAGGGATTGGGAAATGTGAAGGAGCAAATAGATATTCACCTACCAGTAAATATCTCTGCCACAAAGTGTTTCAAGAAAACCAAATCTAACCTTTGATCACCCTGACCACATGTGACTTTAGGTAGGGCATTCATGTCTCTGAGTAGGTCAAACAGGCATATTCTAATGCCCTCCCATCTCTCTAATGTGATCGTTTTCTGAACTCAACAACGAGACTGATTTTAAAGTTCAGGGGAAATTTTTTATTATTAAGAACACATACAAAAAGATAAAATGTAGTGCAATGCACTAAGATTAAGGGAAAAATTCTAAAAATGAAAAGCCTGGAAAACAAAAGTCAGTAGGACGCCAAGAAGAAAAAAAAATATATTGAATGATGTCAAATTTTAAGAAAAATTAGAGCACAGTTATGAACTAGTAGCTTCCAAGACATCCATACCACAGATGTGTTTCGTTTCACTTACACAAGGTTTAAAAAACTGTTTTGATTAACTGTCAACATTTTAAAATGTAAAATTGTAAATAAAAATTCAGACTTCCTGCTTCTGTTGAAAGAACTGAAGAGTGGGCAACATTGAATCACCAACAGTTTTTCTGCAATGTCTGGCATCAATTATTTGGAGGTGAGGGGTTGTTGCTCCCATTCACCCCAATCTCTACCAAGCCCTCTTCATTCATTTGTAGCATCTGATGACCCCACTAAGTGTGTGGATTTTCCTTATCTAAATGAGCTAGTCCAAGTTCTTGCCAGCTCTATGGGCAATGATGCTGTAAAATACATAGAGCTTGTCTGAAACAAAATCTCAAGCAGGCATCCCCAAGCTCCATTACAGGTGAGCACAACCCTTTGGCAAAGCAATTTAGCAAGTCATCAAGGACTTTACAAATGACCGTACTACTTGATCCTATAATTTCACTTTGGAGACCCTATCTTAAAGGAAAATTCCATACAGTCCTTTAAGAAAAATTCGTCATAACTTTATTTATAATGCAAAACAGTTGGAAGCCACTAAAAAGTTTATGCTGAAATCTTTAGGTAAACTATACTATGTACACCCTGTGGTCTCTAATGTATAGATAACAGACAAATATTAATTGAGGGTCATTCTACTAAACTACAGGACTATATTCGGCAAAAATATTAATTCCTACAAATCATATAAATTCATACAAAAGACAACTGATGAGCCCATTATGATTAAAGGAGACCAAGCAGACACACCTATTAAATTCAATGTGTTATCCTTGATAGAATCCAGTCTGGAAAAATATTGCTGTATAAGACATTAATTGAAGTGACTGATAAAATATAAACTTTTATCAAATAAATATATCGTATCAATATTAAATACCCAAAATGTGACCACCGCATTCTGATCATATAAGAGCATGTGTCCTTGTTCTTAGGAGATGCTGCTGAAATATTTGGGAATAAAAGATCATAAAGTCTTTAACTCAATCTCAAATGATTTGGAAAAAAGAAAAACAATATTAATAATATTGTATATGTAATAGAAATAGAGATAATTCAAGTGTGGCAAAATATTAACAAATGGTGAATCTAGGTGAAGGATAAATGAGTATTTATTGTACTATTCATGGAGTTTAAAATTTTTTCAAATCAGAAGTTAAGAAAAAGATGCTTATCTAGAACATGTTTATGTCATAGGGTTAAATACAAATTTAAGCTACATAATCATGTATCTAGTGTAATCTTAATTAAGTTACAAAAATCTCTCCCTATAGAAAACAGGCCTGGAAGGAAAGTACGGGAACATTAACGATATCATACTTTGGCGGGTGGCCTGAACTGGAAATGCTTTTTCACTGCCATTTTTTTCCTATATTTCCTTCACGTTTTTAATAACAATCTATCACTTTTATAATGGAAAAAAAAAAAAAAACTTAAAAAAAACTACCAAACACCAAAGGAAAAAAAAACAAAGTTGTTTTTTTCCACCTCCCCAACTTTGAACCTAAAGCCAAGATCCAGAGCCATGACAGAGGAAATGGGTTCAAGCCTTCAGCTTTTAAGTTATGAAAGACTGTTTCGGGGGCTGCCAAGAGACCTTTAATGAACACCTGTCTGAGACAGAAAAATCATAGTATTCCAGGATAAGGACATAATGTATAATTTAGCTTTAGTATCACAGTGGGGCCTCTAGGTGTATCCCCAGATGTGAGATTTATAGCCAAGCTGAGGAGTATTTCTGAATTTGGCTGAATCTTCATGGACTTGGACTTCAGGTTCACACGCTACAAAATAGCTGAACTCAACTTTGGATCTTAGGTCAAATGGGTCAAGCCTAACTGATTTACAAGCAGCAAGTCTCTTTCATCAAAGATGAAGTCAGCATTCTCTCAGTTCCTAGAAGGGATCCTGGCCTAAGACACCTCAGCAACTCTTCCTGACCTTCTTTCAACTAGCTTCTTCTAATTGAGCTTATTGCTCTGTCTCTATTCTCTGGCTCTTGTTCTCAAAACCTAAGTCCTCCCTCTGACCTCTCTTAGAACAGACTGCCTCTCTCTTGTCCGTCTGAAGCAACTCAGCAAACTTAACAGCCCTCTTCCTTCCTCTGGCCTTGGTGGAAATCATCCTATAAAAGTCTCTCTTCCCTACATTCCACTGGCTCTAGGTGTTCGCTCTAAGCACCACTCAGTCCTGCCTCTCACCCACATCCATTACCCTACCTTGCCAGAACCACATGTGTCTCTGGAATCCCGGACAGCCAGCTCCTCCCACCCACACAGGCTGACATTTCTGACCATCCTCAAGGCACTCCTCGCTGGGCAAGAGCTTCCATTCAGACCCTAAGACCTCTGTCTTGGCAAAGCCTAGTTTCCAGCTTGCCTAGACCAGAGAAACAGCTGTCAACATTGCCAAGTCCCCTCTAGGAGACCAGAGCCCTTCTCATCTCCTGCTGGGTGGGCCTCCCCTGGTGGTTACAATGATTCTTAGCAATTCTCTGACCATTCTGACATTCTATTCTAGGCCCTCATCCTGCTTACCTGGCAAGAATATCAACCCCCATCATCCTAGAGGCTCCCCACTAGGATTATGCGAAGGTACATGACAGCAAGGCACTGAGTTAAAAGCCTAGAGTAAGATCACCTTAGATCAAATCCTGCCTCTGCCACTTACCAACTTTGAGACATTTTGTAAGCTACTCACCCTCTCTATGTCTCAGTTTCTTCATTTGTACAGTGGGAATATCTGTATCTATCACATGGGGCTATTAAGAGGATTAAATGACTTAAAATATCTAAAATTCAAAGAACAGTGCCTGGGATATAACATGCACTATCTAAGAGTTTTTATCATTGCTCATGGCTCTGTATGGCCATTATTCTGGAGCACACACCCCTTGACATCCAACTGTTACACCCCTTCTCTGACATGTTTGGGGTTTAGAAATCTTTGGAGGGCAGGCAGTTCCTGTGCCTGTGGTCTAGTCCCCTCGGAGATATCTTCAGCTTTCCCTGATAGTGACCTGCCACCACCCTGAGAGCTCCCAGAGCCAGGCATGCTCCTGGACCCTCGGAACAATCCGGGTCCCAGTTCTGGTCCCCTTTGTTGGCCTTGCTGCTTCTCAAAAGACCTCTTCCTTTTCCTTTCACCGCTAAGATATGCGGCCTACTATCTACAGTTGGGTACAAAACTCCAAAACCTGAGCCTCTTCAGGATGCCACAAAGCCTGGATGCTCATATGAAATGGGTGAAGACAGTGAGGTAAATACTCTCTGTTGCTCTCTCCATGTCCACTTCCCACCCTCCAGCTCCAGAATCTAGCCTGCAGGGGCTGTATCAATGGGCGCCTTTGCCTTTGGATTGGAGTATGCCAAAGGGGCACAAGGGTAAAGATCATCAGTAGGTCAGAGGGCAAGAGAAAGGAGAAGTTGGGAGAGTTTATTCCCTTGACTCCTCCCCGCCCCTTTGCAGCAGCTGGCTCCACTTCTCAACAGAAGGTCACAGCACTGGTGGGCAGCCCATTCCCATTCTGATCATTGCTTTTCTCCTTGCCTCTTTAGGCAGAGAGGTGGTAATATCTTTTCCTCTCTTGTCGGTTGTCCTTAACATTGCCCACACCTTCAGAAATAGTTCCTGCTAAACTCTCTTCAATCATCCTTGTTAAGTGTGCCTAATGAGTTACTAATATGAAAGGAAAAACACAGGGAAAACATAAACATTAATATTTAAATAAATGAGCTGCCATAATAACTACCATGCATTTTACGCTTACTGTGTTCTATCCAGTGGATGCTACTATTATTACTATTTTACAAGTGTGAAAACTGAGGTTCAGGTAGGTTAAGAAACTTAAAATAGTAAATGGCAGAACTGAGATTTGCATCCAAATCTAAGTCCACGGTTTTAATTATGGTACTACAATGTACGTCTGCATGCATCAGCAGTTGGGTGGTATATCTTAATTTGCTCAGGCTGCTATAACAAAATAACACAGACTGAATAACTTATAGGGAATAGAAATTTATTTCTCACACTTCTGGAGGCTAGAAGTCCAAGATCAAGGTGCCAGCATGATCATGTAAGAAGAGCCTTCTTCCTGGTTCATAGCCATTGACTTTTCACTGTCATAAGACACCGATCCCATTCACAAAGGCTCTACCCTCATGGTTTAAGGACCTCACAAAGGCCCCACCTCCTAATATCATCACCTTTGGGAGTTAGAATTTCAACATGTGGATTTTGAGGGACACATTCAGACCATAGAGAGTATGTTCCTCAATAGTCTTAGAGCCATTTCATGCTCCCCACTCATAATTGTCCCCAAATAACCTACATCCTAATCTAAATTACTGGCTGTGTCAATTCTCAAGATAAAGCAAAATGTCCATGTCCCTGGCTGTGTAGTTTCTACTCCTACACAGAGGCAATCTAAAGCATTCACCCCGACTCACGCACCCTTAGTTTGTGCCCTTACCTGTAGATCGCTAAGAAAATAGAAGCTCTTAGACATGCTCTTTCTCATCTTTACATCAGCACAACTACCACACTCCATCTTTCCTCCCAATTCAACGGATGAACTGTTTTCTCCTGTCCCTTTGCCACATCTTCTGCATCATTGATTTACTTCCTCTTATGTCCTTTTATATCAGCAAACAACATGCTCCAGTATCTGCCATTCTTAAGACAAACACTTAATTCCTTCCATATATTTCCCCCATCGCAATAATATTTCCAAAGAGTTGTTTTCGGTGGCTCTATTTCTTCACACTCCTCAATTTTTTCTGAAGCCACTCTAATTTTATGAATGACAACACTCTTCTCAGGGCTATCTGTACCTCCTTATTGCCAAATGCAATTGTCACTCTATTCTTCTCACCTTACTCATCCTCTCAGCTCTGGATAGCTGACCAGCAAAGATAGAGAAAATCTTGCAAGCAGTCAGAAACAAAAGACAAATTACATAAAGGGAGGGAAAGGAAGATTTACTATAGACTTTAAATCAGAAAAAGTGAAGCCAAAAAGACAATGGATTGACAACTGTAAAGTGCCAAAAGAAAGTCTCTTAGAATTTTGTGTCCAGTTTTGCTCCCAGACATCACCCTTATCCAGCAGGGCATGGCGCATTAGTGTGCACTCAAACCCAGGGCTCTAAGACCCCAACTGAGCTTTTGCTTTACACACCCAGAGCCCACTGCAATGGTCACCTGGCCCCACCACTCATTCGGCAGCACCAAGCTCAGAAGAGAACTCTTCCCATTAACACAGTGGTTCTCAGCCTTGATACTTGCCTGGGGAATCAGTGGGGGAGCTTTAAAAAAGTATGTGCATCCAGACCGCACACCCTGAGATCCTGATTTAACTGTTGTGGGGTGTGCCCTAGGCATTTTTTAAAAATTTAGCCAGGTTATTGTAGTGAACAGCCAGGTGGTTTGCAATCTACTGTTTTCTCTCCTTTTAAGATAGATATGATTTTAAATACCAACATTATGTCTTCTGTTAACCACTATTTAACAGCTTCTTAATTGTTTTAAATCGGTAGCCAGAACTGTCTTTGGCAAGACTTGCTCTCACAGTTGGATGCACATTGGTATCACCTGGAGAGTTTTAAAATATTCTGAATATCTTAAAAATATGCCTGAATCCCCAGAGATTATGTTTTTCTTGGAATAGGTGACAGTCTGGACATCTGGATTTTTATAAGTTCCATGGCTCTTGAAATTTTTAGGTCTAAGTTCATAATAAGGGGCTGAGAAATTCTGACCAGAGGTCATCATGGAGAGCCAACAAGAAAATGGAATCAGATGAACCCCAGGCCTCTTTGGTCTGATGATTTTGGCCCATATTTGCTCAGCCACTACTTTGTTTTCTCAAAAGAGCATCCTTGAGCACCCCGTGGCCCACCATATACCAATGTCCGGCTGGATACCTGTTTTATGTCAAGAGCTGCTTTTTAAAGAGACCTCAAATGTATTCCTCTGCTCACTAATGTCCGGCCACAAAATGGAAATCTCATTATATCAAAGATGAAGGGGCTGTCAGAAAACAAATGGTTGCTGCTGTGTGGATGTGCTGGAGGAAAGAGGCACAGGCCCATGGACAGTGTGGATTCCTGAGCATTGCTATAAGGTTGTCAGAATATTCAGCAACTGTCACTGCTATTTAAAAAAAAAAAAAAAAAAGT
>NW_011888782.1:15657872-15660060 GCF_000151845.1 Pteropus vampyrus
AAAAAAAAAAAAAAAAAAGTCTAATTGCAGAGGTGTGCTGTTCCCCTCCAGGATACTCTCAGAGTCGAGCGGAAAGGGACTTCTCACAGCCTAGATCCCCTGTCTTCAGCATTAGTGTCACCTCCTTTGCTTAATCAAGCAGCCTCATTACCAAGATCATACCATTCAGCCATGGGGAGGATTTAATTGATGTCCAAATTCGAATGCTAAGTTCCACTGATGTCTGTCCTCTTATATTACTACTTCTGGGGCCGATAACACAGCCACAATTTTCCTCATCTTTGTTCTTAGTGCCTATTTCTTCTTCTTTTATAAGGTTCAGAGTTTCTCAAAGAATGCCCTCAAAATCATACATTTGCATCACCTGAGGTATCTGTCAAAAATCTCAGATTTCTAGGCTTGCCACAACCCCACTGAATCATATATTTAAGCCAGGAGCAGATATCTATGTTCTTAACAAGTACCCTAGGTAAAGATCGGGAGCCACTGATCTGAGGTGGAATTCAGCAGCCTGGGAATCCAAGCTTCCTGGGTGCTGGTCCCAGCTTAGTTCACCAGTTGAATGACCTTGAGCAACCTCTCTGGGTTTAGTCTCTTCTGGAAAATGGAGTTGAGTATTATCTACCTTATAGAATTGCTGTGAGGATTAAACAAGCTAAAATAGATAACATGCGTAGAAAAGTGCCAAGCACACAGTAGGTCATCATTACTGATTTATTCAATAATAGATTAACCTCATGAAACATCAAATAAAGGAATGCAAATGTTTTAAAAAGTACTAAAAGTGTAAGATATATGAGCATTAAAGTGCTGCAGAAGTTGAGATACTGTCAGTGTATCGGAGAGAAGATGATCATTAAAGTCAGATTGAGATAGAAATGGGCTCCACCATTGACTAATTGAGAATTCACCCATACAGAGATTGAATTCACCTGTACAGAGATTGAAGCCAATATTACTACCTAGCTGTTTTATTAAAGTATGTTCCTTTTTAATTTCATTATAAATAATATATATTATATTCCATATTATGAAGATAGGTTTCAGAAAAATTGAGCAGATAGTGCAATTCCCAAGTACCTCCCCCTCTTACGTATACAGTTTCTTCTATTAACATCTTGCATTCCTGTAGAACACTTGTTACAATTCATGAGCCAAGAGTGATATATTACTATTAACAAGGTCCATAGTTTACATTACAGTTCAATCTTCAGGTTGTCAGTTCTATAGGTTCTGACAAAGGTATAATAATATGTATCTGCCATTACGGCATCATAAAGAATAGTTTCACTGCCCTAAAAACTTTCTTGCTCCATCTGTTCATCTCCCTCTCCTTCCCCTCAAATGCCTGACAACCACTGATCTCATCATCTCTGCTTTTTCCAGACTATCATCTAGTTAAAATCATGCAATCTAGGTTTTTCAGACTGGTTTCTTTTACTTAGCAATGTGCATTTAAGATTTCTTCATGTCTTTTTATGGCTTAATAACTAATTTATTTTAATCACTGAGTAATATTCCATTGTGCGGATGTACCAGTTTAGCTATTCACCTACTGAGGGGCATCTTAGTTGCTTCCAGTTTGAGGCAATTATTAATAAAAGCTACTATAAACATTTGTTTGCAGGTTTTTGTGTGAACATGTTTTCAATCCACTTGGGTGAATACCAAGGAATGCAATTACCAAATTGCGTGGTAAGATTATGTTTAACATCATAAGAAACTGCTAAACTTTCTTCTAAAGTAGCTGTACCATTTTGCATTCCCACTAGCAATGAATGAGAGTTCCTGTTGCTCCACATCCTCATCAACACTTGGTGTTGTCAGTGTTTTGGATTTTTGCCGTTCTAATAAATGTGTAGTAGTACCTCATTGTTGCTTTTATTTGCAATTCTCTGTTGATATATGATGTTGAGTATCTTTACATATGCTAATTTTTCATGTATAAACCATTGGTGAGGTGCCTATTCAAATCTTTTTGCTTATTTTTTTATTTGAGTTGTTTTTGTTTTTTGTATATCCTTTGTCAGGTATATATTTGGATAGAAGTCCTTTACTGAATATATATTTTGCAAATATTTTCTCCCAGTCTGTGGCTTGTCTTTTCATTCTCTTAACTGTCTTTCAGAGAGCAAAAATTTTAATTTTAATAAAGTCCAAATTATCAATTTTTCTTTCATGGATCGTG
>NW_011888782.1:15661150-15669014 GCF_000151845.1 Pteropus vampyrus
CAGGCATTAGAGTTCAGCTTCACTGATACAATAAAGTAAGCTAGCAAAAAGAAAATGTTATTAAGAAAGTCATACGGAAGAGAAAATATATTTACATATTGAAAAAAATCTGCACAGTTCAAACATGTGTTGTTCAATGGCCAACTGTGTTGTTCATAGGCTTCTAGCCCCTGAAATACAGAAGAGAGTTAGGAGAACAAACAGCATCGAGTGCAGGGCTCAAGCATCAGTTTGGGGTACAGCTGGAGGGGTGTACTTGATGCTTCATGGCCTGCTTAAAATTTATAAAAGTGGGATCCCATAGCACTCTGCTCATGACTTCCTTCTGAAATTGCTTTTAGAAGACTGTTTTATAATAACAACCATCACAACACTCTTGACTCTTTTCTGCTCTATCTTTGCGGAGTATGAGCAACAGGAAACATTCTAAATACAATGGAAACCCACCTACTCTATTGCTCTTATACATTCTGTGCAAAGTGTATTTAAAATGATGTCATTTCATTGAAGATAACCATCTGTGTGACTGCTAAAAACACAAGCCTATTATTCAACTCAATCAACATGTATTAAAGAGCACCTTTCTATGAGTTGTTAAGAGTATTTTTAAAGCCTAGAAGATGCAACCATGCACTGCAATGTTTCTCCTACCCAGCCACAAAATCACCACAGTGGTCTCTGGGTAACAGGGAAATGAGGAACAGTGGCTTTCTTGGTTGAGTTAGTCACATCACGATAGGTGAGTGAGTCTCCTACCTCCACCCCATTTGTATACCTAATTTCAGGACCAATTATACAATGTCATATAATGAAGATTAAGGAATTGATTTGACTGAGGAAAGGGAAAACTCACAAGGGCAGGTCAGAAATACAGAAATTCATACAGTACTAGGGCCTGGCCATTTTTGCCCAGTGAGTAACTCCTCTCGAGGCAATGGGCTGGACAAAACTATCTCAGCGGCACTGGGGACACGGGGGCAGTTCTCCTTGTGCACACATGTGAGAGACTCCCTGGAATAATGCCTATGAATAAAATTGCTGCATTGAAAGTAATTTCCTCATATGGCTTCTGAAGAAGTGACATTACATGTTTCCTCATTAATTCAAGCATCACGGTTTGAAACCAGTTAATTTGGGCCAAATTATAAAGGAAATTACAGTTTTGTAAAGCAAGATGTCCCTTTAGAAAATCAGCCTGCCACTACCATTCAGAAATTACAAATATGACAGACTAAAAGTTGTTCATCAAGCATATAAATCAAAGACAAATGAACTTGTGTTGAGTTTGAAAGATGCTGACAGAATCCTGTTAAAAAAAGACAGCACTTTAAAAGGGGCTAGAATCACCAATGAAAATGAAATTGCATTACTCTATGAAGAAGAGTATAAGAACTACAAAGCTAATCCCATTTCATCCTGGTGAAAACCTCATGGAGGCTTCTTCTTTGCATACCTCTATTAAGCTTTTTATTCCACTAGTGGGTACAATGCACCTATCTAAGCTTCTTCCTCCCAAATCTGCCTGATCTCTCCTCTTTTGACACAGGAGTCAGGTCCACACTGTGGTCTGAAATCTTTCCCTGCTGATTCCTGTCCTCTTATCTTTCACAGACATTATCCTCAATAAATTTCTTGCACTTGTAACTGGGTCTTGGTGTATTCTTCCTTGACGGCATAAACGAACACAGCCATGGCATTTGCTAAACACAACATGGGCTTCGTTCCAGAGGAAGTAGCCCATCCTTCTTTTTGGTCGTCCATTTTCACATTGCTAGAATTGGCAAGGAAGTATGATAAAAATGTTTATTGCCAAGCAGTCTGGATTTGGGATGCCAGGTCTTTATACGAGTTGTCTGAGAAAGCTGCCTCTCTGTGGGAAATTTGTCTCTTGAGATGATGGAAGGCCCTGGTCTTATAGGAAGCTAATCTTAGATGTAGCCTCTTCCACTAGAAGAAAGGACTTCTGGTTCCAGGTGTCCAGGTAATCTAGGGTAACACCCAGGTGATTTGGAGATAGTTCTGCTCATTGTACAATGCACAAACAACATTGCTCATTTTCTTCATACATCATGGTGGTCCTTCAGAACAGCTGTTAATTAGGCAATCCTGGATTCTACAGCTCTCCATTCCTAATTTAGAGCACAGCTATCTATGCATTTCCTGCTCTTAAAAACCTTCAATTAAAAAAATAATAGTCTCAACTGGAAAGACAGACACTGTCACATGTGAACCACTCTCTGTGCTCCAACTCAGAAAACAAGTTTTGCTTGTGAATCCCAAAACTATTATGTTTTGCAAGGATTTACTTTCCTCCATTTCCCCTTAAACATGCTACCTCAACCCATTTCCACCCTTAATACCATATAACCATCCTTCCTCCCCCGCCTCCCCTTACTCTATTTGTATTTCCTGGTGCCAGGAAGAAAGAATTAGCACAATTCCTTGTTTTAAACAGTTGGTTTATTCCAAAGAGCAGAGTGGAGTTCTCATATCCCCATATTCATACCTCTTTGAGTTAGGGAAAGAGGGCAGAGAAACAGAGATACAAACAAGGTAAACTGTACTAACCAAAATTATAGCAGCTTTTCTAACAAGAGAGCCCAGTACCTGGGTATCTAATTTGGGTACCTCAGCTCTTCTTCTAAAGCCTACCACAGCTTCAAACATGAGACAAACAGAGAACCATGGCAGCATGGAGGAGAATGGAAGTCACAGGGATAGTCTAAAGTCATATTTGGCTCATAATACATAGAAGGCAGCCAGAGATTTATTTGGTCCAACACTTCCACTTACAAATAGGTAAACTGAGGTGCTATAACTTACAGAGTCGTACAACTAGTTGTGAGCTATCGGAAATAAGACCCGGCTCTCCAAACCCCTGATCCAGTACTCTCTCCTCAATGCCTTATTGCTTCTTGGCCATTTAACATTTTCCTGCCTCACTTTTACCAGATGCCTCTGTGTAACTCCCTTCGAGGACAAACATAAACAAGGTGGCTCTTATTCCCTCTTTACTCACAACAAAGATGTGACATAGTCAGCAGGCATCATGTGAATTGTCAGCAGAACTATAATCTGCTACCCGTGGGCCTATTCCTTATATTTTTACAATTTAACTTGCCCTCTTCTGTCTAACGGCCCCACTATAATCCACATTTATTGCTTTCTCCAAAAAGGGAGGAAGCACAATTTATAAAGTTGATGAGGAGCACTGAAATCTTTAGTTTCAATAAGCAAGAATTGGTCGTAGCATGCAATTACTCCTCTCATTGAATCAGTTCCTCTACAGTTATTATATGTGGTATTATATTATATGTGGTAGGTTGAATTACTGGCCTCTTTATTTTATCTCTTCCTGAATCCTCACCCTTTTCCATGTTGTGGCAGCTTTGTCTTGTCATTTTAACTAAGCTGGAATGACACTACCCCTAATGTTCTCTGTCTGGCCCCAGATTCAGTGTGCCACAAAAAAATTTACATGAGTTTTAGAAAAAGGAAGTAAAGCAGCAGCCATTTGTCTATGTTCTGAAGGTGGGTGTGGGGCCTGGCACTGTTGTAGTTTCTGCAATTCTCACTGACTCGCTGGCTCCCTTGGTTGGCATAGAGTCATAGCTAGCTCACAGCTCCTTCAGCTCCTGTAGGAAATACTCCTTCACCTTCTGCAGCTCCTGAGCTAGGCGTGTGTGCAGCTTGCTACACACACCAGCAAGGGCACCAGCTTCTCTTGCAAGTCACCCATATCTTTGTATTTTGAGACAGAGATTGATACGGGTTCCAGATGGTCCTTGCTCTCACCCACATTCTGTCTAACTTTCTTTCTCAATTGCTGGCCCTAATAACCTCAGGCCCAACATCAGATACAAGACAACAGCTTTACATTGACTTCTTAACCAGCTCGCACAATTGCATAAGGCTTAATCCCTGTAACAAATCCCTTATTCTATATAACTCATAGAAGTTCTGCTTTACTAATCAAACTCAATTATACATCATTGACTTTGCAATTATCCCTACCTCTACGGGCTGAGTAAATTTCCTCACCTCTTGACTTTGGATCTAGCCAGGCGACTTGCCTTGATGTGACACAAATTGGGACTTGCCCAGTGGGGCTTTCCCCTCTTGCAGCTCTGCTATCACCATGAGAAGAGCTCTGGCTAGCTCCTGGTCCCAGAAGGAAGACGAGATTTATTGGTGCATAGCCACTCGAGCCACTGAAGTCTGAAGCAAAACTGCCCAGACAACCCCAGATCCCCAGTGCAAAGTAGAACTGTCAATCCCAGCCCAGCCTAGATCAGCCAAACACCAGCTGACTCACAAATGTGGGGATAATAATAAATACTTGTTTTATTAAAGCCACTGAGTTATGAGGTGAGTATTGTGTAACAAGCATCTACAATGGGCTCAGAAATACATAGATGAGCGAGACCCAGACTGTGGCTGTAAAGATTCCTATCACTTCTGCTGTATTTCAGTTATTCCCCAAATAACTAAATCACTTCTGAAAGGCAGTATTTCTACCCAGTGATGGCAACTCAGGCTCTAGTATTCAACAAAGGACACATTTTATGATTCCATAGACCATTTCAGGAGGTGACCAGAAAGATAAAACATTCAGTGATTTTGGGGGAACTGTATGTTCTGTTCAGCTAAATTATCATTATTATCACTATCATCTTTATTTTATTTCAAGCCTTTTGACTATTATGTGGAATAATTATAGCATTTCCATTCACATTTGTGGCTTTTATTTTACCCAAACTGTACATTATTCTTTTGAGTGTATGATCTAAAAGAAAAACTGAATTCTCAAGTTATATTTTTCTATATATTAGGTCCATTTTTTTTCTAAAAGGAACCTTATTAGTCTCGTACTTTATAAAATGAAATTAACTTTTTTCTGTGCATAAATTTATGTTACTGACCTCATCTTAGGCTAATAATTCCAATGATTCATAACATGCTTACTAGCATATGATATAAATTCATTCATTTATTATGACAACTACATAAGCAGGATTTTTAAAATATTCCATTTTGTGGATGAGAAAATAGAGGTAAAAATATTAAGTAACCTTCTCAAGGTCACACAGTTCATGGCAAAGGCAGGATCCAATCTAATCCCAGATTCCAGGCTCTTCACCCCAAACTCCACCACCTCTTCCATGTGCTCTTTGAAGCAAGGAGTCTCTGTATATAGGACATATTGATGCTTAATACAAGTCCCCCCAAACTAAACATTCCTCAAAATAACTGCTTTATTCTTCTGAACCTTTAGCCTTGAGGGATGCTCTCTGTTGTCTTTAAGCATAATTTTTATCTAATAAATGTCCTCTTTTTGTTACATGAATTTCATTAATTTGAGCATCTCATGGGACTGACAAGAAGTGATTATTGCATTCAGGAAATTGGAAAGGACTGGGTTATAACTTTGGAGGCAAATAGAGTGTGGGGTGGGGGGGATGAACAGGAAGGGAAAAAAGGGATAAGTGTCATGCAAAATTGAGAAATTTTCTCAATTTCTGCCCTCCCTCCTATTGTCAGACAATTACCAGAAGGCTCAGAGGGTGACTGCTGAGCTGCCAATATGGAGGTCCCACAGGGAACTGCAGATTTTCCCCATGACCGCCCCATCAAGGAGAAACGAATGAACAGTGGCAGCAGCTGGAGATGGAGGTGAGATGAAGGAATGCGTCCTGCATTTTTTAACTTGAGGCTCCCGGAAACTTCCCTTTGCTCTGGTTATTTCTGGGTAGCCACATAGGAAGAGCAAATGAAAAGCATCCTTCAAACAAACTCAGGAAGGAAGCCTAGTGGCAGGAGTTCAAAGGCCCTGAGTCATCATTTTCAGGCCCCTGTGGACAGGTGTGTTCCTGTGAAGCAGAGCATTCCTCTTTATTCACTCGGTGACTTTCTGTGAAACTACATGCTCACACAGGTCTCTCTAGCTGGAGAAGACTGTGCCCCTTGTAAAGGCCACAGGGGCCAGGCTAATTTTTGTCCTGTCATTTGAAACAATTCTTGTTGGTTCTGTCCTGGCTTTTGCCTAACTGCCTCTCCCCGGCACCCGCAATACATTAATGCTATAGGTGGCTGATGCAGTGACTTGGCTCAGCACTTACAACTCAGTATTTAAAGATGTAAATTTCAGTGGTGTCCTAGCTGCCCTCCTCCTATTTCCTCCTCTCCCCTCCTATCCATTTCTGGTGCTGCAGCAGAGTGTTTTTCTAAAAACATAAATAACATTATGTCACCTGCTATCCTTGCTGAAAACTCTTTGAGATACAAAGCAAAATAATTCACACGGCCTTAAAGGATGTGCAAGGACAGGCCCTTGCCTACCTCTCCACTCTCAAGGTTGACTAATCTCCTCCTTGATCTCTATCTTCTACTAAACCCACTTTTGTTAGCCTAGAACTTGATCCCATCACAAGTTAATCTTACTTATCTTTTAGGTTCTGAGCTAGACAGTCTCCATTTCTCCTCCAGACTCACTCTTTACCTCAACCTCCCGAACCTCTACCCCAGCAGGCTAATCTGTATGACTACATTAATGTAATGATCTTTTTTGCCCTCTTGCCTCTGGAAGAATATTGAAGAAAGAGAAGAGAGTGATATCAGGGCTTCCATCTTCTGGATTACTGTTTGCAGAGGTCAACTCTTTGTAACTGTCAAAGATGCTGTAGTGGTCAGCTATTGTTATGTAACAACCAAACCTCTCAGTGGCATAGGACAATAAGTATCCATTTCTCAAGTATCTTTAGGTCAATTGTTAGCACTGCTGATCTAGGCTGCTGTAATAAAAATTCTTAATATTCTGAAATGATGATTTTGCATCTTAAAATCATGGGCCAAACTAACAGCTAAAGTGTTTACATCCACAGCATCTCTGTGTTTTTGCAGGTTGCTCAGACATTATTACAAACCTTCTAATCACAAACCACAACATCTAGTTTTGCTTCCTGCCCAATAGGATAGGTCCCCACCTAACCAATTCCCACCACTGCAATAATGAAGGCTTTCCCCCTTCTTTTCCTCCTTCTGCCTCAGCACTGATACTGGTGCTTCCCCACATGGCCTAGGGTGACATAGCATATCTGCCCCTCTTGGGAACTATAAGTAATAAACTCTTCTTTTAATGGCATTGACCTTGTTGTCACTCAGTCATACCTATAAATTAAATCTTAGGTACATTTTATAATAGCTATGCTCAGCTGGGCAGTAAGAGAGCAAGCCCAATCACTCAAGTACTTTTGATGATTTAATTACGTCTCGCCTACTAAACTGTTAGTGCCACGTTTATTTTGCTCACCTTTATACTCTTATCATCAAATAAAATGCCTGGCATATTGAAAATTCTTAATAAATATCTATCAAATGAATGGATAAAATAAGAAGCCTGCATTAAATGCAACCTAGTGCCCTAATGCAAACGGGAGCAGTGGAGCTATCAGAGGGGCTGTTCTATTCTTTTTTCATATAGAAGAACTTCGAAAAGACACTGATTTTCTCTGAAGACAGAGATGACTGTGAATGGTCACTATATAAAAGTAACGAATTCTCATTAAATGAGTACAAAACAGCACTAACGCCATTAAAATCCGACCCTGGCTTACTAAGGCTTCAAAGATGCCGAGGATGCCTGGGGATGCTCAACAGATTCTCACTGATTAACTGAGAAGTGGAATGAAATAAAGTAGAGACTTCCTATTTGCTGACATTCCTTGGCTTGTAGTCACATCACTCCAGTTTCCACTTCAATTGCCACACTGTGTTTTCTTCCTCTGTGGTGAAACCTCCCTCTGCTTCTCTCCTACAAGGACATTTTGAGGTCCACCTAGATAATCCATAATAATCTTCCACTTCA
>NW_011888782.1:15670099-15672536 GCF_000151845.1 Pteropus vampyrus
TCTTGCCCAATCCTTCTCAAAATCCAAAATTTGGACTTTAATTGCCTGGAGAGTATCTCTACTTGGGTGTTTTATAGAAACCTAGACAAACAGAAAACTAAACCCTTTGACTCTCCCTCATCTGTGTGCCTCATTCCGATTTTCCATTTTTGTCACTCTGCCATTGCATTGCTAATTACAGAAGCTATTATATACTGATTATTATTTTTTTACTTACCTATTCAAAGTCTCTTTCATACTGCCACTACCTATAACCTCTTGCTACTATGGTAGTCTTATCTGGCCGACATTCCTTGTTGATGAATAGCAGAGAAACAATTCAGCCATACTCATGGTAAACTCGTATCTTCTTTTCATATAAAAAGCAGAGGTGCTGTGACTGTGCTCTCTCTTCACCCTGCAACCTCTAATTCTCTTTTCCACCTCCTCAAAAAGACACAGGACAGCAAAATCAGCAAATGTATTACAGACAGACATCCAAATGCACATCACCCTAAGAGACTACCCTGTGGGTGAGAAAACACACACAGCACTCCCTCCTAGGCTTGTAACTCATGACTTCAATAATTCTCTCTCCCTCTCCCTATACCAGTTTCCTGCTTATATAGAATTAGTGAGAAAACACAGATGGAAAGGATGGCTAGAGATATGGTTCAGGGCAGAAAAATAATTTAGCTTTGCATTTTAAACTTTATTTTTAAAATTTGCATACAGTAAAACTCACTGTTACAGGGAATATATAGTTCTGTGAGTTTTGATGAATACCCAGAGTCATATAACCATCACCACGATCAAGGTACAGAACAGCTTCATCACCTGCAAATATTCTTCCATGCTTCCTCTTTATAGTCAAACCCTCCCCTCGCTGAAATCCTGGCAACTAATTTTAAATCTAAGTCTGTAGTTTCATCATTCTAGAATATCATACAAATGAGATTGTATATGGCTTTTTATCAGGCTTCTTACACTTAACATAATACAGCAGGTCCTCAAATAAAGTTTTGTTCAATGTTCTTTCGGTACAACGTTGATTAAATGCCATAGGAACTTAACTTTTATTATCAGTTAGCCTATGGAAAAATTGGTTCCATTATAAGTTGTTTCACTGCAGTTCCAGGAACCTATTGACGACACGATGTTAAATGAGCATTAACTGTACATTTAAGAGTCATCCACCATGCTGCTTCCATCAACAGGGTGTTTCCTTTTCATTGCCAAGTAGTACTCCAATGTATGATTATACCACTGTTTATCTCTTTATCAGCTGGTTTGTGTCCAATTTTTGACAATTACAAATAAAACTTCTATAATCATTCACATATAGGTTTTGGGAGGATAGCTAGATCACATGTCAAATATATGTTTAACTTTATTGTCAAACTACTTTCTAGAGTGGCTACATCACTTATTCCTATAAGCAATGCATGAGAATTCCTTTTGTTGAACATCCTAACCAGCACTTCGTACTTGAAATTGTCAATCTTTGTTTTAAATTATAGAAATTCAAATAACTGTATAGTGGTATCTTATTGTGATTTTAATTATCATTTCTTTAATAACAAGTGATATTAAAGATCTTTTTCATGTGCTATGGTCTGAAAGTTTGTCCTCTTAAAATTCACATGTTGAAATTCCAATCACTAAAATGATAGCTTTAGGAGTTGAGGCCTTTAGAAGATACTTACTGGCATTAGTGCTTTTAAAAAAAGAGGTTCTAGAGAGATCCTTTGCCCTTTCCACCATATGGGGATGCAGGGAGAAGGTACTGACTGTGAACCAAGGAGTAGGCCTTTGGAATAATATGACCATGCTGGTGCCTTAACCTTGGACCTGCCAGCCTCCAAAACTGAGAAATAAATTTGTTGTTTATAAGCCACCCAGTCCATGGTATTTTTTTAAGAGGCCTGATGGACTAAAACAATGTACTTCTTGGTCACACATACATCTTTGGTGAAATACTTGATCATTGCATACCCATTTTAAAACTGGGTTGTTCTTATTGCTGAATTTTGACAATTCCTTTATATAACCTAGATATAAATTCGATTGTCTTCCAGGCTGTGGCCTATCTTTTCATTCTCTTAGTAGTGTTTTTTATAGAGCAAGATACTTTATTTTTTTTTTTTATGAAGTCCAGCTTTTCTTTTTTTTTTTCTTTTATGGATTGTGCTTTGGTATTACAGCTAAGACCTCTTGGCTTAACTTAAATCAGAAACATTTTCTCTTCTATTATTTTTTCTAAAAATTCCACAGTTGTACATTTTATATTCAGGTAATTTATATTTAGGTCTAGGATCCATTTTGACTTAATTTTTGTATAAGGTGGAAACCTCTAATTTGAAGTTCTTTTTTATGTATTTGTTTATTTTGCATATGGATGTCCAATTGGTCCAGTGTCACTTGTTGAAAAGACATCTTTTCTTCATTAAATTATCTT
>NW_011888782.1:15672586-15675162 GCF_000151845.1 Pteropus vampyrus
GCTTTATTCTTGCTACTCTGTAGAGCAACAGAAAGAATATTGTTTTCAAAGAAAGAAAAAATCCCAGAACTAATATTATTAGCTTTATAACTTTTGATACTTCACCTTTTTTTTTTCCAGCTTATCATAATCTTTTCTTTATATGGTTGTAGAAATTCCATAAGCCAGAGAGCATCCAGAATTAACACAGTCCTGGCATACTGTGGGCATTCAGTGCATTTCAATTCTTACCTTCAAAATTGGGATTTGCTGGATAAAGTAACATTATCAATGTGTTTGCCTTCTGTCTTAAAAGTTAAGGTGAACCTAGGCACCAGATAGATTGTCTTCAGTATGTTCCCAATGTGGAAACAATCCTGTAATTTCCCTTGTCCTAAGAGACACTTGCTACACTTGGGACTGGATCCTGGAGAACATGTTTTTCTTAAGCCAGGGAGCAGGTGAAAGGAGGGCTGCTTCTCATCTGCCATGACTACCACATGCTAAAGGCACTTGATGTGAAACTGTCTGTACAAAGCAGATCCAGTGAACAGTTTGAACTTAGCTGGACACAAGTGTGAAACTATTTGATTTTTTTTCCAGCCATTCTCTTTGGCCATTCTCTATTGAATCTCCCTTCCTGCTGCTAATCTTGGGTAGATTTTATACTTTTCAATTGTTTGGCCATTTAAAAATCCCAACTACTTCAAAACTTGAATCATATAGTCAATTTAGGAAAGAAAAAAAAAAGTAGGAGGAGATAGAATTATGGGGGAAGAGCAGCTACAACAAAACTAGCTTGTGCCCCAGCTCTTTCACCAGCCTCTTGTGTTTTCTTGCTTGGTAAGAGGCCCCATAGTGTGGGAGAAGGAAATGGGATGAGATTAGGACCAGTGTGGCTGAGATGAGGGTGGGTCATTCCTACCTGAAGCCTGTTGTAATGGCTTGGTGCTAAAAGTTAACCCATCCTCCATCTCTTCTCTTGCCCAATCCTTCTCAAAATCCAAAATTTGGACTTTAATTGCCTGGAGAGTATCTCTACTTGGGTGTTTTATAGAAACCTAGACAAACAGAAAACTAAACCCTTTGACTCTCCCTCATCTGTGTGCCTCATTCCGATTTTCCATTTTTGTCACTCTGCCATTGCATTGCTAATTACAGAAGCTATTATATACTGATTATTATTTTTTTACTTACTTATTCAAAGTCTCTTTCATACTGCCACTACCTATAACCTCTTGCTACTATGGTAGTCTTATCTGGCCGACATTCCTTGTTGATGAATAGCAGAGAAACGATTCAGCCATACTCATGGTAAACTCGTATCTTCTTTTCATATAAAAAGCAGAGGTGCTGTGACTGTGCTCTCTCTTCACCCTGCAACCTCTAATTCTCTTTTCCACCTCCTCAAAAAGACACAGGACAGCAAAATCAGCAAATGTATTACAGACAGACATCCAAATGCACATCACCCTAAGAGACTACCCTGTGGGTGAGAAAACACACACAGCACTCCCTCCTAGGCTTGTAACTCATGACTTCAATAATTCTCTCTCCCTCTCCCTATACCAGTTTCCTGCTTATATAGAATTAGTGAGAAAACACAGATGGAAAGGATGGCTAGAGATATGGTTCAGGGCAGAAAAATAATTTAGCTTTGCATTTTAAACTTTATTTTTAAAATTTGCATACAGTAAAACTCACTGTTACAGGGAATATATAGTTCTGTGAGTTTTGATGAATACCCAGAGTCATATAACCATCACCACGATCAAGGTACAGAACAGCTTCATCACCTGCAAATATTCTTCCATGCTTCCTCTTTATAGTCAAACCCTCCCCTCGCTGAAATCCTGGCAACTAATTTTAAATCTAAGTCTGTAGTTTCATCATTCTAGAATATCATACAAATGAGATTGTATATGGCTTTTTATCAGGCTTCTTACACTTAACATAATACAGCAGGTCCTCAAATAAAGTTTTGTTCAATGTTCTTTCGGTACAACGTTGATTAAATGCCATAGGAACTTAACTTTTATTATCAGTTAGCCTATGGAAAAATTGGTTCCATTATAAGTTGTTTCACTGCAGTTCCAGGAACCTATTGACGACACGATGTTAAATGAGCATTAACTGTACATTTAAGAGTCATCCACCATGCTGCTTCCATCAACAGGGTGTTTCCTTTTCATTGCCAAGTAGTACTCCAATGTATGATTATACCACTGTTTATCTCTTTATCAGCTGGTTTGTGTCCAATTTTTGACAATTACAAATAAAACTTCTATAATCATTCACATATAGGTTTTGGGAGGATAGCTAGATCACATGTCAAATATATGTTTAACTTTATTGTCAAACTACTTTCTAGAGTGGCTACATCTCTTATTCCTATAAGCAATGCATGAGAATTCCTTTTGTTGAACATCCTAACCAGCACTTCGTACTTGAAATTGTCAATCTTTGTTTTAAATTATAGAAATTCAAATAACTGTATAGTGGTATCTTATTGTGATTTTAATTATCATTTCTTTAATAACAAGTGATATTAAAGATCTTTTTCATGTGCTATGGTCTGAAAGTTTGTCCTCTTAAAA
>NW_011888782.1:15678313-15699380 GCF_000151845.1 Pteropus vampyrus
CTCTTTTAGAGTATTTTAATACATTTTAATATTCCATTTTGATTGACCTATTTGCTCTCTGACTACTTCTTTTTGAATTATATTTTCTTATGGTTACTCTGAGGATTAAAATATACATACATAAATTTTCAAAATAAATTTAGTAATAATACAACTTCTATAAAACAGAGAATCCTTACAAACACATAGATCATTTTATCCATCTTCTTTAATGTTATAGTTGTTATATGCATCTGCATACACTGAAAATCAGCCAGACTATTGCTTCAACTATAGTTGCTTTCAATAGTATCTTAAGGAGAAAAAAATAGACTATTATATTTCCCTAGATATTTACTACTTTTGTTGCTCTTCTTTCATTCCAGAAATTCCAGTCTTCCCTGTGTATCATTTTCTTTTAGTCCAAAGAGCTTCCTTTAGCATTTCTGTTAAATCAAGTCTGCTGGCAACAAATTCCTTACTTTTTCTTTATTTAGAAACATCTTTATTTTATTTCCATTTTTTGAAGAACATTTTCACTGGATATACAGTTCTTTCTTTTATCACTTTAAAGATGCTGTTTCGCTATCTTCTGTTTTCCATGATTTCTGATGCAATAGTCACAGTCATTCAAACAGCCTGCGTAGTTTTGAGTTTTTTCTTGTTTAGACCTAACCACCCTTCTTGATACTGTAACTTTATGTCTTTCATCAAATTCTGGAAGTATTCAGATAATATTTCTTCAAGTTTGCCTTTTCCCTGCATGTGTCATTTTCCTATCTTCTGGTACTTCAGTAATATGGGAGGTAGACCATTTGATGTTGTCTCACAGGAGGCTGAGACCCTGTTCATTTTTTTAAATCTTTCTCTCTGTGTTATCCAAATTTGATCATTTTTACTGATAGGTCCTTAAGTTCACTGACTCTTTCATCTGTCAACTCCTCTTATTAATCTTATCCAATTTTTTATTTCAAATATTATATTTATTTCTCAACTTTACATATGTGTGTAAATATATATACACACAGTTACTTATTTGTGCTGAGATGTTTTACTTTCCATTTATTTTAAGAGTGTTTGCCTTTACCTCATTGAGCATGGTTATAATAAGCTTTAAAGTCTTACTGATAATTCTAACTTCTGTGTAATTTCATGTTTGGCATTTAATTTTTCTTTAAAATTTTGCAAATCTTTCAGTCTCTTTTTTTTAGTAGTTTTGATTAGATTGCCTCTGGACATTTAAAAAATTATGTTGTGAAACAATGGGCCCTATTAACATCTTTAGGAGATTGTTGGAGGGGAGGGTATTATTGTTGTTGTAGTATGCAGTCAACTCAGGTTCAGACTGCATGTTAGTTCTCATCTTCTATGGATGGCGGTTTCAATATGAGGTGAGTTTTCAAAGCCTTCATTGTATTGTTTGGGCCTGACTCACTCATGTATCACTCAAGAGTTGACCTGGGACTTGGACAGGGATTTATATTATTCAGGTCTCAAATCCTCTGTTTTTTTGAGAGGTCTTTTCCATCTATGGACTTCTTGAGGATGAACCTAAGACTGATGTCAGTTCATATACAGAATTAGGGAACTGACTTCTCCAGCACTTTCCTGATTGGAATTTCACACACTCTTTATCTCCAAAGGGGACATTTTCGGGTCTGGGAAACATGGTTAATCTCCTTACATACCACAATGTATAAATAATTGGATACCAAAAGAGTAAACATTTCTAGTGGCTTCTAAAGGTAACATGGGATACTACCCTTAACACTGCTGGAGGTAACTGAACAAGATTTTAAGATAAATTTAAATTATCATTGGAGAAGTCTGCTCATGACGAGGAAAAACTAGGAGCATAAATACCTTATATATTATTTTAAACCTCCTATTTGTTTAATAGTGTAAAGTAAATGCTTGTCTTTTTAATTTGTAGATATACATAGGTAAAATAAATTCACCAACTATAAACAAAGTGGCTATATCCTTGAAATTTAATAGAATGAAAATCGTTTTTTATTGAATATTGAAGACTTTTCTAGAATTGAGTTTTCCCATGATGTAATTTCACATTCTACTCTCCTGTGACCTGAGCTAGAACCCCTTTAGACAGCCTTGATATTTGTGATATGGAATATTACCCTTAACATTGATGAGCTTTGGTTTAATAGCAAAGGGCTTGCTAAGAAAATTGAAAAGTAAAGGTCTTTATAATATTATGTCCAATAGTACTAAGAGGCCAGTGGATTTTCTCCAGAGTTCTTCGATATCAGAAAACTTCTTAGAAATGAGTATTTATATCAGTGGCTTAGCACAGACATCTATTCCCTGTAGAGGGAAAGAAAGAAAATTCAAAGTCATGGTGTTAAGTGCTTTTCTAAAAAATAAAAACCAATAGTTAAGAAGGCAAAACAATACAGGAAATAGTATGTGTCTATATATGGTCTTTAGATCATTTTTGTATTAAGGGTAAAAATGAAAACAACCTAAAAGTTTAATTATAGGGAAATAATTAAGTGAATTATGTTATATCCACTCAAAAGATTAATATAAAGCCAAAAGAAATAATGTTTAAAAGAGGTTATACTGGAATAGCAAAGTCTGTATTTTTCCGTAAAGTCAAAAAAATATATATATAGTTCATTTCCTATATATACACGCATACATGTGTGTATGCATGTGTGTGTGTGTGTCACAAGCTTGCTTTACAAAACTAATTCTAGGGAATAACTGGCAGCTTGGAGATATTTTAAGGGCTTTATGAATCAGCTGTATAGCTGAACTTGTCCATTCTGTTGTGATATCATAAAACACAAAAGTCAAGTGTAGGTAGCCAAAGAATGATTATGAAATGAGTCACTTAAGCTCTTAGTGCATAGCTGAGCTTGACTATAATGGAATAAATAACAACCTACGATCAATAGAATAGCTTAGGGTGAGAAATGTCTATGAGTTCACATCAGCCAATGGCTCTGAGAGCTCAGGAAAACAGATGGTATGGCTGGGTGATTCCATTTTATATCAAGGAGACCAATTTAACCGTGTGCCCAATTACCATTCAGCATGTTGCTTGAACCCAACCCAGAAATTCATAGCAAATTTGGGCTCTGGAGAAATATCACCTTCCCTATCTTCACCGTAAAATGAAAAATGAGACAAAAAATGGGGAGAGAAACACAATAAAAAACTGGTACCAAAATTAGGTTGGTAAATGTCCACCAAGAGGTGGATGGAAAAACAAGTGGTAATATATTCATAGAATGGATTGCTACCTGCCAATTGTAAGAACAAACTATTGATACATACAACAACATGGATGAATCTAAACACATTATGTTGAGGAAAAGAAACCAGACACAAAAGAGTACATGGAATATGATCCCCAAATTAATTTATGATGACAGGAGGCAGATCATCGGTTTCATGAGACAGGCTGGAGGCAAAGGGGGAACTGACTGCAAAGGGTCACAAGAAAACTATCTGATGTGATGGTAATGTTCTATGTCTTGATTGTGGTGGTGGTTATATCAGTGTTGTAGGGGAGACAAATTTTTACCTCTAGCCCCTTAGCATTTTCTGGCTGAAGCTGAGAATTAAACTGACATAATCAGATTAACAAAGAAAAAAAGCACACAAATTTATGTAAGTTTTACATGACAGGAGCCCTCATGAAAAAGAAGACCCGAAAAAATAGTAGGACATACAGGCTTTTATAATAGGTTGAACAAAGAGAGGCAATTGTGGAAAAGTAACTAAACTATGTGGGAAGGCTAGGAGATAAAAATAATTTTAACACAGACCTGTACAAAATTCTCTAGGTCTCAACTTCTTGTCCTTGATGATAAGAATGTTACTTTCCTTCTGGTACAGGGAAGACATCTTTCACATAGAAATTTCATATCCTGCTTTTAAGAAAAAAGAAAAATGATCAGTGGTTTTCTTATATTTGTTATTATTCAAATGTCTTTAACCGAAATTATCTTTATGTCAAGTGGCGTATTTGGGGTGGCACCCTTTAGTGTATATATATTTGTCAAAATTCAGTGAATTACACATTTAAAATAGGTGCATTTTTAGTCTATGAAAACTAATACCTCATTAAAATTTATTAGAATTTTTAAAATAGGTCAGTAGCACAAAAATAGAGAACAGTTATCACATACTAAATAGAATTATGAAGTTCTGTTAAAGGGCATTTTATTTACAAGCATTTTCTTGCCATGTGGAGGTCTGAGTGGAGTTGCCTAAAATGACTGTTCTCTATCTCAACTGAATATCAAGATCACCTGGATATCTTTTTAAAATTCTGATTTAACTGCACTGAGGTGTAGCCTGGGCATGGGGGTTTTTCAAAGCTCCCACGGTGATTCCAATGCGTCAGGCAGGGTGGGAGACCATGGAGGTCATCTGATTCCCCTCCTCCTGCCCAGGGCTCTTCTAGCAGAGAATGCCACACTGTGGTTGAGCTTCCTACCCTCCAGGTATCCCAAGTGTTTCCTAAGGTCAGGGAGGTTCCTAAATTCAAACCATGTAGGGTGTGATGCGGCACTGGCCTGGATTATCCTACTGCAGAGAAGGTTCTGAGAGGAAAAAAAGAATCACTCTTACATGTTCACCTAGGCACATAATGGTCACTAAATTATTAGCTAGACTCAGCTGGTCCGAAAAGCAAAAATGAGTCATTTCAACCCCACCATTTGAGGGCTAATGATATGTTCCTTCTTCCACATAAGAATTAGGTGGGATTGGGTGCAGGGAAATCATGTATTTTACCTCCTTAAAATGAAGGAGAAGAGTGAAATATATCAGGACAAAGAAATAGATGCCAAACTCAGTATCTTTTACCGGCCCTCTAAAAATGGAGGAAGGAGCTATTATACCGAGAACTGCTATTTGCCAGGCACTTTATATACATTATCTCATTCAGTCCTCACTATCCTATTGAATATCCTGAACCAGGGGTATGTTTTGCCCATTTGGTGATGTGGCTATTGAGGCTCAGAGAGGTCATTTACTTTGCCCAAGGTCTCACAGTAAGTGGCAGAGCCATGTCTCAAGAATTCACATTCTCTAAAACCTATGTGTGCTCTTTCCACTATGCCATTCTGTCTTTTACTATCTTGAAAACCGATAATTATAAGAGTAGCTATAATGATAATAATATTAAGAGCTTTCAGTGTGCTAGAACAGATCTAAGATATCTATATCTATATCTATATCTATATCTATATATCTATGTATGTACCTTTATCTAGACCCATACTTATGCCTACATACAGATATATAAAAAGGCATTTAATCTTCAAGACAACTCTAAGAGGAAGATACTATTATAATCCTCACTGAATATGAAACAATTAAGGTGCAAAGAGGTTAAATAATTTTCTCAAGAGCACAAATCTGCAGAAAATAGAAATTGTTTAATGATAATTCTCTCCTAAAATTCAGCCTAACTAACAACGCCAGCCAGGGGGAAAAAAAAAAAAAGAGATAAGAGAATTCTGCTAACCTCGCTTTCAACATCAATGCTCAATACAACTATGATTATAAAATACTGCCTCTTTCCTTCGAACTCTGTGAACTAGTGATAGCCCATTTGACTTCAGCAATTATGGTATATGGGAAAGAATAGTTACCGCAAACTCGGATTTGCAAGATCAATGTGAACATTATTACCTATCATTTTGAAAATCATGGATTAGCAAGCTGGAAAAGTACTTCTGACAGCTTCTGCAGCAAGAAAAGCAATGCATTGTGTCTGACATGGTGAAAAGGGGCTGAAGAAAGTAGTGCTTAGAGCAAGGACTGTCAGTTGGAATTGACTATGAAAAAATGGCGCCTGCCTTCTTTATCAGTTTCGCTTCCAAGCAACAACCCACATGTCAGGGCTTCACATTTCACCGACATATGTGAGTTCTTACCTCGCTAAGCCCTGCAGGCCAAACGCAAGCGTGGAAATGTGAACTGGGTCCACCCTCCCTCATACATCATCAGCACAACCGTTGGCTGACTTTTCATTCTCAGAAACTCTTATCCCTAAGAATGCAATCAAAATTGGAGGAGAACCGCAGAATCCATCATACTAACAGCATTTTTATGTGAATGTATTTATGTACATATTTTCACAGTGGTGGTATATATAAGCAGGCATTATTACCATATCAAAGAATGATGATTTAAACGATAACTGATGAAGTTTACCAATTTAAACCTGTACTAGTTATAACAAACCATTTGTACCGCACTTAAAAGTCACCCACAAAATAAAAATAATAAATAATAAATAATAAAAAAAAAAAAGTCGCCTGCATTCATTCAGTTGTTAGTCACACCCTTTCAAATTCGAAAGAGACTGCTGTCAGTCTGAGGGTATGGTCTCAGGGGCTCCACCCTCCCATGTTTCCTGGTCACCACCCCTGGTTGGCAGTGAGTCTTCAGGAAAGGGAAGTCCTGAGGAGTCTCCTCTGTCCTGCCTTCTCATCCAGCAGTGCCAGCAGGCAAGAGCAGACGACATCTCCATGGTGGGTAGCCAGTCTGGGAGCCCCAGCTGTCCAATCGCCAGGGGAATTCCACACCTCCTGGATTCCACTTTTCTAGATAGAATTTGTTTATGGAGCACTTTTTCTCATCAGAATATAAACAAAAAACAAATGTTCTATTTTTTTCCATCCCTGCTTTTATCCCTACTTTAGCAAATCCACATTTTCTGTGTCTTAACAACATCGTGGGAAGATTCTAAAACTATTTAGACAATTTTCAAAATTAAAGTTGGTCAGGACCAGTTTTAAATTTCTATCTTGTGAGCATTTCAAAGCTCTCCACTGCCTTCTACCCCCAGTAGACTTGTGGCTGAAGGCACAAAGTATATGTGTATGTTGGGGAGAGGGTGCTTTACATAGCCCACTCTCCTCCCTCCTAGACTCCCATCTATTCTGAGGTTCACAGGTTGAGAAACAGAAGGAGAATGCAGAAGAGGGGGCAGAAACATCATCACTTCCCTGGCCATGGAGACCTACCTCTTCTCCAGCCTTCACCTTCTGGCCCTCAAGACCACAAGACACTGCGTCAGGACTCTGAGTGCTTATAAGACAGGGGTGGGTTCTTCACAGAACCTTGAAGTTTCTCTCAATGCCATAGTTTTCTAAAGTGGGGGTCCAGCTCCATCTTCACTTCGCTACAGCCACCCACCATAGCCTTTGCCCAGTGGTGTCCTCCGATGGCCTCTGCTGCTAGGGTCCCCTTACCTAGCAGGCATTTCTCTAGGTGATGTATCAGAACAGCAGTGTAAGCCCCACTTCCCTGTGCAGCAACCCGTCCACCTATGCACTTGTCTTTGCCAAACCAAATGGTTGGAGCACAATCAGCTTCCCTGCCTCCTCTTCCTCTGCTTCCTGGATCTATTCTTCCTGCTCGGTGGGCACAGGGCTAATCAGCAAGGCCACTGCCCAAACGGATATCCAAGCTGAGAATAAAACTCTTCCAGCAGATAAGATACCTCCAACCTTTCCAAGTGCTCTCAAGAATGCTCCACCTCCCTTGCTTTAGACAGGAAAGGACGACCCTCCTACTCTACTCTCCTCTGTGGGAAGAGGGGAACCTCTCACTCCCCACAATGCTCTCTCCACAGACTGCTGACAAGGACCCTCTTCTCCCTGCAATCTTCTCATTATATAGACAGGAAGGAGAGTAAGGCTGGCTTACAAACAGATAGGGGCAGGAATACTTCTGCCACATTTTAATAAGCCCTCGGTTGGAAGTGTTAACTCTGAGGTTGCCAGATAAAACACAGGACATCAAGTTAAATTTATATTTCAGATAAAGGACAAATTATTTTTAGTATAAGTGTAAATACTGCATGGGACATTCTTATTTAATGAATAATTTTCTGGGTATAAGTATATCCCATGCAATATTTAGGATATACTTATACTAAAAGTAATTTCTTATTTATCTGAAATTGAAATTTAACTAGAGAGCTTATATTTTTATTTGCTGATTCAGGCAAACCTAGTTGGGTCCCACATGTTACTCCTTAGTAACTCTTTTCAGAATGTAGGGTGCTCTCGTTTCCAGTTTTGGTCCACAGGCAACATTCTGTGACAAAGAAAGTGACCCATCAGCAACCTCTTACACATGGTTTTACTTCCAATCTTCCCTCTTCGTGGCTCGAGGGTCACTCTGCCCTCTCTTGTCTATGCCCTCTTGTCTGTCTAAAGTCCCAGACAGATTCCTTGAGAATGTGCTCTACACCTGGGGGAGGCACAGGCCCACCATCTTCAAGAATCACATACCTGCTCTCCTTGTGATGACATCGAAACTGGTAGATCTTCAAGCACTTCCAGGAGATGCTGAGTTGCTCCTCTGCTGCTTGAATTCTGTAGAGGAAGAAAAACTTTCTTCTGTCCTCCTAGGTTCTGTGGCTGGGCCTGAGAATTAAAGTGACATGAAACAGATAAACAGGAGAAAGGCATACAAATTGATTTAATATTTTTACATGTACGCGGGACTCTTCAGAAAGAAAAGTGAAGATCTGAAGAAGCCATTAGGCTCAAAAGCTTATAATACCTTTTTACACAAAGAATAATAAATTGAGGGGAGGTGACAAGACAAAGTGTCTTGGACTGTGGGCAGTATATTGTGAGATAGTGACCAGGAAATATATGGGGGAAATTAAGGGAAATAAGGGTTATTTTAATAGGTTTGTTCATGCAAGCCCATGTCAGCATCAACTCTCAGTCTCCTGTGATAAGAATGTTCTTTTCTTCCTGGTACAAGGAGTGTACTTATCTCATGGGAAATTTTATGAACTGCTTTTACGTGGTAAGAGGGAGGTTAGAGAACCCTTCCTGCATCTGCTGTTTCTCAAGTGCCTTCAGCTCAAAATAATCAATACTCCAAAGCAGCATATTTTGAGGTGCCATAATCTGATCCCCTTCAGTTCACAGCCTCGGGAATTTTCAACCACTTACACAGACATTCACATCCACAGTGACGAGTACTGATGCCTACACGGGATTTGATTTGTTTAACCCAAATGGACCAGACAGAAACCTCATTAACCAAGAGCTATCTGACAAGAGGAAGCCCTAAAGGAAGCCTAAATCAGGAGTTTGGCCATGACCCCCATACAGTGGACAGAGGGGGCTGGGACATCTAGCAGCAGCCAATATGGCAGCTGATGTGCAGCATGGATCACATCATTTATTTGTTCTGAATGCCTCAAATTCAGATCTTCTTGGTCCAAATATCCTATCCCTCTGTGCATTTTCCTCCTGCTGATCCTGTGGTAGACTCTGTCAGTGCTTCGCCCAGATCCCCTCGGGTCCCTTTTACTGTTTCTGGGTGTCCCCAGCCCAGCTTCTGTTTGAGTTAGCTTAAAACAGTCTACACGTGTGACTGATTTTGGACCACTGCCCTCAAGCTCCTAGACTCATTTTGCCCACACAGAAGAAGAGCATAAATGCCAGTTTCTATCTCACTCCTGGCCGTGGGACACTTGGCCAACAACTGGTAGGTGAGGAGACTGAAAGTCCAGCTCTCTGTCCTCATAGGGGGACAACTCTGGGGTGTTGTTCACACCTAAGCATTGAGACTGAAGCTGCCCTCTGTGGGTTTTGGCCATTAGTGACACCTGCTGGGCTTTCTCTCCCTTTCTTGTCCTTCTCCTCCCATTGCCTCCCTAGTCCTCCTCATAGGACTGCCCAACAAATCACCAGCACGTGAATTCTCTTGTCAGGGTGTGCTTATGGAGAAGGAGCCAAATCAAAATCCCTTTTGACTAGGAGACAGAATAATACAGAGGGGACAAAACATACTGGAGAAAGCCAATGCCCCTTCTTCTTAGGCATTTCGATCACGAATCTCCATTCATGTGCTCAAGCTCCCCCACGCCACCCGCCCACCCCCCGCAACTGGTGTTAAATTAACCATTCAGAATGAAAGCCCTAAAAAACAGAATAAAGAGCTTTTTTTATTTTTGAACATTTATATGGATAGATTATTTTAGAAAGGAATGAAGATTCTAATACACTTACAGAAACTATAATAATTAGCTCTAAGTGGAAACTCAAGTGTTTCAAAGTCATGATTTTGGCAGAAAGAATTAAAACACTTGGAATAAACATCGAAATTGTAATTTTCTCAAGTAGTTAGACAATTGTATAAGTGTGTTGGGGGAAGAGAGTTACTTTCTAATTTAGAAAACTTCTAAGAATCTCATGCCATACTGACTAAGCATTTTAATGAAAAACTCCAACTGAAATTAGGAATGTAGAAAATGAAAAAGATTTTTTTGCTTTTAATTTTTTTACTTAAAAGAGGATCATATTGAGGCAACCAAGAAAGCCACATTCTATAAGGAGTCTCTATGTACCTACAATTAAGTTGGAATCTACCGAGGGCACAGTGGGAATAAGAAGGGGAGGCAGCCCCTTCCCACTACCTCTGACGATGAAGTCAATATCTCTCTTGTTGCCTCCGAGATAAGGCAGCTGTCTGTCTGGGTTCTTCAGAAGCAGAGCCTGAGGCAGGGATTCTTGGGCATGTGAATTAGTGAGGGAGTGCTCTCAGGTGAAGCTTATAGGGAAATGAGGGACACAGGATAAGGCAATGAAAAGTCTAAGCAAAATAGTTTTAGGTGACTCTAGGTGATCCCACAGTGAGTTCCTTGAAGTAAATTGCACCACAGCCACCCTGCCTAAAGGCTGGAGACTGGGCTTTTATAACCTTAGTAACAATGATTCATTGGCCTTGACTGACTCACAGGGGTGGGGTGGGAGGTATGATCATCCACCATCTCTGGCATGGCAGCATCAGTCAAGGAAAGACAGTCTCTGAGGAAGGGGGCAATTGTGAGCCATTAGTAACCAACACCCACTGCAGCTGGGGGTGGCCAACCTCATAAAGGAATGGGGGCACCAGGTGGATCTGCTCTACCAGGTTACCTCAAACCTCTATGTCCCAAAGGAAATGCCACTGCAAAGTGACTGACATGCTGACCTAAAGCATGCCTCCATATTCAGTAGTTTTCTAGTAATTCTCTAAAGAAGGAAATCTCATCTTCAAATCATTACATTCTATAATTACACAATGCCAGTGCCCAACTGAAACAAAATGAATTTTTTTCTTTTTTGCAATTTAACATTTCAGCCTTTATTAAAAGATGTGTATCTCATCCTCTCCAATCTGCTCATCCTCCCCCTGGAAACCTCACGAAGGCTGCGGCATGCTCTAGGGCTTTGCTCTCATTGGACGAAACCTTGCTCTGAAGAAGCTGGATGGGGTCGATTAATGAAACCTGCTGTTTCCCAGCTCAGCCAAGGGACTAAGCCCCTGACAGCAGAGAAAAGTGGTCCAGTCAGGGTTTTGCCCTTTTGATACCGAGGAGCTTTAGGAAAGGCTTTCCAGCATCTAGGGATTCTGTTAAGTATCAGAAATCACGGAGTTTGGTTCTGTGGCAGACTTGAGTCACAGGAGGTCAATTTGAGAGCTCCACCACTGTGGCCGTCTCTGATGAATGGATCCATGTGCACATGTCCAGCCTCACCGGAAATCCCGCCATGTGTGTAAGGAGCAACTGTGGGAAATGGTGCCATTGCAGGTGAGGCTGTGAGAGGTGCCCAGTTGACGGGACTCATTCTCTGGATTAACAGAATACCTCAGGCACATCCAGAAAGTTCAAAAAAAAAAAAAATGCCACATGGGGCATCCTAGACAATTCAGAGGCCTTTTCAAACTAAATAACCACTCTCTGAAATGCTGCATTTTGAACTGGCCCACTGAGAATCAGCCAGCACTGAGTTCAGAAAAGAATGAAAGGGGGGTGTGGTCTCTTTGTCATCATTTCCCTACAAGACAATTGTGCCTATTTAGCTCAGGTCTGTGTTTAAGAATTCACATCACCATCCTTCCCACTGAGCCATTGAGCTAGGCGGGAGCTGTGTGTGCAGACCATTTTCATGGGAAGGCACATGAAAGGGAGGCAACGTGGGTGGTGACTTTTGTTTGAAATGAATTGTGTTTGAGAGCCTTTTGAAGAGCAAAAAAATAGACCTATTTATTGACCTAAAGCCATCCGTGAAAAGGATGTGATCTCCAGCACAAAGAATAGAATAGAAACTCCTCAATATTGTAGCTATCTAGAGATTAATAAAAAGAAGAAGAAAGAAAATGGAGCTGATAAGACTAATTCTTCATCCACAATCCCAATGCAGAATCCTCAATAGTATTACCTGTTCCTGGGCCATAGATTAGATAGATAGATAGATAGATAGATAGATAGATAGATAGATAGATAGATAGACAGACAGACAGACAGACAGACAGACGTAGATGATAGAGAGAGATAGAGATAGATATTACTGATATCTATATCAATGATATTAGATATAGATGATACATATAGATATAAAGATATATAGAAGGGGAGCAGAATATACTGCCCCAAAATATGCCTCTTTGTTATAAGGATTATTTTAGGCTGATTATATTTAAGAAACAGCAGACACAGGAGAAGCTCTGAAACCTGAGTTGAAGTTAACCTTTTGTAATAGACATCTACATTTATATGGAAAATCTCCATTATAAGGGTGTCCTCTCCACTGTACCTGGAAGAAAAAGATTACTCTAAACCTCTAGAAACTCTTATTAATGCAGAAGGCAATGACTTAACCAGACACTGAGTGTACTTTAACATTGGAGAGAATTGGTTTCTCGGCCACAGCAGCCTGTCGTCAAGTTGCTCACAGCTTGAAGTGTAGGGTGGTTTGTGGCTGAGGAGCAGTCGCCAGCATATCACGTAGTCCTCCATCAAATGCAGCTAGTCAGCCACTAAATACAATGGAGTTTCCCTTGAAATAACTCATATTCACCCCTCCTCCCTACATTTTTTTCTCCACTTTTCGGTTCAGCCTTCATCTCTTTCTATTTTGATCACACCATTTTCTCCACTAGCTTCTCTGACTCAGCTCTCTCCTTCATCATCCCATCTGCTGGCTCACTGCCAGACACAGCTTTCAAAAATCATGTGTCATTTCACTGCCCTACTCAGACACCTGAGATGGCTTTTTGTTCCCTATTGACCGATGATCCTTTTCTTGCGGTGTCGTCTGGCCTCATGTCACAGAACCAAAGGCCACTCCCAGTCTGCTCCTCATTTCATCATCTGCCTCTCTTGCACATCAGGCCACCTTCACCCGCAATATCCTCCCCTCACCACGCTTAGCGAAATCATATCCAAATATCAAGGTCAAGTTCAATTTCAGTTAGTGTATTGATACACCAACTGTCATCAGTCATTGCTAGAAAGCTGCTCTCACGTAGCATTAACTCCCCAGCACTTCTGGCCCATTAGCAAGGCCAGGGGCAAGACGAAGTTCCCAATGAAAGAAATGCAAGGGCTAGAACCTGGAAATCAGATGATGTACACTGAAATGGTAAGACTGAGAGAATATGGACGGGGCACTGCCGGCATCTGCTACGATAGCCATATAGTTTGTCACCCAAAGTAGGGCATTTTTGAGAGTGAAGGGAAGTACCATTACCGGGGATAACAGTAAAAGAGAGTATTTTGCCTGGGATAACAGGCAAAATTCAATACTGTCCTGGGAAAATCAGCATGGATGATCTTGCATCTGTAACTGTGATTTTTGTGTCTGTTTTTCCCCCCTTTCCACCCGATGATATGATCCTATAGGCTAAGTTCTGTGAGTTTTAGTTATGTGTTCTTCACTGAAGCTAACACAGTGCTTAAGACATAGTAGATACTCAGAAAATATTGGATGGCTGGACCTAGGATGGGGTTGCCGCCAAAAATTCAGAGTTGGGTACCGTACAAAGAGCATAGGCTCTGAAGTCAGACAGTCCTAAGTTGAAACTTAAACCACTGTGACTCACTGTCAGGCCTTGGTGTAGATACGACACATCTCTGATCTGTGTCTTCTTATCTCTGAGTTCAGGATGATGACAACATCTTCCTTGCAGAGTTGTCAAACATCAGAGGTGACCTATAAAAAAAGCACCCAGTATTTAGTAAATTGAACTACAGTAAACTGAACTTCAATTTTATTATTATACAAGCTAATAATAATACTATTGATATAATTTGGGTCAATATCCTCCAGGTACTTAATTGGGACTGGTACTGTGTTGCCTCATCTTAGCATTTCATTTTCTTCGATGTGGTTGTGATTCATTTTCACATAACAGATGAATTGAGCCTTCATAAAATGCATTTCCATTTATGGAGAAAAGAAAGCTGGAATTGACTGGACATTCTATAAATCAGGAGTGGATATGAATTTTGAAAATGGAAAATATTTACCAGCAAAGAAGTTGAGAGGGTAAGATCCTGCATGAGCTATTACCTAGACTGGCCAAAATCAGAATATCCAGACTAAACTTTACTGTTTCTTACAGTTTAAAAGGCTATGAATTACAAGGCAAGCTACAGTAGAAAGATACCTGACCTCCCAAAAAAAGATGCCTAACACCTTGGAAGTAAACAGATCTTACATTGAGCTTCTGAGATATGTCACTGGTTTATTGCCATCACCTTTGCTTTTGATGTCTACTGGGAAGATTGTCTTTGTAGTCATAGGAAAACAAGAAAAATAGAGTAGATAAAGGGAAGAACTTATGAGCCTAGTTATTATCTCTCTGTAATTTGGAATTATATTTTTTTACTTTGCAAGGAAGCATAAGAATACCAGATTCACCTTAATATGTACAAATGAGCAGGGGATAAATATGAGGCAAAAATAGAGAAACCCATCCTTTCAACCTGCATAGCCTGCTATCACATCCGCATGCCAGGAGCTCCGTTTAATTTATTTTGTCTTATTTATTTTATGAATATAATATATGTACGTAATTTTAAAAAGTTAAGAGACAATGGTACTAGAAATTTATAACAAAATACAGTGATAACTTGTACCACTCCTCATCCAAAGGCTTCACTTCCAACCAGCTATTAACTTCAATAAATTTAAATATTGCTTCTGGAATTTACTTCCATATTTGTAAATACCATGTGTGGAAGAAATAGCTAGTTTCCCCATATTCATTCTCCATTCTTCCATAGAAATATATACCCCAATTTTTAGCTGAGCTCGTGACTTCCAGAATAAAAATTATATTTTCAAACCTACTTTTAATTACATATAGTTGTACAATTAAATCCTAGTCAAAGGGATGTATATAAAAGCATTACATGTAACTCTCAGAAAACTGGAAACATTTCCTTTGACTGCTCTTCTCTTTATGCTTTCTTCTTGATGGCTGGAACGCAGACATCACAGTTGGAACATAAGCAGCCATGCTGAACCATGAGGTTAACTTGGGGATGGAAGACTGTCTTGTCAGAACAACAGTAGGAAGAGACTGGGTTACGGAGAATTTTATGCAGCCCTAGACTAGCTATATTGAGTAAGAGAGAAATAAAAGCTTTCACTTAATTAAGTTCACTGTTATCTTGTGTTTCTGTTTTTTATAGCTAACCAAAGCCTATATTTTATTATTATTTCTTCATTTTCTAGTTTTGGAAGTTATCTACTGAAGACCTGTAACGTCAGGTAAATATCGAGCTTTCTTATAACCTCCACCCCTCCACCTAAATCGCAATACACTTCTATTGTAATATTATGGCTGTTTAATTCTTGTTTATGCCAAACTAAGTAGTATACTATCAATGTTGCTTTTCTCATACAACTTTTTATTTCATCTGGATTTAATAATTGCCTTATCTTTTCATTTACTTAGTGAAAAACTATGGCTAGTTTTTTTTTTTTGCATCGCCCAATAGCCTCTTAATTCATTTTTCCACACAGAGCAATGTATGCAACGATCTACCTGTTCTACTTTTATTCTTTGGACTCTCCTTGCTATAGCCTTTTGTCCTCCTGCCCCCAGGTCTGCTGCACAGCTATCGTCCAGGGCTTTCCTGTGCCTCACTCTTATGTGAGATTCTCAGTTCCCTTACTGCCAAGTCTTCCACAATTTTTGGTTTGTCATTTAATGTGGAGAACTGCTGCTGGTAGCTCCCTACGAAAGGATGCCTAAAAGGTAAATTACATTTAACATCTGTCTGGTGGGATACAGACACATGGATGGCCCCGGGATTTCTTCAGGCTTGCAGGACCCATCAGAAAACCTGGAAGAAGTGATGCTAGTAGAATATCACCCTTTTTCTCACCTTCAGGTACAACTGTGCTTCTCTAGAAGAATATATCCAAGACAGGGAAACACACTCTCCACAATGAGCCTTTCCAGAAAGAGGTAAGAGGCATTACTGATACACCTGGATGCAAGAAATTCAAGAACCCCAGATGCTCCTCTTATGAGTGTGCTGCCTTTCAAAAATCTGACTTCAATTCTATGAACTTATTCCTCCAGGACAGAAGATGTTATGTGGCTCTTTTTCCACTCATTGCCTAGAGTGAGAGAATCTAAAAGCAAACCTCCCAGAGCTCATTAGCCATGTAATTAACCGCATAGCATTTTCAACTCAAAATCCTTCAGTAATGCACAATAAAATCAGCAGATAAAACAGCCCAGCAAAAACAGGGCATCCCTGCTAGCCCAGGAGTCAAGCTGACAGGTACGTCTCTGAGCATCCCAGGGTTTGCCTTGCTCTTCCTCAGCGTCCTCCTCAGTCTTTGATTTCAGAATGTCAGAGCTTCAGAGCTTTGAAAACTCCAGCCCAGGTTTTGTGCCATTTCTCATGCAAGCTTGGATGGGTAGCTTAGAAAGTCTGTTTTGCTCCAGGTAGAAAACCAGCCATGATGAATTAATCCAATACACTTTCTTGTTTTTTAATTTAAAATTGTATCTTGAGGTATATTTGCTGAAGGCAAATACACAAGCATCCAGAACATGAAGGGAGAGGCTACCTCCCACTACTTGGCTCTCTTCGACCCAGAAAATGAAGCGAGTGATATTATTGCAGTGGAGTCTCAGCAACATCAGCTAAGCGACTGAGAAGGCCTCTTTAATGGTTTATAATTGTAAACAAGATTCCATAAGCATGAAGTGACCTACATGCTCCATCTCTAAGGACTACAGAAGAGAATGTGGAGAGTTCTTATGGCCTTTTGGTAGCCTTGGTGTCAGCTCCCTGTTTTCAAATGAGAAAACAGCAAATGGTTCTTTCCTTTGCCTTTATCTCCTTCTCCTGCTATTTCTCTTGCATTCCCTTCGAAGTTCGGGACTGTCTCTGTGCTAAGCCAATGTTCCCCCAAATGTATATATTCCCCCAAAAGTTGAAGCGATGTTTCTTGAAAATATAACATTATGATTGTGAAATACATGTAAAAAAGATGGGCTTCACCTAAGTTATCATCACTGTAGGGGCTTTTTAGGTCTTTAATGTGTTAATTTATGATAACTCTCCAAGATCAGCCTACTGAAAGTGGCATTTCCAAAACTTATTTGACCACAAAACCTTTTATTTGGGGAGAGGGGTTGAGTAGGGATATTGCTTTATATTTCACAGACTATTGGTCTAAGGAATGTGAATAAGAGCACTCAATTCATAGGGTTGTTGGGAGGATTTATGGATTAGAATATAGAACACGGTAATATCTTGAAATATATTTTTATATAAATTTTTCATCTTGGCTACTTGGTTGGCTAAATAATGGCCCCCAAACACATTCACATTCTAATCCCTGGAACCTGTGAATATGTCACCTTATGTGATAATAAAAAAAAGGCTTTGAAGATATAAGTAAGGATCTTGAGATGGAGAGATTATCCTGGGTTATCTAGATGAGCTCAGTGTAACCACAGTGGTCCTTATAAGGACAATGCAGGCGAATCAAAGTCAGAGAAGGAGATGTGAAATAGAAGCAGTGGTTGGAGTAATGCAAGGCCACAAGCTAAGGCACAAAGGCAGCCCCTAGAAGCTGGCAAAGGCAATAGAATGGATTCTTTCCTAGAGCCTCCAGAAAAAAAAATGCAGCCCTGCCTACACCTTGATTTTAGCTTATTAAAAGCCATTTTAGACTTCTTATCTTCAGAACTATGAGACAATAAATTCTGTTGTCATCTTAAGTCACTGAGTGTGTGGCAGTCTATTACAGCAGCACAAAGAGACTAATACAGGTTACTTTGACCTGTTGCTCTCCAGCTGTTGTGGGTGAGGCAACCATCCCTTCAGGAGAACAACAGAACTCAAGACAAGAACAGAGCATTAGATGGTCAGCTTTTGACATTCAAAATAGGCTGCTGGAGCACATCCAAAGACAATAGCTGAGACTTTAATTTTTTAAGACCTGTGATTTTTTTGAGAGAAAGTGAAAATAAGTGATTGCTGGTTCCAAAGATCAAAAGCATGTAAACACAGAGAATTCGAATGTGAAGGGAGAGAATAAGTCCTTAGAGTTTAGTCACCATGCAGGGGGAAGATAAAAGCCTAGGGCATAACACAGAAGGCTGTGCAAGAAGATAAGATTGTAGGTAAGATGTAGTCCTCCTGTCCCATAGGGAAAATGGGCAGGCAGATGTGTGCAAAATGCTAGAAAACAAGATAGGATAAATTCAAGACATGAATTTATGAAGGTGAAGGGGCTTCTACCCCTACTCACTCCAACGGTTTTAAGAAAAGAAAACCTGAGAACTCCTCAGAATGTGGCCCAACTAAAATAAGAAAGTAAATGGAGGCGTGTGGGTTTTACGCAGAAATAGCACCTGAGATCTATGATTCTCAGAAATAGCACCTGAGATCTATGATTCCTTGTGCTACAGTGGAGGGACCCAGCAGAAGACTGAGAGGATCCATGCATTGAGAGAGGCCTGTGGTCAGGAAGAGGAGGATGTCAAGTACACAGACATCATAACTGCAGCCCATGGCTTGGTCCGTGGACAGCAGTAAGGACAACAAGCATGCAGCAGGAATTAGGGCCCACTCTCCGTAAGCAAGAATAAGAGAGCTCAGCTGAGACCTTTGAGGACAGCAATGGAATGGACCCTTCGCTGGAAGATGCGATGCTGTGTATTTTTCCTTTGTACTGAGGCAGCATCTTGGAGAGGAAGAGGGAAGGGAGAACCCCTAAGAAAAGAGATCACCCTTGATAGGGAGTTTTGACTTTGAATTAACTAAATTTCAAGACTGAATTGATAAGAGTATTGATTCAAAAAGAAATTAAGTTTTAAGTCAGAAGAATCTGAATTACCTTGACGTGACAAAAATTTTCCCCCACCACAAAGAGCGAGTTAAGTTCGATTACTGAGAAATAAACTGAATTACACTGTTGTTTTTTAAGCTGTGACTACAAATTTTAAGCCTAGTATATGTGCATAAAGCAGATGTCTATTGGTTTTGCCTGCCCGTTTTAAGGACTGTTCTGCTGGTAATAGCAACCTGATTTTTCTTTGGGGTACACCCCTTCCCTGTTCTTTCCATGTGCTTTGAGCAGGCCGACATCATCTCCAGCTCTGGGATTGGGCACATTATCTAGGTCTATTCAGTCAGAATATTCTAGCCTTGTGTTCACGCTAATCAACTCAAGGAAAGAGAAAGGACCCAAGCTTCATTCATTCCAGCTAGGAATTCTAAAGGCTTTTCTTGGCACCATTTGATATGAGATTCTCCTTCTGTTCAGATTGGTAAACTGAAAAAGGTGTGAGAAAGCCTGAATATCTGCTGCTATCTTTCCAGAACAAGGGCAAACCTGCCTGAAATTAAAGCCAATGCAGAGAAAAGAAGTACCCAGAGAGTTAAAGAGAAAGATACCAGGAAACATTATCTGTCCACCTGGATTCATTCATGCTTGAATCCTTTTTTGCTTAAGCAAACTACGTTTCTTTCACTAGCAAATATAGAAGCCTGAGTAAAACATAGAGGTATGCATTTCCTGTATATTCAGGACCACAAAGAAATCAGCCGAGCTGGAGAGCAGAATCCAAAGTGTACAATGGTATCAGAAAGGTCTGGACAGATAGGGTAGCAAGTATTCTGAAGGCTCTTGAATGCCAAGTTCAGTAATTTGATTTTGGTCCAATAAGAAGAGGCAGCCAGAGCAGGTTGAAGAAAGAAGTGACATAATAAAAAGATTATGTAGAGGAGACTAGTCTGGCAGTTACACACAAGACTGATAAAACAGGGGCTCCTAACCTGGGATCCCTGTACCTGGTGGAAAAAACGTAACAGCTTTGTTTACATTAATCTTTGATTGGAATGTGGCAAGTTCTTCTATTTCGAACGTAGGCAACAGACTTCAGTATTATTAGTAGTACTTGTATGTTCATCAGCATGAAAGTAATGGATATTTTCATGTCCCATTACAGTTATTGCAGATGTATAAAAACATCATTTACACTCATCACAGCTTTAAAATTACAGTTGTTACTGAACCTACCACTAGATACTGTTGTCTGAGGCATTAATAGAAAAACACATATATTACTATAGCATATGTTTATGTGTGTGGGGGGTGTTCTATTTCAATAACTGTATTTTAATATAATTGGTTTACTTTGTAATTCTAAGTATTTTCCTTTGCTCATTTAAAATAATTTGGAAGAGCTCTTAAGTTGTGCCAAATGGGGCACAAAAAAAAAAAAATGGCACAAAATTTATTTTAAATCTTTGCATTAGAGGATGCAGAGGGTCTGGAAGCCAGGAGGCTAGTGAGGGGTCTATGACACGGTCAAACCATGAAACCTTGAAAGCTTCAATTCAAGTCAGGAGGAAGCATAGAAAGCGAGAACCTCTGGAAATTTTTCAGCTGGTTCTACAGGTAGTCAGGCAATAAAGGAAGATCTAAGAGAGCAAGGACTCCACACCTATTCAAACCTGAATAAATGGAACAAAATGAGTACTCAACAAATGACAAAATGATGAAAATGGAAAATTTAGGATACAGAGCAACTTTAGGGTCAGCTCTGTGATCTATTCTAAGATAATGGTGGGACTTCCCAAAGAAATATTCCATAGGAAAATCAAAATACCTCCTGAGAGCTCAGCTCAGAGGGCAAGGTGGGCAGGCTTCCAGAAAGGCTTCGGTGTGGAGGTGAAGGTATGAACCGAATGTATTCTCTTGAGGATAGAGTGTGGAAGAAACCAAGGACCTGCATCATCAGGGCTTGAGCTCTG
>NW_011888782.1:15699956-15700293 GCF_000151845.1 Pteropus vampyrus
CAAAAGGAATTATTTTTTCCACTTTTGTTTCTGACGCTTCATTATTAGAGTATAGGATTTTTGAATGTTGATTTTGTATCCAGAGACTTTACTGTATATGCTTATTGTTTCTAGTAGTGTTCTTGTGGAGTCTTTAGGGTTTTCTACATAGAGAATCATGTCATCCGCAAGTAGTGAAAGTTTGACTTCTTCGTTTCCTATTTGGATGTCTTTTATATCTTTCTCTTGTCTGATCGCACTCGCTAGGACCTCCAATGTTATACTGAATAATAGTGGCGATAGTGGACAGCCTTGCCTTGCTCTTAGAGGGAAAGCTTTTAATTTTTCACCATTAAGT
>NW_011888782.1:15700343-15702634 GCF_000151845.1 Pteropus vampyrus
ATTCTGAAAAGCACTCTTGTATATCCTGGTACGATTTGTATGACACAGTTTGTATGACACAGAGTATGGCCACCCTTGCCTGAACAGTCATTGAGCAGAGTGGAGTCACCTGGTGTATGTCCACTCTAGTCCTCGGATTTGGGAGGGGAAGGAATCTCAGAACAAAATCAGGACGGTTACCAGAAAACAACACGAAAGCTGGACAGCAAAACCCACAGATGCCCACTTTAGCAGATGTGATGAAGTAGATTCCTTAAGTTGTAAAAGAAATATTTATAACCAGGCAAAACTTAGAGAGCTAGTGAGACATCAGGAGAAGAGACTGAAAAGGGGGCCTTACAAGAAGTGACTAGCTCTTAGTAAATTGTGATTAGTAGCCTCGATTTATTTATCCTGTGTCTCCTGGCAACCTTTAGCACAGTGCCTGGAGGTTTTGAAATGTTTTAATTAAAAACAAAACATCAGAGGCTACCAGCCCTCAATACAGAGAATACTGTCCATACCTAGGGAGACTTCCATTCCTCAAAATCAATCTCTTCTGCATGCAGCATGTGCAGTGTAGTATAAGAAGACAGGCAGCTCCTTCTCTTTGAGAAGTTCAGAGAAGATACACAGATGAAGAACTCAATTAACCTGCATGTTATCAGCTATAAACTTCATCGAAGATGGTATACAAACAACTAACTTTTTTTCTCTATTTCTCATTTTAACCAAGTTCTCAAGCCACTGTTTCTGTCAAGAAAATCATATTGTTTTCTACTCAAAGTAACTCAGAATCTTCTCAATTTAAACTCAGTCAATTTGAGATTTAATCCATGGAAGATCTCTATTCAGGACCAGCTATGTAATTTTCAGGGCCCATTGCAAAATGACAATGCAAAGCCCCTTGTTCTAAATTATTAATTTCAAGACAGCAACAGCAGAGCATTCAATCAAACATGAAGCCCTTCAGAGCCTGGGACCCAATACAGATCACAAGCTAGCCTGTCAGCCTGAAATCAGCCTGTCTCTTCTCTCTCTCCTTCCTTATACCCCATAAGATGAAACCTTTCAATACTTTGCCTCTTCTTCTACCCAGGTTTAGGAGGATAGTCTGATACTTTTATTTGTAGATTATTTCTCAGGTAGGAGGCCTCTTCTATATCAGAATCTTCATTTAGCACTTATGCTATGTATTTCTATTCATTCCATCGTTGTCCCTTATCACTCTGGGGTCTGTTTGTTCTAAGTTCTTTCTCAGTTTTTTTACTCAGATGGTGCATGATGAAACTTTCTCTGACTCTATTGCAAATCCTAAATTTCACTTTTCACCCTGGCAAGTGAATGATATCTTGGCTGCATATGAGATTCTTCAGACGCAGACCTTTTCCCTTGAAGTCCATATACACATTATACCACTATCTTCTAATTTGCCATATTGACAAAATACAGTTCAAGGGAATCTAATTCTTTCTTCTGTGTAACTTTTTTTTTCTACCTTGAAGTTTATTTATTTTTTATTAAGTTTATTGGGGTAACATTGGTTAATACAATTATACAATTTTCAGATGTACATTGTAATTTGACATCTATATATTCTATTGTGTGTTTATCACCCAAAGTCCAGTTTCCTTCAGCTACCATATATTTGATCCTCTTTACCCACTTCACCCTCCCTTTCCCCCCCTATATTTGACCCCCTTTACCCTGTCTACCTCTCCCCTCATCCCCTACCCCCTACTCTCTGGTAACCACTAGTCCATTGTCCGTGTCCCTGAGTCTCTGTTTGTACTATTCATTTGTTGCTTTTAGGTCTATATCCCACATATAAGTGATATCATGTGATTTTCTACTTTTTCAGTCTGTCTTATTCCACTTAGCATGATTATCTCGAGGTCCATCCATGTTGTCACAAATGGCAGTATTTCATCTCTTCTTATGGCTGAGTAATATTCCATTGTATACATGTGCCACAGCTTCTCTAGCCAATCAGCTATTGTAGGACACTTCGGTTGCTTCCATGTCCTGGCCACTGTGAATAATGCTCCTATGAACATTGGTGTGCAAATATCTTTTTGGATATGCGTTTTCAAGTCTTTGGGGTAAATACTCAGTAGTGGGATTGATGAATCATATTGTAGATCAATTCTTAGTTTTTTGAGGAACCTCCATTCTGTTTTCCATAGTGACTGTACCAATTTGCAGTCCCACCAGCAGTGTAGGAGGGTTCCTTTTTCTCTGCATCCTCTCCAACATTTGTTATTACTTGTTCTGTTGATTATAGCTATTCTAACACGTGTGAGATGGTATCT
>NW_011888782.1:15704734-15711090 GCF_000151845.1 Pteropus vampyrus
GTTTCCTTTTATTATTTGTTTATAAACAAGCTCTCCTTCATCTGTTCTTGGCTCCTGCTGGAACTGATATTGTTCATATATTAGGTCTCACAGATCTGTACTTAAATTTGCTTACGTCCTTTCTCCATGATCTCCTTCTCCTTGGAAATTTATTCCAACTTCTTGCTCTTGATCTTCTAATTCAGGTCTCAACAATTACTCTTGTATTCATCTATAAAACTTTTAGATTAAAAGAACATGATATTTAATCCAGAGAATTTTCTTATCTTTGTGCTGTGGGCAAATCTCCTTTGGCGTTCTCTTCACCCCTTCACCTATGTTCTTGAATAGGGTATCTAAGCACCTTCATTTCTCTAGCCACAACCTGGACTAGTGCTCTGTTTGTTCTTTCTTGCCCTAAATTCTTAATCTCTTTACCCTGGGCTCAGGCCACCAGTGGTATACCAAGAGCAAGGCAGTGTCAACAGTCTACCCTGCGAGCCAGCTACTAAGAGGTAAATAAACAAAAAACCAATAAAACCAACTAGAAGCCAGTCTGCCTTTTATTTTCACCATGTGAGACAATTTAAACAATGTCAGTGATAAAATAGTCCTCTCCCCCAGGAACCTTCTGTTGGTCTAACTTTTAAACAATTGCTGTGGTTACTGTTGAGTTTTAATTATACATATATAAGCTTCGAATTAGCACTTTTTTTTTTTACCTATCTTTTAACACCATATTCTACATGAAAGTAAATTCAGAAACTTCTCATTTATACAATTGGCCCCCAACACACTGAAACTCAGTTTTGAGCTCCTATGCAGAATAAGCTCATTGTAGTTTAGAATTGTTCCAGCTCATTTCATATGCATTTCACATCTCCAACCCCTGTGGTACCATATATTCCTACATCTGTACAGTTCATTCTAAATAAACAATGATAGCTCAATAACTATAATGGCGAAGAAACAGAATGTGGGCCACTGGGTTCTGTTACTATGTGAACACTTGGAGTTTTCATTTCTTTAAAAATAAGTGTTAAATAAAAAGAAGTATAGACTACCAGCCCACAATATTTTGGGGGGGGGGGGAAGAAATGAAATGTTTAATTCATACATTTAATATTTTACTGAATTTGAATATTTTGAAAATTGAAATTTATTCTTATTTGTTTTTTGTTTAAAACTAAATAACAAATAAATAAAATAATGATTATTACCAAATACTACATGATTATCCCTGAAAATAATGTCATGACCTGTGTTGGGTTTTAAACAGCTAGGTGTTTCCCTAGGTCCAACCCCTGGGGCACCTTAGATGACAGTAATGGTGGACAGTCTGCCCCGTATGTCAATGGTGATCCGACTGGCATGTTGCTGTCCCCATGGGAGCATCAAGACAAACTATCTGGGCTTCCTGCCCACATCTGTAAACACTAGTACTTCTGGGACTCAGAAGTAGGGAAGACTCATCCCACTTTCTCCCTCAAGATCTGGCACCAGCAAGAAGTCCCAGAGCCATTCACAGGGCCAGTACTGCCCTCTCTCTCATGAGTCTGTAGGCCACTGTAGGCCACGTTTTCTTCAGGACCCTGCACTTGGATCCTCACACCAAGTTTTCTGCTGGTGACCCCTGATTCTTCTTAACTCAGAGATTTAAAAAGTTTTAAGATAGCTTCCTCCCTGGACCCCACCAGAGGCCGAGTTCTGCTGATATCCTTCAGACCACCTTGCCTGCACACACACACACACACACACACACACACACACACACATGCACACACACACACACACACACACACACACAAATCGATTTTAGTTGGGAAGAAGTCAGCCAGTTGCCATCTGATTCACAGTCACAGCTTCAGATATGTGACTTTATTTTTCAGTAGCTAAACTTAAAAGTTCTTTGCTACTCTTTTCTGCTTGGAATGTAAAAACCTAATTTTTCCAATCAATACTATCATCAGTAATGGCCAGATTTAAACGTGATCAATTCAGGATTTAAATTCGGTCAATTCAAGATGCTCTGTAGACCCCTTGCTCTCCTCTTGTTCTCTGGATTGACTTGAGTCCCAAGAAACTCCCATGCTCTCCTATCATCAGGGGAGGGGCATCTGGTGTGGGTCATCAGGGCTTCCTCTGAAAAATGGGCTCCACGGTTTTCTAAACGATCAAACCGGTGAGGTTGTAAAACATCCCTGCAAATTCTTTGACACTTTATCAAGAGATGAATTTCTGTCACCTTCCTGTGAACCTGGGCAGGCCTTTGTAACTCCATCAATGAGGAGAATGAAGCAGAAGCGTTGCCTGTGACTAGTTTAGGAAAGGCCATGGCGTTTCTCTAAATGATTTTTGGAACTTTGGCTCCAGGAGCCTTCAGCCCCCATGTATGAGGTCTGGAACTATCCTGAGGAAAGACCACATAGAGAAAGCAAGAGAAACTTGTACAGTCCCCGCTATGCCTGCTCTCAGCTGTCTGCGTCTTCCCAGCCCAAGGGTTAGATATATAAATATTCAAGGTAACCCCAGCTCCAGCTACCAACTGACTGCAACCCCATGAGAGACCCTGAGCAAGAATGGCCTAGCTGAACCCAGTCACTCCTGCCCCGAGATTTGTGAACAAAACTAATATTGTTGTAAGTTTAAACTTAAGTTAGTGGTGTAAGCCAGTGTTTCGAGGTTTGTTTTGCAGCAACAGACAACAGAAACATATTGTCTATTGATGCACCTCGCCACTTGTGCTCTTAGCAGAAGTAATGCTCAGTAATTGATCCAGGGGGCTCCATCTCTTCCCGCCCATGGATGATGCTTTGACACTTGGCTATGCTCTCCATCCAGTCTCTGGCCTGGGATAAGTAATCTACAGCTTTTCTCATGAAGTAACCTCACCTGCTGCCACAATGATGCCCTGGCAGCCCTGACAGCCCTGGCAGCCCTGACAGATATTAATTCTTAGCCAACTTCTTAGTTTTTCAGTAGGAGATGCAGGGGTGCTACCTCCTAACCCTTCTCCAGACAAGGCCTACAGACTTTGCCTAGCCTACTTTTTAGTTGCCTCTTGTTGGTATGAGGCAAAAGGCTATTTCCAGATGAGCATGAAATACCAGTTCCCTTAACCCTCAGATTTCCAAACGTCTGAGGGCCTCCATCACTCTCACTTCGTAAAGATGCAGCAGGCACCTTCCCTAAGACGCATCAGTATCTGAGCTTCCTTCCTAATTTCTTCGTCCTGCTACATGATTTTTTCTCTTGCGTGGGATTCAAAGGCTCTTACGCCATCCCTTAGTTTCCCAATTATATACGGCACACAACTGTATTCCTGAAACCCTCCAAATATTATGGATTACGCTTATAGCTCAGCCATTTTGAATTTCATGATGAAACATAATCCAACACAGCTTATCTCTTAAAAATAAAAAATATTTTATCTTTCAAAGAATTGCGAACCGAAACCATCTATGTCCACCCAACTAACTGTCCACATTAACATGACTATTCTAGGACACTCTTCCCCAGAAGATGAAATTGCAAGTACCTTTTATTGTTTGTTTCAGAGATGTCTTAAAAGTACTCCACACGTTACAACAGATGATCTAACCAGGATCATCAACAATCCAAGAACTGCTTCGAACCCCTGGCCATGAAATTCTCACCTTGCTGTGTCAGCCAGTCTCAAACTATTTTATCATGAACTTTGCCTGCTTCTAATGGAATCATAAATATTCCAATTTTGCCCTCCTCTTTCTCAGGTGGCATTAAGGCTCTGTCAAGGGAATGATCTTCCTTATTGTAGTAAGAAATAAACTTGGACTTACTTTACCAACAAGTTATTTTGGTGGTATTTTGAGAAGTCAACATTTGACAATATTACCTCTGTGATAAATTTACAAAAGCCGATTTTAGAAATTTAAAACTGAAAAATTAATTATCCTGGACTGCCTCCAACATTCCTGAGAGCAGTCTGCATCAAAGAGAAAAGTAGTAAGTACAAGGAATTAGGTGTATAAAGGAAGAAAGAGGAGGATGAGAAAGAAGAGGAAGAGGAGAAATAAAGTAATTCATTTAATCCTCAAAACAAACATGTGAGGTAAGTATTATTATCACCTCCAGTTTACAGATGGGAAAACTAAAGCATAGAGAGACCTGATAACTTACCCAACATCACACAGGTGGTAAATGGCAGAACTGGAACTGAACCCATGTAGTCTTGCTTCAGAGTCTCTGCTCTTAACATCATGATCATATCCTATTATTTATGAAAACAACGACTGCAAAATGGTATGATAAATGTCCCAGCATAGGTATGAAGAGAACTTAAGGAAACAGTAGTCTACTCTACCTAGGGGTGGTGTGAGGTAGGAGAGCCAAGGCTCTGTTGGGCTTGATGTATATCTGAGCCTTGAAAGATAATCAGATATTCCTGCATGTGAATTGACCCAGAGAGCAGGTATGCAAAGGCCCAAAGGGACTAAGTAGTTTGGAGTATTCAAATGGTAATGGTCAGCAGTTTCCATATAGCTGGGCCATGGGGAAGTATGAAAAGGGAGGGAGACACCGTAACAGACAAGACTGGCAAGGCTGCAAGAGTTGGATCGTCATAGGTCTTGTGAGTTGGGCCAACGAGTGTAGTCCAGAATATAAATTCTCGAATATAGCCATGAGCAGCATGCTTAACCATCCCTCTGGTCTCCCAGTAGAGGTTCTCAAATAATCAAAGAAATGTAATCAGAAGCTTCTGCTCCACAGCAAAAATCAGAGTTCTTCCCACCCCCTATTCCCACTCCAAAGAAGGCAAAGGGTTACTGTAGTGTGGAGGCATTCAGAGGGAGCAGAAAGAACTCCCTCTGGAGCTAGACTCTCCACAGAAACATACACCTCATTGCCAAATCTGGAAAGAGCACATTAGGGTGTGGTCACTGTTGTTGCAGACATTACATAAAGTTTTCCCATTCACTGTTCTGCATAAGAATTCCCCACCTCAGGCCTGAAGTGAATATAGAAACATGTGTGACAAAGTCAACAGAAAGAGAGGTTTGAAATGCACATGTTCCTCCAGGCACCTTTTCCTCTCTCTAAGTGCTAATCATGTATGTGTTAACCATGTATGTGTGCAGAGCAGAAAGGCAAAAAAGGGAAAGCTGACATGGAAAAGAAAGAGAAAATAAGTTTCTCATCAATTCCCTGATCCAGGACAAAGAAAGAGTCATGAGAGAGGAAAGCAAAAGGTAAAATTTTCAGCATTTAATGACTACTTCCCAAGAGCTAAAATACAACCAGGACAGAAGTTCTCAAGAATTCAGAAACTTCTATTCTCAGGGTGGAGGCCTACCCAGCTTGAAGGAGAGAGAAGAGAAACAGAAGCTTCTATTTTAGAATTCCGATACCACCACAGCAATCTTCCCTTAAAAAATGGCAAGGGCCTTAGCTCAAAATATTAATTCAGAAATTAGCATTCACTTGTATCCATTTCTTATGTTCCCAACATAGTGAATAAAATTAAATTAATTAATGAAATCAATTGCAGAAGTATCAATGACATTATTTGGAGAATGACGGAAAAGAAACTCGTATGTATAAAATCATTGTCTGGCACAGAGCAGAAGGTAATATGGAATGACAGAGCGAATGAATGATTGAATAGTAGCTGTATGATGGTATGACACATTCCTACCCTCTCTGAGCCTCAATTTCCTGGTTATAAGCAGCAAGAAGTATGAAGGAATTAAGATAGCTCAACTGATTCAATTCTGGTGTTAAGTGTATGGCACAGTTCAAGCATGTCACATTAGGTCAGGACCTTGCCACCAACTCAATAACCACGTAACTGAATCGTCACCTATCACCCATTGCGTCCTAGCTATCCCAGCATTGGGGTTCCACTTTCTCCTGGCACATGGTCAGCATGCTGGGGAGAAAGCGATGCCCAGGTTTTGTTCTCAGAGGACCACCTGCAGAACCCTCAGCGAACAGAACCCTCAGTCTGGAGGACTCTCAGCGCCACCTGAGAACAGAGCCTGCACCCAGGACAGCAGGACTGGGAAGCTAACTTGGAGCTCCCGCTCACAAAACTACCCTCAGCTGGACTGAGAGGTGACCCTTCCAGCCCCTGCTATTCTCTTTGGCTAACGAAGCAAATGAAGTGGTTTCCTTCAGATCCATCAGCCTGGCTTTGCTGATCTTGAGGCTCCTGTTTTCGTGGCTCTGACTATCTACATGAAGAGACAAGATTTAGGCCCGAGGAGCAATGAAGGAGCAGAACACATAGTACTTAATTGGGACTATCAGAACACAAGTCCTTCGCTCCTTTGTGCCAGTGACAGGGAAGGGAAAGCTGATTATCATCTGCTTATCTTTCTGGACCACAGTAAATGCTT
>NW_011888782.1:15711140-15724693 GCF_000151845.1 Pteropus vampyrus
CGTCATAGGTCTTGTGAGTTGGGCCAACGAGTGTAGTCCAGAATATAAATTCTCGAATATAGCCATGAGCAGCATGCTTAACCATCCCTCTGGTCTCCCAGTAGAGGTTCTCAAATAATCAAAGAAATGTAATCAGAAGCTTCTGCTCCACAGCAGAAATCAGAGTTCTTCCCACCCCCTATTCCCACTCCAAAGAAGGCAAAGGGTTACTGTAGTGTGGAGGCATTCAGAGGGAGCAGAAAGAATTCCCTCTGGAGCTAGACTCTCCACAGAAACATACACCTCATTGCCAAATCTGGAAAGAGCACATTAGGGTGTGGTCACTGTTGTTGCAGACATTACATAAAGTTTTCCCATTCACTGTTCTGCGTAAGAATTCCCCACCTCAGGCCTGAAGTGAATATAGAAACATGTGTGACAAAGTCAACAGAAAGAGAGGTTTGAAATGCACATGTTCCTCCAGGCACCTTTTCCTCTCTCTAAGTGCTAATCATGTATGTGTTAACCATGTATGTGTGCAGAGCAGAAAGGCAAAAAAGGGAAAGCTGACATGGAAAAGAAAGAGAAAATAAGTTTCTCATCAATTCCCTGATCCAGGACAAAGAAAGAGTCATGAGAGAGGAAAGCAAAAGGTAAAATTTTCAGCATTTAATGACTACTTCCCAAGAGCTAAAATACAACCAGGACAGAAGTTCTCAAGAATTCAGAAACTTCTATTCTCAGGGTGGAGGCCTACCCAGCTTGAAGGAGAGAGAAGAGAAACAGAAGCTTCTATTTTAGAATTCCGATACCACCACAGCAATCTTCCCTTAAAAAATGGCAAGGGCCTTAGCTCAAAATATTAATTCAGAAATTAGCATTCACTTGTATCCATTTCTTATGTTCCCAACATAGTGAATAAAATTAAATTAATTAATGAAATCAATTGCAGAAGTATCAATGACATTATTTGGAGAATGACGGAAAAGAAACTCGTATGTATAAAATCATTGTCTGGCACAGAGCAGAAGGTAATATGGAATGACAGAGCGAATGAATGATTGAATAGTAGCTGTATGATGGTATGACACATTCCTACCCTCTCTGAGCCTCAATTTCCTGGTTATAAGCAGCAAGAAGTATGAAGGAATTAAGATAGCTCAACTGATTCAATTCTGGTGTTAAGTGTATGGCACAGTTCAAGCATGTCACATTAGGTCAGGACCTTGCCACCAACTCAATAACCACGTAACTGAATCGTCACCTATCACCCATTGCGTCCTAGCTATCCCAGCATTGGGGTTCCACTTTCTCCTGGCACATGGTCAGCATGCTGGGGAGAAAGCGATGCCCAGGTTTTGTTCTCAGAGGACCACCTGCAGAACCCTCAGCGAACAGAACCCTCAGTCTGGAGGACTCTCAGCGCCACCTGAGAACAGAGCCTGCACCCAGGACAGCAGGACTGGGAAGCTAACTTGGAGCTCCCGCTCACAAAACTACCCTCAGCTGGACTGAGAGGTGACCCTTCCAGCCCCTGCTATTCTCTTTGGCTAACGAAGCAAATGAAGTGGTTTCCTTCAGATCCATCAGCCTGGCTTTGCTGATCTTGAGGCTCCTGTTTTCGTGGCTCTGACTATCTACATGAAGAGACAAGATTTAGGCCCGAGGAGCAATGAAGGAGCAGAACACATAGTACTTAATTGGGACTATCAGAACACAAGTCCTTCGCTCCTTTGTGCCAGTGACAGGGAAGGGAAAGCTGATTATCATCTGCTTATCTTTCTGGACCACAGTAAATGCTTCGTGAAACTGAAAGTGCACAAGATTGAGCTAAGAGGCCTTTAGAAGCCCCATGAAATGGTGATTTCTGGACTCCATATTGACAATTCTTTTACATCCACAGACCACATATGGAAAAGAAACAGGGGAAGATTTTTACATTGTGCTCAGATGAGAGCCAGACAAGTAAAGTGCTTTTATTTTCAGCAAATGGGTACCTCTAGAAAGTGTAGACCAGTGATTCTCAGACTTACGTGTATCAGAATCTCCTGGAAAACTGGTTAAAACAGACTGCTGGGCCTCACCCCTAGAGTTTCTAATTCAGGAGAATTTGTGTTTATAATAAATTCCCAGGAAATGCTGATGCTATAGATTAGAGACTACTGTTTGAGACTGGCTGGTTTAGATGGTTGCGCTGAAATCGACATTTATAAAAATGTTTGGTCACACACATTATAAGTGGTACACACATCTACCTAAGCTGTATTACCAGGCAGTGAGATGATGCAGTCATTTTAGATGCTGAGAGTCACTTTTAGCACGGGAGGGGCAAGGGTAGAGAGGGAGGCAAGGGGAAGAGAGGGGAGAGGGGAAGGGCAAACAAGAGGAAAGAAATGGTCCCGTGGAAGAGGGTGCAATGATTACAAACTCTAACTCAGGGCTCCCGAAATCAAATATCTGTAGACTCTAGGAGATAATATAAATGAGAAAGGGGTAAGCAGGAATGAGAAACGGCCAACTGTCTGCTACAATATGAGAGAGACAGGAGTGAGTGAGGTGGCTTCAGGGACCTGAAACTTCATGCCCTCTCCAAAGGAGACAGTCCCTGTTCAACATCTGTTGGCTGTTTTTCCAAGAATGGAGTCCTGTGTTTGGCAGAGTTGATAATTTTTTAATAACAAAATAACAAAAATAGTATTTAATTTTTGTCAGATATGCCTGTGAGGTAATGATAACCAAACTCATAACAGAAAAAAAAAAAAAAGAAAAAAGAAAAAGTAATCCATTCAGTTACCAGGGTGACCCTGGAAGAGACAAGGATTAAGCAATTTTGCAGAATTTGCCTGTGAAACAATGATTAACACCTTTTAAAGGATTAGAATGTCAGCCCCTCTGGACAGAAGGCAAGCAGATCATCTCAAATTTGATGTGATGGAGCTTTAGCAGCCTGCCAAAGACATGGAACCTCACTGAAGTCTGGCTTCTAAAGAGATCAGTACCCATTTGTGCTGGATGACAAATGTCATTTGTCCCAGGCCAAGAAACCGTGTAACATTTCTACTTCACTAGAATTCTAGAAGCTGAGCTGGTGTCTCTGGACACAGTCACAGTTGAGGAAAGAGTCCTTGGTTTGGATTTCGAATTGGATCTATCCCAAGCCTTCCCCAACAATAGCACAAGGAGGGAGCTGAGCTCACAACACTGAGAGTTACCAGGAAAGTAGGATGCTTTTGGGGACAGGACTGTGTCTCATTCATCTAAGTATCTTCAAGGACTGGCACAGCGCCCAGCACAATGTGGTAACTCAATATGGTTGACCTAACTAATCGCGTCCTTCGAAATGAGACCCCTTTGGAGAACTGGCCCACTTTCTTAAAACACCTTTATTTTTCCTTCCTCCTCTTCTTTTGTCTCCACTAACCTCTTTGTTCTTCCTATTCCCCAGGTCACTTACTACAGGATCTTTTTGGTCTATAAAATGCAGTCATTTTAGATGCTGAGAGTCACTTTTAGCAGGGGACTTTATAGCAGGGGACCCATCATGCCCTTCAATTCTTCTCTCCAGGGGATTCCAGAAAAAGAACAGGTACAAGGAAAAGAAGCCAAGTGATTTTTTTTTTAATTTTTTAAGCCACACCTAATTAATAGCTAAAGCAGTCTCCCAAATCCTCAATACAAGACAGACCAGAAAGAGCTGCGTTGCAATATGTAGCTTACTTTGGAGGATGAAATCGGGTGCAGGGTGATCAACTGTGTCTGTTTACCTGAGACTGAGCGGGTTCCTGGGATGCTGGACTTTCAGGGCTAACATCTGAAATGTTCCCGGCAAACCACAATGAGTTGGTTCCCTTTGCCTCCTACTTCTCCAAATTTAAATATTTGGAACAACACAAGAAAGAAGAAATGAGAGACTAGAGAGAATGAACACCTGGGCCTCACCCACACTGTTAGAGACACAAGATAAAGAAATCCAGAAGCCTTTGCTGTTCTTTAAGACACACAGCCTATTCACGAATTAAATGAAGCTGCATCAGATTAGTAACTTGTTCTCTCTTGAAAGTGAGGAGCTGTGAGGGGGATGGGAAGGGAGGCGGAAGAGTGCTGGAGAGCCCTCCATTCCAGAGGGACTCATTCGAAATGAATTCCTTCTTTTCACTCTCTAGAGCCCTGCCTTTGAGAGGCTCATTCCAGGACCAGCTCCACACTTTCTATTTTTGTCTCAGTGCTCCAAAACAAGGAATGGGTTTTTGCAAATCATTTCTGGAACCTGATTGCTTTGACACAGTGGTCTTCAGCATTTCACCAGAACAGACTTCTCTTCCATTTAGGTTATTTCACAGTGAAATGATTCCATTCAGCAATAGTGTGTTAGATACCACGCAAAGACACTGCAATCCCCATTGATTGTTGGGAAAAGAGGAAGTCAAAAAAAAAAAGGCTGCTCAAAATAGACTGTAAACTCTATTTAAAACAATTTTCTGAAAAACAGTGATTGCGGAGGCTCTGAGCCAGGACAGCTGGGAGGAAGCCATCACATTTCTCTTTTAAGGCACAGTTCCCTGTTGCTGTCAGCAGACCACATATTTCTTAGTATCTCTGAAGAAATGTTAAATCAATAAGCTACCTAAAGGTTGCTGACAATTTAGATGCTGTGCTATAAAAAGATGAACCCCTTTGACAGGGAGAAATTGAAGACCTGAAAAATTTTTAGAAGTAAAAGGCCATTTTCCACCAATATCCCACCCTATATTCTGACAGCCGGGATATCTCAGCTCACATTAGGGGCAGTCGTAAGTCCCAATGACCAGACTGAGCCTTCGAGGTTTAAGACTCCTAGGAAAAAACAAACAGAACATGGGCTTGACAAACCTGGTGCTCCATATCCATTTTCAAAATGATTTCTGACTGAAAAGTAATCCCTTTTATCTGGGTGGTGCTTTGCAGTTTCCAGAGCATTTCATACTACCATGTCATTTGCTTACCACAAAAACTCTGAGTTTCGCCACACCAGTATTCTTAAACTTATCCCATAGCTGAGGAAAAGGAGGTTCAGAGAGCCCTTAGTATAACTTTTTCTAGACCACATAGCTAGAAAATGACAGACCCAGGTTTAAAACCTAAGGTTTTTCATTTCTGCTTTATATTCCTCTTTCCTTACTCTTTGGAACTTAGTATCTTTATCAAATCCACCCGAGATTTCCTGATATCTCCTAAGCTACCTGAAAATAATTCATTTATTCTGCTCCAAAAAACAAAGTTCTTGGTTTCTCCAATGGCGATACTTACTTATATTTATTAATGTATCAGATTCCTGAGTTAATAATTACAATTATAATTATACCTCCTATTCATTCAATTACTTCACAAATATTTATGAGACACTTCCGTGCAGTGTGTAAGGCACTGACATCGACCCTCACAGAACCCACAGTCCAGAATAGGATGGCAAACTTCTTCTGTAAAGGGCTGATCAGTAAGTATTTTAAACTTGGTGGCTATACTGTCTCTGTCACAACTACTCACGTCTGCCATTGTAGAGAGAGAGCAGCCATAGATAATGGATGTGGCTGTGTTTCAATAAATTTTATTTACAAAAACGGGAAGTGGGCAAGATTTGGCCCATGGGCTATAGTTGGTCTACTCCTAATCCTGAGGGAGCTTCAAGGTAGAAAAATCCAACAATGAAGCAATATGTTAAATGTCCTAATGTCATATGTACTTGGAGTAAGTTGGCAACTTGGCACTTCCACTCCTATTTGTGGCTGGGAACCACAGCCGAGCGTCGACTTCCTTTATGGCTCTAGGTTAAAGCTGACTAAGAGGAACTCTTGTGAGATTCGGAAGGCAAAAGAAAAGCAGAGGCTATTACCATAGGAGGTTGTGATGGTCAAACATGAAGAGAAACAAGTGGAGATATGCCCAGAGGGTCCCAGCACATTCTCCCTCTACTCCCATTTTGCATCCAGCTCACATTCCTGACTGACAGCCCTGTTGACCAGACGTGCCCCCAAGTTCGCCACAGGGCACCTGATTATATCCTATCAAAGTGACACATTCCATAGAGACAACAGCATCCACAGAGGTAACAATTTCGATGTCACTCTTCATGAGTACCTCCTTTGGTGTTCCACGTCAGCGGCCAGACACGCAGCATCTCAGATTTTCCTGCACACTCCTGCTGCGTTTCAGGTAAACACGATGGGTGACTATTTCTCTGATATTCTGACTCTCCACTTCCAGACCTTCACTTCTTCAATGTCTTCCATTTTCATGAGGAAAAAGGTCCTATATTAAACCCCATATTCACCTGAATGTTTGTGTCTCCCTAAATGAACATGTTGAAATTCTTATGCCCAATGTGATGGAGTTAGAAGGTGAGGCTTTGGGGAGGCGGTTAGGTCATGAGGGTAGAGCCCTCATAAATGGAATTAGTGGTGCTTTTATAAAAGAGATCCCACAGAGCTCCCTAGCCCCTTCAGTCATGAGAGGACACAACAAGAAGTCTGCCACCCAGAAGAGAGCATTTACCTGACTCTGCTGGCACCTTGATCTTAGGCTTCCAGCCTCCAGGACTGTTATAAAGAAATTTCTGTTGTTTATAAGCTACCCAGTCTGTGGTATTTTGTTACAGCAGCCCAATCAAACTAAGACATCCCATAACATTAACTGTGGCTCTGTTTTCCTAACTAAACCTGATAGACAAGGAAGTGATAAAGTAATCGAGTCTTTCTTTCATGATGTCTTGTTGGAGTAGGGGCTGGGGGAAGCTAAGGAGACTTTGCAAAGATATTGTCTTAAGTTATTTTAGAAACAGATCCTGAATCTCTGAGGTTTGATGCAGGTGGTTGATTGGGGAGTGCTCTGTAAGGGGGTAAGAGAAGCAAAATTGGACAAGGGAAAACATAGACTGCACTGTAGCTGCAACTGAAACCTCAACCAATTTCATGGGAGGCTCTGGAGCTGGAATGGATCTTAGGAGAGATCTCAATTTGGGGAAAAGGGGTCAGGCCTTTGGCCAGTCAAGCCCCTTAGGAGTGAGTGCTATGAGGCATCAGCAAGAAGCACTTCCAGTAATGCAGTGAATAGGGGGATGAGAGGGAGCTGCCCTGTGGCAAACCACAGCATCCATCATAGGTATTAGCTTTCAAGAGGGCTTTAAAGGATAATTATGAGTTATCTACATATGAAAGATGGGGAGTGAGATTTAAAAAGATAAAATAGTCAAAGCAAATGCATTTGAAGTGAAATAGCCTGAAGTATTCAGAAAATTTCCAACAGACCAAAGTGTTCTTGGAAGAGAAATAGCTAGAGATGACATATGTCGAGGTCAGCTTACGAAGGTCCCAATGTACCTTTTATAAATTCTTTGTTTCCCCTAACTTTGATTAGCATAATCTTATACCCAGAATGAAGATTTTTAAAATGTTTGAGGATGAGTAGTGAAGGAATAAGCAGTGAGGGAATGGTTGGATGGGTGGTGAGTAGATGAGTTGATACAAATACGCATGAGGTGATGCAGGAATGGATAGTGAGTAAGTAGCGGGGTAGGTGGATGTGCAATAAGTAAATGGGTTGGTGGATACATGGGTGGTTAGTGGATGAGTTAATGGGTGGCAAGTGAATGAGTGGATGAGTTATTGAATATATTGTCATTCAGTCACTACCTCGGAACAATCATTCCTCCTTAGGCTCCCTGGGAAGCGAGGGCTATATCTTGGGAGGAAAGAACAGCTAGTGAACTAAAGTCTTTTGGCAGAGCTCCTTGAGTACTAAATATATTGATAGTTGATTAAGCTTAGGGAAAGAATGTCAATTTGTGTCACTCATTTCCCACCCCTGTCTGGCCCCTGTAGGTAATTGAGTCTGTGAATCTTCTTTCATAAGGGCCTTGAAGGCAGAAGTCATACCTTCAAATAATCTCCAAGAAGCAGACTCTAACACAAGGACTCCATGTAAGAACATTAAGTCCTCATCAAACATCATCGATAGCTTCTTGGAACTGTGGTGAAACACATAATGAAACCAACTTTACCAAAGGCTAATTGATATAAACAACAGTTAAGTTTCTACATCGTAATGAAATGAACAAAAGGACATTATTCAAGTATCTGCTGTACTTGATTTAGGAAGGGATCCCACAGAGCCCCAGTAGGACAATGAGACAAGGAAAGGAAAGCAAAAAATAAAGGTTGTTTTATCAAGCCACTTCACTCTTGGTAACTGAATTTTAATCGTGAAAGGTAACTCTGAGAAATTTTGTGAAACACATGCCTCAGAGTTATCTCATCTGAAGGGTGAGTAGGAGTATTTATGCACTAACTCCCATCAGTCATTGTTTAAAACTTGCTGAGTGTTCTGGTAAGTGACTTTCCACTGCCTTGGAAAATACCCTCAGGCAAAAAAAATATATAGATACTGGCAGATGAAAACTGCACAAGCAGACTGAAGGTTCAGGAAACACAGGCGGGAAACTGACAACATCTGCAGTCTTACTCAGGGCTGCATTAAACGCCTGACGGATAGTAAGCCTCAAATAAGTGTACATAAATAAATGAATAAATGGGAATCAATGAATGGGAATGGGGTACTAATGGCCTGATTCCAGACAAGGAATGAGGCAAGTGGAGAACAAATATGAGGCTGTTTCACACACATGTACATAGTCAGCACAGCAAACTAAGTGCACCCGACCCCCTTTGTTGGCTACTCCTACAGAAAAATTATTTAATATTATCATAATGCTTTAAAAGGGTCAATTTACTACATAATTGCAACAGAAACAATCAGCATAATAATTCTTTGTATTTAATAATACATTGGAATCAGTGACAGTAACAATTACACCATAATGGGCTTAGCTGGCAAGGAATTCCACTTGGGTAATATCATGTACACATTTGTTTTGTTTCCATTTTCATTTCTTTATTTTTGACTACCTAAAGATGTCTCCATTACAATTTTCCCAAAAGCCATATTCAGGAGATAAGTTCTGGAGAGGACATGTAATTGCTGTCTTGTTTGCATGTCACTTATGCCTTTGCCATTGACTTTTGTGTTCCAGTGTGATTACTATCACTTCAATGGCTGTCATTTCATATTTTTCCTCCATTCGATGAAAATACTTAGCATTCCTAAAAGCTTTTATAGTTTTAAAGATTGTCCCTTTATAGATGCTTGTGTGATTCTTGTGACAACCCTGGGAAATAGTCAAATGTAGGTGTTGTTATAGTAAAACTTTATAATATGGTATAAACGGGGCCAAAAAATTCAATTGCATAAAACGTGAGTTTGTATTATTGTGGAGTTAATGAATATATTACTGTTTAGTTGTGCTTCCAGTTACCTTATGGGGAAAAGAGATGTTCTCATTTATTAGACGTGTAGGAACTAGGCTGATTATAATAAACAACATGTGCACCAAACGCTGGACATAAAAATCCCTCTCCTGGGTAGAGCAGAATCAGTCCCAAATCCCAGCTGCACTACACTTATTATAGCCAGAAAAGTTCTCTTTTACTCTCAAAAAGGTCTTAGTAAGAACGCTAAATTTCATAATCATTTTAGCTTTAGCTGATTTCATATCATCGCAGTTAACTTTCCAAAAGGGTTTTACTATATTGTTTCCATTTTTTATATGAGAAAACTGAGGCTCACAGAAGTTAAATAATGTGCCCAAGATAATACCACTAGTATCTGCTCATAGCTAGAACTAGAAGCCAAAACTAGTTTCCTGCCGGGCTGTGTGATTTAGCTACCCTCTGGAACACTGCCTGTCTTAGTTCAAGCTGCTATAACAAAGTACCATAGGCTGAGTGATTTACAAACAACAGAAGTTTATTACTCACGGTTCTGGAGGCTGGAAGTCTGAGATGCCAGCATGGTCGGTTCTGGTGAGAGCTCTCTTCCAGGCTGCAGAGTGTAAACTCTTTATTGTATCTTCAATACAAAGAAGGCTAGAGAGCTCAGTTGGGTCTCTTTTACAAGGGTACAAATTCCATTCATGAGGGCTCCACTCTCATGACCTAATCACCTCCCAAAGGCCCCATCTCTCAGTACCATCATATTGGGGATGAGGATTTTAACTGGCAGCAGGGGCGGGGGTGGTGCATTACATAGGTTTTATTATATTTTTTCTATTTTGCAGATTAGAAAACTGAGGCTCTGAGAAATTAAGTGATGTGCCCAAGATGACAACTCTAGTATTTGCTCATATTTAGAACTAGAAGCCGAAACCAGTTTCCTACTTGGCACACTGCCTTTTTTTAAATCCAGGCTGACTCTAACCATTCATCACTCAGCAAATGTTTTCCCTTCACATAATCAAGTCATTCTTATCGTTTGGCCCTAGTACCTTCTAGTCTTTCTTCTTATAGATATTCTATTTTAACATATAGTGAAAGCCTAGACATAGTTATAATCTACATTCTCACTGAACAATATACTATATTCAGTTAGGGTTAGGATTGGCTTAAATAAGATAGAAGCTCCTTTTTCTCTCAAATAACAGAAATCTGGGGGCAGGAAATCCAGACTGTTCTGGTAGTTGCACAGTCATCCGGGACCCAGGCTCTTCCCTTTCTCCTCCACGATCCTAGAACTGGGCTTTCAGCCCAAAGGCATGACCCGAAAGTGGGTCATGACCCAAAAGTGGCCACTGGTGCCCCAGTTTTCACCTGTAAAGCTGGAACCAAGAAGGAGAAAGGAAAGAAAGGCAAAAGGGGTTTATCTTTCAGTGGAGTCAATTCTTTTTAATCAGATTTCCAGGAAATCTAACTCAGCACTTTATCCTACTGGCCAGAACTTAGTCACACAGACACATCTAGCAATTAAGAAAGCTTAAAAATGTATTTTTTAAATTGAACTTATCTCCGTCTTTGTTTTCAGCGAAGGAGAGAATCAATCCATTATTTTCACAACAATGCTGGATAAGAAATCACTCCAAAACTTACAACGGGCACTTCTCATTTGTGTGTCTTGGGTAAATGGGGATTCTCAAAATAGTGCCTGATTTCTGCCAGGAGAGATCAGAAAGCAGGCACCTGGCTGTGAGATCCCAAGTTGGCAAAGTGGGAAGAGAGGCTATAATGGAAGTGGTCTGCACTACTGGAGTTTACTTTGTAAGCCTGCCTGTCTCTCGTGGTCCTACTGGATGCCTTGGAATGGAGCCAGCCTAAAGCTTTCTTGAAAACCCAGTTGGGGGCCTACCACGAAAATGAAATCTCAGGAGTATACCAAAAGAGGAAAAGAGATGAAGGGGACTCATCAGAGGTCAGCAGAGTATGCATCATCTGTATCAGTTAATGAGGCAGTGTAGTGAACAGGGCTACTGCACTGCATAAATCTAGGGATGCCAATCACATCACAGGTCACATATTTACCAGTACAAAATCTACATGACCTTAAGCATAAGCCTTCACATTACATACCAAATACATTTCTCTGATATATGTCCTCTCCTAATATAACATAAACAAACACATAACAAAGACATCCTTCCATGTCAATAGGTATATACCTAACTACTTCTTTATGAGTTGTTTAATGTTCTATGGTCTATATTTACCACAATAAATTTAATTATTCCCCCCTCGTAATGGACATTTAGTTGTTTCCAGTGCTTCTGGTGCTATAAACACTATTGCAAGAAGCATTCTTCTCCATAATTCTGAATAGGTAAAAACAAACAAATAAACTTAAATGTAAAAGAAATATAGAAAGTATTAGAAAATATAAGATGATGCTTTTATATGTGGGGGTATGGATAATCTTTATAACACAAAACCATCTCTTGGATAGTTTAATTTTATAGAACTTCTGTACTGATAAATGTAATACAAAGTAAAAAGACAAATAGAGTTGAAACTAATGTTTGCAATGCATATTACAGACTAATGGCCAAAAATATTTTATTTAAATAGCTTCTATGTACTGATTTCTAAAATGAATAATTCAATAGGAAAATGAGCAAAGAAGATGAATTGGTAATTCACAAAAGAATAAATATAAATGGAATATAAGACACTTGGTCTTACTAGCGAATAAGAAAATACAAGTTAAAACAACAATAAAATACAACTTTTAACAACTTTTTAAAACTTGAAAGTATTGGTAACATTTATTGTCAATGAGAATTTGGAAAAATAACCACTCCCATGCTTGCTGGAAGTGTGGGGCATTAGTATAATTTTTTTTTTGTAGGATAATTTAGCACTATCTATCAAGATATTATTTAACAACTCAGCAGTTTTACTCTTGAGAATCCATCCCAAAGAAATACGCTTACTTATATATAGAAACACATGCACATAACTTACATACACAGCATGATTCTTGGAGCATTATTTGTAGAAGCAAAAAAGAAAAACAAATAGAAATGACCTAACTGGTAATTAAGAAGAAAATATTAGGGAATACTCTTAGTCATTCAAATGAATGGTGTATATCTAGGATCTAACTTGGACAAATGTCCACAATATATTTCTAAAAAAAAAAAAAATGTATTTCTGTAAAACACATTTCATTCCATTTATCTAAAAAATAATTTATTTTTATGTTTGCATAACTGTAGGAAAATTCTATAAGATCATACTTTAAAGTTACTTCTGTAGGAGAGGGGATGTGGCTTGGAAGATAGAGAACAATTCTTTTACATTTCATACACTCTGTTCTTTTGAATTTGCTACAGACATATATAATTTTATGGTTTAAAAAATAAAGATGTAAAAAAGAGAAATGATGTGGTTTTGTGCCTGACTCTGGCACTCCTGAGCAGGATGAGTTTTTCTCTGGGGTAAGCAGTGATGTGCTGATGGAATCTGTGCCTTTTCATTTCCCCAAATCAGAGAGCGATGCTGCTGCCCTTCATCCCCAAATACTAAGAACAGAGGTTGGAAATTTAGTTGGATCCACTCACAGAAGAGTGATTATGAATTTTCTGAACAGCTACATGGAGCCCAAATTCTGAAGAAAGTGTCACTGATTCTCTATTTGCCATGCTGACCAGTGGATTAACAGAATCACCCAACCTTGCCCCTAACCAATCCCAAACTCTTTCCTCTCCTCTCTCCACCTCCTCCACAGTTCATTACTCTTTCTCCCGAGACCTACTAAAAACAGACAAGGATGGAAAATGAATTAGTGCCAAGGTGTTAACTGGGTAATGAGTTAGTAGATAATCTATTTACACTTTTACAGGGCCCTTTAAGGCCTTAATGTAACTTGAAAGTGTGATAAAGGAGGAAATTTTCAGGATATAAGCAGAAGAAGCCTGAGGAAGATATGGAAGTTCTTTTAGGGTCCCTAAAAGAAAGCCCTGTACTTCCTGGTCATACTTTAATACCTAAATCAAGGATTAGCAAATTTTCTGTAAAGGGCCAGACATCAAATATTTTAGGTATTGTGGGCCATGTAGTCTTTGTTGTAAATACTCAACTCTGATGTTATAACCTAAAAGTAGCCATGGGCAAAATGCAATTGGATGAGCAAATAAGTGAATGAGTGTGCTGGTGTCCTGATAAAATGTTTACAAAAAAAGGTGGCAGTCCAAAGTTTGCTGTCACTGGCTCTACCTTTAT
>NW_011888782.1:15725673-15728706 GCF_000151845.1 Pteropus vampyrus
AGAACTGAAACACTGACTCACGAGTTTCTCTTTCCCTACCCTGGTTTGTCGTATGTTTAGCTTCTCTCCTAGAATGTAATAACTTGAAAAAAGGTATCGTAATTTATGCTGCTTTCTTCCACCTGAAACTTTCATCCTCACAAAGCATGAGGCCCATGATGATCTCATATGGGATGCTGGTCAAATGAGAATTAGGGTTCCATTTGGTCCGAGGATGGCTTAAGGTCTGTGGGAGCCAGCCTCCAAGATGGCTCCCATGAATCTTGCCTTTTGGTATTCATATGCTTGTGTAGTCCCCTCCCATATTAAGTATGGCTGACCTGTGTAACCTATAAGACACTGGGAAAACGATGAGTATGATTTCCAAGGCAAGGTCATAAGAGTAAGTGAGGCTTCTGCCATGTTCTCTTGGATCACTCATTTTAGGGCAAGCCAGGCCCCATAACAGGAGAAAATTCAGGCAGCCTTATGAAGAGGTCCACATGGTGAGGCACGGAGGCCTCTTCCCAACAACAGCCCTAACTTGCCAGGTATGTGAGTGAGCCATCTTAGAAGCAGATTCTCCAGCCCCCATCAAGCCTTCAAAAGAGTTAAGTCCCAGTGGAAATCTTGATTGTAATATTTCATGAGACTTCAAAGGAGATCGTTCATAAACTATTTATTGTAATTTGTTACACAGAAAAAGAGAAGTAACATAAGAGAGACTACTATTCTAAAAGAATAGTAGTCTCAAGGTCAACCAACTACTTGGCAATGCAGCCAAGAACCGACCTACAAATCCAGACTCTGGTTTTGGGATCTCTTTGCTGATACCTTGCTATGTCTCTGGCAAAGCTCACCAAGACTTCATATATAGTATCTACTGGTTTCCTAAAAACTCAGGGATACAAAGCTCCTGGGCCATGAATGTTACTTCCCTAGGTGCACCTCGACTTGGATAATGCATGCTCTCCAGTTTCAACAGCCGGGGTGCAGCCTTCCCCAGACATTTGAGGGCACCTAACTAATCATGGGCTTCTGATACTAACATGCCCCCAAGTAACTTCAACTGAAATGCCCACAATTCCTTCCCCTTCATTGCACTCTGATTTCCCTCCTGGCTTACTCATTGTTCTGCCTGGGGAAGGAGGAAAGGGAACTGCTTTAAGAGCAATTTCACACTTCTTGTTCTGCTGTTCAGTGGAGGATTTATCAAAGAAAATAATTAGCTCAGAAGATTATAGATCTTATTATGAGAACCAGTTGCTTTGGTTTTAGAGTTACTTATATTCTCTTTGGGCCCTTCTATGTATAAGTACTTGGTCTGGCTTAGATTTCTTGCCAGTGTAGTTTTTACTTGCTTATGAGAGAAACAATTCCATTTTGCTTGTATAATAAGCCAGTTTCTTTCTATTAGTAAACTTCCTTGGCCACAAAATTTCTAATTATTAAAGACATGTTCTTACAGCATGTTGCCTCAAGTCCTATATAGCGGTCCCCAATCTTTTTGGAACAAGGGACCGGTGCTCCTATGAGAATCTCATGCCTGATGATCTGAGGCGGAGCTGAGGCGGTGATGCTAGCAGTGGGGAGCAGCTGCAAATACAGCTCCCCACTACTCACCTCCTGCTGTGCAGCCTGGTTCCTGTCTGCGGCCCAGAGGTTGGGGACCCCTACTATACATAGTATATAGTACAGGAGAATGGGGACCTTTTTAGATTTCTATCTCCTTAATTTACTAGGGTATCAACAGAACTTAGTTATTTTCTTTCTAATTATAAATATAACATAGTTAGTTGACAATTTCATAAATGCATAATACCTAAAATGAAAGCTCCCCAACCCCAAACCCTAGAGGTTATCACTGTAAATCACTCAGAACAAATGCATTCATCTTTTCCTACACGTATGCTAAAATTTTTTCATTTTTTTGAAAAACATTTTTTTCTTTAAAAAACAAAATTTGTGTTCATATTATACATACTGCTCTCCCATAGGTTTTTTTTTTTTTTCCTCTTAGCAATAAATATCTCTTGGACTATTACATTTTAAAAAGATGTTTCTACATTAGTATGTATAGATTATCATTCTTTTGAACAGTTACTGATATACTATAAATGACCAATTGGTCTCATATTCAAGGACATTTGGGTTGCTTCCTATTTTTCAGCGACAATCTCTGTGGCAATATCCATTCTTATATTTGTTTTGCACATTCTTAGGAGTGTTTCTGGAGGATAAATTCCTCTAAAAGAGAATTCTAAGACAGGATTTTCTAGCTATACCAGTTTATATTCCCACCAATACTGTCTGAAGCTGCCTATTCCTCTATACCTCACTGATATTGAGTATTATCTTTTCTTCTTTCATCTTTGTGTTATGCGTAACTCTTATTATAATTAACATTGCTGAGAATAACAATAGATTATTTTCCTCCTTTACATGTGTATTGAAAAAGAAATTCCCTAAGTGGTAAATAGGAGATTAAGTTTGCTCAGGAGTAATTAGCATTTATATAGTACTTCATTCTCAGAGTCAATTCTTGTTTACACACACAAACAGAAATTTGACATCAGGGAGAATTTTGCATGCCCTTCCTGGGAGCTTGCGTTCTGCTGTTCTTGGCCTAGCCTGGTGACCTAAAACTAGGTAGGTCTCCTTAAAATAGATTAAATTTTTGGTGTTTAAGAATCATTTCATTAGATTTAGGAAAAAAAAAATGGAGATCTACTCCTCTTATTTCACACCTTTATTAAAGAGGCCATCGGTGGGATATTTTTGTGTCTTCCAGACTTGCAGTATGAAAAGCTGAGGTACTCATCCTCCTAAATTCGGCACACAAACATTATTACTCCATTTAGGGCCACCTTTTTGTTTCATTCAGTGACTTCCTTCATTCCCAGTGCCATCTTCAACTCCCCTCCCCACTATAAGCAACCATTTCAATGTATTGCATATATTTTCCAGAACTTTAAGGTATCTTTGGAAAATATGCAGTATTTTCTGTGCTGGTATCTATTTAAGCTACAGATATTAAATAAAAATCTATTTAAT
>NW_011888782.1:15728756-15754361 GCF_000151845.1 Pteropus vampyrus
TAAAGTTTACTTCTTGTTCATGCTATGCATCAGGGTAGGTGTCTGCTCCACTGGGGTTCCTGGGTGTGTAGATTCACAAGCAATGGTCATGGAGCACTGACAACCTTCACGAACTTCTACATCAGCTCCTTTTGCAGTTTCACTCCAGTAACTTCCAGGTTTTCCTGAAAGCTCTACTCAATTCACTCACACTGGGGCTGGTTAGTGACCTGTTACGGGCTGAATAGTGTCCCCTCAAATTTTATGTTTAAGTCCTAATCTCTACTAATACCTCAGAATATGACCACATTTGGAGATGGGGCCTTTAAAGAGATAATTAAGGTAAAATGAGGTCATATGAGTGGGCTCTAATCCAATATGACTAGTGTCCTAGTAAGACTATTAGGACACAGACACACAGACGGAAAGACCATGTGAAGACGCCAGAGGAAGATGGCCATCTACAAGCCTAAGTGAGAGTCCTTAGAAAAACACACCTTGCTGACACCTTGATCTTGGATTTCTAGCCCCCAGTATTGTGAGGAAACAAATTTCTATTGTTTAAGCCAGCCAGTCTGTGGATCTTTGTTATGGTAACCCTAGCAAACTAATACGTGACTTTTCTCTGATCCTTACAGTTTTATTTGTGGACCTTTACTTCTCCAGATCATCTCACTCCTGAGTAAGGTCTAATTGTTGTAACAAATTTCTTATTCTATAATACTCGTGGTGGTTCTGCTTTTCTAACTGAACCCGGATTGATACATGCAGTGATTAAGAACATGGACTCTAGATGTTAGTAAAATCTTTAATTTTTCTTTCTGTGTGATCTTGGGGCTATAATTTAACTTCTCTGTATCTGAATCACCTTATCTGGAAAATGGCATGATAACAGTACCCTCCCCTTTGCAGAGTTGCATAAGTGAGGAAATAAATAAGATTTAGTACAAGCCTAGCAATCCAAAACAATATTCAATAATTGTTGGTTAACACTATGATTTCAATTATTTGCTGTGTATCCAAGAACTGAAACACTGACTCACGAGTTTCTCTTTCCCTACCCTGGTTTGTCGTATGTTTAGCTTCTCTCCTAGAATGTAATAACTTGAAAAAAGGTATCGTAATTTATGCTGCTTTCTTCCACCTGAAACTTTCATCCTCACAAAGCATGAGGCCCATGATGATCTCATATGGGATGCTGGTCAAATGAGAATTAGGGTTCCATTTGGTCCGAGGATGGCTTAAGGTCTGTGGGAGCCAGCCTCCAAGATGGCTCCCATGAATCTTGCCTTTTGGTATTCATATGCTTGTGTAGTCCCCTCCCATATTAAGTATGGCTGACCTGTGTAACCTATAAGACACTGGGAAAACGATGAGTATGATTTCCAAGGCAAGGTCATAAGAGTAAGTGAGGCTTCTGCCATGTTCTCTTGGATCACTCATTTTAGGGCAAGCCAGGCCCCATAACAGGAGAAAATTCAGGCAGCCTTATGAAGAGGTCCACATGGTGAGGCACGGAGGCCTCTTCCCAACAACAGCCCTAACTTGCCAGGTATGTGAGTGAGCCATCTTAGAAGCAGATTCTCCAGCCCCCATCAAGCCTTCAAAAGAGTTAAGTCCCAGTGGAAATCTTGATTGTAATATTTCATGAGACTTCAAAGGAGATCGTTCATAAACTATTTATTGTAATTTGTTACACAGAAAAAGAGAAGTAACATAAGAGAGACTACTATTCTAAAAGAATAGTAGTCTCAAGGTCAACCAACTACTTGGCAATGCAGCCAAGAACCGACCTACAAATCCAGACTCTGGTTTTGGGATCTCTTTGCTGATACCTTGCTATGTCTCTGGCAAAGCTCACCAAGACTTCATATATAGTATCTACTGGTTTCCTAAAAACTCAGGGATACAAAGCTCCTGGGCCATGAATGTTACTTCCCTAGGTGCACCTCGACTTGGATAATGCATGCTCTCCAGTTTCAACAGCCGGGGTGCAGCCTTCCCCAGACATTTGAGGGCACCTAACTAATCATGGGCTTCTGATACTAACATGCCCCCAAGTAACTTCAACTGAAATGCCCACAATTCCTTCCCCTTCATTGCACTCTGATTTCCCTCCTGGCTTACTCATTGTTCTGCCTGGGGAAGGAGGAAAGGGAACTGCTTTAAGAGCAATTTCACACTTCTTGTTCTGCTGTTCAGTGGAGGATTTATCAAAGAAAATAATTAGCTCAGAAGATTATAGATCTTATTATGAGAACCAGTTGCTTTGGTTTTAGAGTTACTTATATTCTCTTTGGGCCCTTCTATGTATAAGTACTTGGTCTGGCTTAGATTTCTTGCCAGTGTAGTTTTTACTTGCTTATGAGAGAAACAATTCCATTTTGCTTGTATAATAAGCCAGTTTCTTTCTATTAGTAAACTTCCTTGGCCACAAAATTTCTAATTATTAAAGACATGTTCTTACAGCATGTTGCCTCAAGTCCTATATAGCGGTCCCCAATCTTTTTGGAACAAGGGACCGGTGCTCCTATGAGAATCTCATGCCTGATGATCTGAGGCGGAGCTGAGGCGGTGATGCTAGCAGTGGGGAGCAGCTGCAAATACAGCTCCCCACTACTCACCTCCTGCTGTGCAGCCTGGTTCCTGTCTGCGGCCCAGAGGTTGGGGACCCCTACTATACATAGTATATAGTACAGGAGAATGGGGACCTTTTTAGATTTCTATCTCCTTAATTTACTAGGGTATCAACAGAACTTAGTTATTTTCTTTCTAATTATAAATATAACATAGTTAGTTGACAATTTCATAAATGCATAATACCTAAAATGAAAGCTCCCCAACCCCAAACCCTAGAGGTTATCACTGTAAATCACTCAGAACAAATGCATTCATCTTTTCCTACACGTATGCTAAAATTTTTTCATTTTTTTGAAAAACATTTTTTTCTTTAAAAAACAAAATTTGTGTTCATATTATACATACTGCTCTCCCATAGGTTTTTTTTTTTTTTCCTCTTAGCAATAAATATCTCTTGGACTATTACATTTTAAAAAGATGTTTCTACATTAGTATGTATAGATTATCATTCTTTTGAACAGTTACTGATATACTATAAATGATCAATTGGTCTCATATTCAAGGACATTTGGGTTGCTTCCTATTTTTCAGCGACAATCTCTGTGGCAATATCCATTCTTATATTTGTTTTGCACATTCTTAGGAGTGTTTCTGGAGGATAAATTCCTCTAAAAGAGAATTCTAAGACAGGATTTTCTAGCTATACCAGTTTATATTCCCACCAATACTGTCTGAAGCTGCCTATTCCTCTATACCTCACTGATATTGAGTATTATCTTTTCTTCTTTCATCTTTGTGTTATGCGTAACTCTTATTATAATTAACATTGCTGAGAATAACAATAGATTATTTTCCTCCTTTACATGTGTATTGAAAAAGAAATTCCCTAAGTGGTAAATAGGAGATTAAGTTTGCTCAGGAGTAATTAGCATTTATATAGTACTTCATTCTCAGAGTCAATTCTTGTTTACACACACAAACAGAAATTTGACATCAGGGAGAATTTTGCATGCCCTTCCTGGGAGCTTGCGTTCTGCTGTTCTTGGCCTAGCCTGGTGACCTAAAACTAGGTAGGTCTCCTTAAAATAGATTAAATTTTTGGTGTTTAAGAATCATTTTATTAGATTTAGGAAAAAAAAAATGGAGATCTACTCCTCTTATTTCACACCTTTATTAAAGAGGCCATCGGTGGGATATTTTTGTGTCTTCCAGACTTGCAGTATGAAAAGCTGAGGTACTCATCCTCCTAAATTCGGCACACAAACATTATTACTCCATTTAGGGCCACCTTTTTGTTTCATTCAGTGACTTCCTTCATTCCCAGTGCCATCTTCAACTCCCCTCCCCACTATAAGCAACCATTTCAATGTATTGCATATATTTTCCAGAACTTTAAGGTATCTTTGGAAAATATGCAGTATTTTCTGTGCTGGTATCTATTAAGCTACAGATATTAAATAATGATCTATTTAATATATAATACATATATTAAAAAGAATATATATGTTAAACCATGGTACAGATGTTTTCTGTTACTTACTTTTTCTCGTACCACTGGTTTTTAGAATCTACACAAATTGCTGTGGCTGCTGCCATGGGAATTTGTGGGTTTCTTGATGGAGGTCTGTATGGGCCTCATATACTTTACCAGCATTTCTTATGCATCCCCCAGGGACCGACAGGCAGCTATGTCCAACTCCACCTCCGCTACTAATACTAGGCTGTAATGAATAATCATATGGAAGGTCCTTAGTGATAATTTCTCTGATTATTCTGACTAGAAGTAGTAGGCCTTGGCGATGTAGCGTGGGAGTCGTTTTAAAGCCTATCTTGATACGATTTCCAAAGTACTCGAAGTTACGGAAAAATCGGATAACGACCTCCCATATGACCCCTTTGCATCCACGGAATTTGTGGCTTCTTGTTGGAGGTCTGTATGGCCTCACATACTTTACCAGCTTTTCTTATGCATCCCCCAGGGACAGACAGGCAGGTATGTCCAACTCCACCTCCGCTACTAAAACTAGGCTGTAATGAATAACCATATAGAAGTCCTTAGTGATAATTTCTCTGATTTTCTGACCAAGAGTTTGTTAGGCTTGGGCGGTTGTTACGTGTGTGTGTTTTTAAACTTATCATGATAGTTTTCAAAAATACTCAAAAGTACAGAAAATAGTATAATGAACCTCCATATACTCATCTGCCAGATTTTTGAATTACCAATATTTTGTTGTATTTTAGCTTTTTTTTTTTGTACAGTTTTAAAGAAATTCTCTGACGTTATGTCATTTTACCCTAAATATTTCCATATACTACTATAGAGGGGGGAAAATAATTTTCCTTCTACCTTTCTAGGTTCTTGGCTGAGATCTCCTTGTAATGAAAAGACAGATAAACAGGAGAAAAAGCAAACATAATTTGGTATGTACAGGAGACCCATGAAATATGAGACTCAAAAGAAAAAAAAAAAAAATGACCAGAGCAGGAAGCTTTTATAACTTTTCAGACAAAGAAACGATGTATTTGTGAAGAGTTGAGCAGACAAAGGGGATCTGACTTCGGGTAGTAAATTGGTGAAGAAGTAACAGGGTTTTTTATACAGCCTTCTCTGCTGTAAATTCTCTGTATCTGGTAATTAGGATGCCTTCTGCCTTCCTGGTACAGGGAGGGGTCCGTTTCACATGAGAGATTTATCTCCTGCTTTCAGGGCCGCAAAGGAGGGTCAGTGTCCTTCTTGCACTGGCTGCTTCTCAAGTACCTTTAATCCATAATAATTAATATGCTTAAGTGACACATCTTGGGGAGGTGTATTATGCTCTCCTTCACTTCTCTAATACATAAGGACATTTTTTACATAACCCCAATATCAATATTAAAACTAACAAAATTAACAATATTTCCTTAATAACATCTTTTTTAAAACATTTTTTTAGCTCTATTGAGGAATGAATGACAAACACTGTATATATTTAAAGTGTAAATTATTTTTATACATATACATTGTGAAATAATCACCAAATAAATTTTCTTTTTGTGGAGCCACCAGGTACATAAAATTTAATAAAATTTGCATGCCCATTTTCCTGTTAATCTATGTTTTGTAAGTTTAATTCATAAGCCCCAGTCATTTTACCTAAGAGAGTAAAGTTTTTTCCTCCTCTACAATGCCTACACTGTAACTGAATGTCAGCTACATACTGGTAGGGATTCAGGATATAGGATGAATCAGGTTATATTTCCTCCCTTTCAAGAAAAAAAATCTGTTGAATACAGGATTGCTGGATTGAGTCTTGAAAAGTGATTCAGAATTCAGTGGACAGAAAATGGGAGCTGAGGTAGAGGGCCATCCACGCTGAAGACCCTGCTTAAGCAAAGACTGAGATAAGAAAGAGATATGAAAATTATATAAGCTAATACAGGCATACCCCATTTTATTACACTTCATTTTATTGCACTTCACAAATACCATGTTTTTATAAATTAAAGGCAAGATCCTCCACGACTCATTTTATTATGATACTTGCTTTATTATGGTGGTCTAGAAATGAACGTGCAACATTTCCAAGGTATGCTTGTAGAGCTAGCATGTAGCATTCTCTGGCAATAAACACAATTGATGCTGTAAGTATTCTTTTTAAAAACTGAGGAAGTGCTATAGGTGCTTAGCTACTCCAAGTGTGGTCTATGGACCAGAAGCCTTGGTATACCTGGGAGCTACTCAGGAATGCAGCATCTTGGGCCCCTCCCTCGATGTGCTGTGTCAGTATCCACATTTTAACTAGATCCCCAGGTGACCTATATGCACACTAAGGTTTAAGAAGCGCTGGCTGGGGCTAAGGGATGGGAATGATTTCACTGACAGATGAAAGGGAGATTCCAGAAAGCAAAGACCTTTATGGAGAGTCTCTAAAATGCAATGGTAGCAACTACAGTCAGGTGAGGGTAGGACATTTGCAAACAGTATATTCTGGATTCCTTCGATAATTAAGAAAATAAGGGGCATATAGAGAACATATGAACTATCTCTACTACACACACACACACACACACACACACACACACACACACACACTACCCACTATTCACACCAACTAGTAATGACGATTAACATTTATTGTTTTTCAATCTTCTTGCTTTAATTTTTGTCACATGGTTCAGATTATACTACATATAGTTTTGCTTCTGACCTTTTTTCAACTTCACGTTTTCAGCTTAGCATTTGAGAAGTGTATGAGAAAAACTTTTTAAAATTTAATTTGAAAATTATGAATTTTTTCAAACAAGCTCAAGTTCATAAAACAATGTAACATCCATCCATGAACCTACTGCCAGGATTTAAGAGACGTGAACATTTTGCTGCACTGTAAGTCCTTACTTAACATCATCCATAGGTTCTGCTACTTTAAGCAGAACAACATATAACAAAAACAATTTTACCCTAGGCTCATCAGTATAAACAAGAATTAAGTTCCTATGGTATCTCATCAACGTTATAACAAAATGACATTCAACGAAATGATATTCGAAGACCTGTTATATTTGCTTTGGGTCACTCTGGGGGAAAAAGTCTCAAACACAGTTAATGTCTCTCTCCTGAAAAACCACCACACCCATCCCTATCCAGAGGTCACCGCCATCCTGAGACTGGTATGTTTCATTCTCAGGCCTATTTTTAACTTCTGTTGATAAAGTATACCAATGTTTCTTGGGATTTTAAATTTTATGCAAATGGTATTATGTTCTATGTATCCTTTTACAACTTGCATTTTATCATTCAATATTAGGGCACCCTGAAGATATTTTTTTTAATTTGATTGTACAAATGGAAAGCAGGTACCCATTGTTCTGTTAGAAAATGTTTTAACTTTGCAAAGTCCCAGAGCTGAGAGCTCATGGCAGATGGAGGTAAATGGTACCTCACTATCCTGTACCTATTTGAATCCATTAATTGACAAGGCACTGAAAGAGAAATCTAGGAGAAATGTAAGCAAGCTCAAGACTCCCTCCTCTTACCTTTCAAGTTGTATAGACAGATTCAATGAACCATAATGTCCCTGGCAGAGGCCAGGTGACAGGAAAAATCAGCAGAGAACTCCAAGGGGACTCACTAGAAGAATGTGGAACCTAAATTGATATTCGGACTCCAAAGTAAGCCTTTTTTTTTTTTTTTTTGGTATAGACTAGCATATAGCTGGTTATGGACACTGTATGTGAGGATACAGGACCCAAACTTCACCCAACCTAGCTGCCCTGGCTCTTGGGCAGAACATGGAGGTAGGATAAAGATGGAGGTGATGGGAGGTGGCGAGAACTAGTCCTGTGAACAAACTTCATTATGATTACTCTGTACAGTGGTGGGTCTCTAATGTAAAGATCTTGTCCTCTATGGCCGGATGCACAATGTGTGACATGGCAACAGAGAACATCAAAAAGCAGCTGAGAAAGTGTTATAGACAGATGTGCTAGACTTTCTGCTTTTCCTCTGCAAGGTGGTACCACTGAGCTTTTGGTGACCTTGGATTTGTCTTGAGAATGGGAATAGGATCTAAGAGAGGGAAGGATGGACTTTTATTAATCTATGCCAATAGATGAGAATGTTAAATGGAACATGACCCATCTACACATTCTCCAAAAATCATGTACAAGAATGATCATTGCAGTACAATTTCGGTCATCCCAAACTGAAAACTACTTCGATGCCCTTCAAGAGTGGAATAGATAAATAAATGGTGAAAATTTATATGATAAAATTCTCTACAAAGATGGGATTGAACAATCTGCAACTATATGAACGATATAGATGAACCTTACAAATATAATAGCTATTGAAAGAAAGAGACCATATACAAGGGAACACATATTGTAAGATTCCATTTCTCTGAAGTTCAAAAACAAACAATAATAATCTATTGTTTAAGTTGAATCTGGTTGCTCTTGGCGTGGAGTAATGAGTGGAAAGGAACCAAGAAGAACTTCTGGGCTCTGGTAATGTTTGTTTCTTGATTCGGGTGCTGGTTAAACAAGTATATTCAGTTTGTGAAAATTTATTGAGATTTATACTTACATCCAATTTTCTGTATGTATATCATAATTTCAAAAAAGTTTTTTATAAAAGGATTTTACTTTGGATTTCAAGTTGATAAAGTGCAGCTTCCACATGAATGACGATCAAAGCCTTAAGTTTATCAATCACATCCTATGGCCTCTGGTTGAAGATTAAGAAACTTTAATTCCTGATACAGCTCTCTCTCAAAATTTAAACATCTTCTAAACATTTTCTCAAAGACAATATTGCAACCTTACTCCTCCACACCTCCTCCTGCAGACTTCTTTGCAGTTTTATGAGAAAACAGTAGAAGAAATATGTTGAGAGATGAGCAAGTGTGTATGGGAAGGAGTTCTCAGTCCCCAGGACATGGCTCTGGGGTGTAACTTGATGAACCAAAGAGCAGATGATGCCCACCGTGCACACGTTTCCTGGGAGAGATGAGACCCAGCTTTGGACTGTCACATCTATATTTAGCAGCCTGAGCTCTGCTTCATTCAAGTCTTGGTGAGCATTTTAAAAAGTCTCTTGTCACTGCTCAATTGAGAGAACTTACAAACCGAGACTCCTCCCATCGGCATAAGGCTCCCCTTTCCACTGGACATTGTATGTTCCTGTTCCATGCTTTCAATTTTCTCAGCATTTTACCCGGGCTCTTGCCTCTCATGTCCCTCCTTATGTGGTTTTAGATCTTAATTCTGTTCCAAACACTTGCCTCTGCCATGCTGACAACTCCAAATTTGTCAATTAGATTCCTGTTGGCTAAACCTTCTTGTCAATCTCTCACTAAAAGATTTTAAAACAACTTAAAAAGATTTCTTTGAATGCATAGGGAAATATTTCCCTATGAAACATGCATCTGATGGCAATGCCCAGTGCCTAGTCCAGATGATTTGTAGACTTTGAAACTTTCTAAATGGAGTATATACTAAGATACAAAGACTACTACACAAAACGGGATAAACTAAGCCCTAGTAATTCCCTTTGTTCTTTGTATGGCATCTGCATTATTACACTGTTTCCACGTAGTGCCCTACATGTAATATATTCTCAATATATGACAAGAAAGGAAAGAGAAAGGATGAAAGAAGACTATGAGACGAAGAATCTAATCATAACCCAGAATTCTTTTGGTGTTTCTTCACATTTCCAAATCAACTTGTTTGGCAAGATACTCTATAAAATAATTATTCTAAGGTTTAAAAAAAGTGGAAAATCCTAAACACTTTAGCCTCTTCTTGGATTTTCGTAATGCACACAAAAATAGTAAAGGTGCTGGGAAGTCCAGCATCAGAGAAACACATTTGAATTAGTTTTTTTCCCAGAGTATTCCATGAAATTCCCTTAGTATATTTTATTGGACCTTTTAGTATCATCTAGTCACGACCTATAGGACCAGTGTTCTTCAGAGCATACTTTGGCAAATGCAGCTTTAACTCAACTAGATACAATTCGGAGAATGCCAATATGTATAGTTCCCACACAAAGAGCTTCTGAAATCATAGCTATGAACTACACAAATGCCTCTGAGATTGCACCTGGAACATCCTGACTAAAATGCTTGCTTGTGTAAAGCCAAGAGCATATGACTTCATTATACTACACATACTGTGCATTCTAAACATACTCTGAGCCTGTGTTGGGAGGATTCCATTGAGTCTCAGTGGTTTACAGCTAAAGTGACACTAGGCAGTATGGCCATAATACTTGGGTGTACAGTGGTCCACTCTGGAGGTCATTACAAATAAGTCAAATGATTGAGAGACATATTTTTTGTGAGTCATCTGATCCTGGCATTCTGTGTCATTAATTTAACACAGCAAAACAGGGCATTAATTACTCTCTACAAATTCAACTGAAGACAGTCATGTTTAATAAAGGGGAAAGCAAGTTTGTAGTTATCAAATAATCAGCCAATAATAAAAGTAATCTGAACGTGTCCTATATAAAAAAGAATGTAAAGTTAGGCTGGTTGTGATATCTCCCATACCAATAAGAGGGAGGATATGACCTCTCATGCAGTTTTTTGTTGCTGTTTTGTTCATTTATTTGTTTTTGTCACCAGATGGATACTCTATCAATAACTTCAGTGTAGAGATGCACTGACATCTAGTGGACAACCAGGTGTTTGATATTTTGGTCACAAATTACACTGTAGGAATTAGTTGATTACATAATAATAGTATTTGAGAAAACTAGATTCAAATAAAATTTAAAGTATAAATGTATATTTTTGTTTTCTCATAGCTGAAACCAGTTAATTACATTCATATTTAAGTTAACAGTGTATTCTGAAGGCTTCTTCCTATTAAAAATACTATTCCATTATCTTGTGAAATACGGGTGCATAATGGACACCTACTAGAATTAACAAGTTTATATAACAGAATGACAGAGATACCCAAAAATGGCATTAAATGCTTTTCATTTTATATGTTTTTGGAAAAGAAATATTTTGTCTAATTATCACACACATATGAATTAGTAACTTCCAGCCACCTGCCAGTAAAGAATTTGAGAGTTTTAGAAGTCTGGTCAAAAATTTGCAAAGCGGAGTACAGTTGTCACAGATGCTATTCTGACAGAAGAAAGAAGGGCATTTCAAGTCCAAAGAGAAGGTTTGTGTGTGCAGTTTCCCTTGCATCACTAATCAAGGGAATCTGTGAAACAGATCTTATTAATCTAGTTTATTGAGTGTTATGTCATAGGAAATAATTAGTGTTAAGATCTGAGGAGACAAGTAGACAACATCTATCTCTTCGACTTAGAGTGGAAACCAACTGAGAAATAGACTAAAGGAGTAAATCAAGCAAAGATTTAAAAATACAACTTTTACGCTTGGTAAAGCCGATTGGAAAATGCTGTTCTACCCATGGCCAAAATAGATCTTTCTAAATGCCTTTTCCTCCCTGATTAAATTTATGCTCATATAATTACAGTACTTCTGTCCAGTTCTTTATAGTTCTTACTTTTTCCAGAACTGTATGGATTACTTACAATTTCCTATATTTGTCCTTCCCTAATCCATAATGTTAAGAAAAATTATCCCAAACACAGAAATAAGGTAAAGAGGAAGTGGGATATCTTTTCAATGTCATACTTCAATTTTGCTTAATAACTCGACACAAAAGATTATTTAATTTTCTAGGAGAATGCACTTGTATTTGACTTACAGCTTATTTGAATAGAGCTCAACCACTGTGAAGTTACATGTTAATTTACAGATTTCTGTACTGAGAGATTAAAATATACAAATAAGACAGTGGCCAGACTATATATAAAAATAGAACTCTGACCGATAATCTGCATGAGCTAGTCCAGGAAACCAACCCATTATCTATAGTAACCAGCCCAGGAAGCCATCAGCTATAAGTCAGACTTGTAGGAAGTCAGACCGCTATCTCTAGTAATAATCCAGCAAGCCAAACAAGCTCTGTAAACAATCAGCCCAAAATGGCTAGGGATAGATGAATAACTAACAGCTTCCTTAATCTGTATACTTTCTTCCAACTTTGGACTGACCAGAGAAAGCCAAATATATATCCCCAACCAATCGCACACAATGCCCGGACTCTCATTAGCCCAACTATGGCTTCCCTATGCCAAGAGTTTCCAGTTAGGGCATAGCTTAAGTCTACCTTTATTTCCAATAGAACACTTCCCTACTCTTCTACCTGCCTTTAAGTCTGATACCTTTGCTACAGCAAACTCTGAACAATAACCTTTTCTTGGTAATTACCAGGATAGTAGTCCTGCTACAGTAGGAGGTAAAGTCACATGTCAAAGATTGTGGATGCATAAACTTTCAACAGGGAGAGATTACTGTAATCTAATCAACAACAAATACAAAACTGCAGAGGAAGAAAGAGAATATTGACCAGTTTTCATAAGTGTTGACATCTAGTTACAGACCAAATATGGAAGATGGCAAGTGGGGATAGTAATCATTTTCCAGAGTGAAAGGCACTGAGCTGATGTAATCACAGATCTTAAAGATCTTTAGAGCTATTTGGCAGAGCAAAATCACAATTTCAGAATTGATTTGCAGGTAAGCATGAATCAAGCTTAAGCCCATGTCAGCCTCTGTAATGCAAATCTCAGGATGTGTCAGAATAATTAGGCATTTGCCCTGTTGTTGTACTCCATTTCCCAGAGGCACTGATGGACCTGAGAGTAAGCCATGACCTGCAAACAAAGCCTGAGTCCTTGGGATTAGGGGACAAGAATATTCTGAATATCTTACTATGCAACCAAACTTTGAGTGATGTTCATAAAACTGGCAAAATTAAAGCTGAAGTCTAACATCGCTGATATGCCTATTTATATGTCCCACAGTTGTCAAGAATTATTATCTATTAAAATGTCAATAGCTCAGTAATTGTGATAGATGACTTATTAGGATTAAATTTCATGTTTATATGAATAAATTAAACTTTGAAAATATTCTCACATAACTGATGAAATCTATATTTCAGCTAACAAGCTATGATTACCACCTTTTCCCATGCAGCCTACCCAAATATCAGTGTCCAGTTACATAGTCAACTGCTGAAAAACTTCAGATACATATAGTTCACTCATTTCAGTGCTATATTGCACTCCACTGTCTGTGTATTCCATTTTTAAAAAGTATTCTTATATTAATAGTTTACATTATTACTTCAGTTTGTCATCCCAAAATATTATTTTTTCTTACCTTGTCATCTATCAGTACCTGTATCTTAATGTCATTCCCTAAGACACATACATGCATCATGGTTGAAGTTTAACACCAATTAGCTGTAAATGTGTAGAGAGGGACCTGCTAAAGTGATCTGCTGCCTCTCTACAACATCCCATTCATAACAGAGGCCAAGATTACTGTAGCAGTAAGACGCTTTAGACTGGGCCAGACTTGGTGGATCTTGACTACCTTGCTCATGTACGCTAGTCCGTGGATGGGAGCCTGACTGGTCTAAGATGGTCTTACTTACATTTCTAGAGGTAGGGTGGCTATTGGCTGGGGCAACGAGCAACTGGGCATATGTCTCTCATTTTCCAACAGGCTCCAAAGGCAGCATACTAAAATAAAACAGAAGTTCCCAAGGCCTTTTAAGTATAGGTATGGGTTCGGAACTGGCACACCATCACTTCTTCCAAATTTCATTGGCCAAAGCAAAATACACAGCTAGCTCATACTCAAGGGAGATATTCTAGCTATCTATTTCTATATAACAAACCACCTTAAAACTTAGTAGCATAAAATAACAACCATTTATTTTGCTTACGAATCTACCATTTGGTCAGGGCTTGGTTGGGACAATTCATTTCTGCTCCACTAGATGTCACTTGGGCAGTCTGACTAGGGCTGGAGGATCTGCTTCTAAAATGGCTCAGTCATATGGCCCGCAAATTCCTCTCCCTGTGATACTCTCTCAGGGAGCAGATCGGTTTCCTTGCAACATGGTGGTTGGGTCCCAAAAGCAAGCACCCCAAGAGATAGGAAGAGGCAGCTGCTGGTTTCTTAAGTCTTGGCCCAGAAACTGCTACAGCACCACTTTTACCATATTCCTTTTGATAAGCAGTTATGGCCCAGATTCAAGGGGCGTTAGCTGAAAAATTCCTTCAACTCTCAATAGAAGGAATTTCAAAGAATTTGGGGGCTATATTTTAAGACTGCCAAAAACAGACTCTAGACTCCACTCTTGATGGGGGCTAGGGGTGCTGATAATGTCACCTTGTAAAGGATATTGAAGAAGTAAAGAGTTGCAGCCATTTGCACAATCAATCACAGTGTGAGGAGGGAGGGGGTGAGATTTCTGGTTCAATATTTCTTCTGCTCCTTTTAACTAAGCTATTATTTATTTGTCTCAGCCTTATGTCAGCTATAACTTATCAAAAGGTAAATTTAGAAATGCTACTTAGAGGATTTTATGTAGAAGTTTTTATAAGTGTTTCTCTTTTATTTTGAAATAAATGTTAGTACTTTAGCTCCCCTTGAAAGATGTGAAATCATGTTTTATTGATGGGATAACTATTATGCAACAACAGTGCAGGTAATCATCTTATTCCACTTGACGAGATGAGCATAGCCATTTTTTGCACAGAAGAGACAGTAAAGCACTCAATTACAGCTGTGTGTTCAATGTAAAATCTCTCATTCATGTGAACTGCAGAGTCATTGATTAGATTTGCAGCAGGAAACTTTATAAGCTGTGGCCATCTTAAATTTTCTATAGGCTGTCTTCTCTGTGACAGATACACCACAACTGAAATGACCTAGAGGCCAGGCAAACAAAATTACCCCTTGACTTTCTCCAGTCCCCATTTCTACTCACTCACACATGGCTCCACAGAACACAAACCTTCTTTTGGGAAAGAAATTCTAAAATACATTAATCAATTGCATTCCCAAATCCCTATCCCTATTTTCCATTCCCAGGCAGCAACCTGATTTCAAAAAAAAAAAGATCTGACCTCCTGGAAGTCCTAAAGCACTCAAACTATACTAGCATACACCTAGTATAGTTTGATAAGCCTGGCCCACATGCTCCAAGCAAACACCATCTCCTAGAGAGCACTGAAGCAGTAATATAGATTCATTGAGCTATAGATTTAGACAGTTTGAGTCAGTCTCTGTATTATGTGCTTTTCAAATGCTTTCATTTAGGACTGTATCTAGCAATAAGTAATGGAAATATGAAAAGATATCGAATCTCACTATTAATGAGAGAAATACTAAAAAAAAATAAGATCCACCTTTATGCCACTAATATTGACAATAATAGAGAGATAGATAATATAAAATGCATACAGATTATGAGAAAAGGGAATCCTCACAGACAGCAATAGAAAGATTAACTAGTTCAGACAATATGATGAACAATTTGCCATTACTGATTTTCAGGTATGTACTTCAGAGAATATCTCATACAGGTCCAGTAAGGATGTTTATTTCAGCATTATTTGTGAAAGCAAGATTCATCTCTAGAAGAATGGATAAGTAAAATGCAACAAATGCATGTGATGGAACGCTATGAAAACTATGTAACGGAGCAATAAACCAGATTTACCAAGTGCACATAAATAGTTCTAAAAAACGTAACACTGGGTGGAAGAAAAAGAGAAAAAGAATTTCAGATATATATATATACACATACATACAGACGCATATATAGAGAGATAGATATAGATATAGATATAGATATCAGTTACACTTATATTAATTTAAATAAATTAGCTTAAACCCATCAGTATGTCCCATGCTCCTGGCCACAGTGATAGTTAGTGGGTGGGCATATGATAGATATGCCATACATTTTCAAAGCTATGATAGTAAACATATGAAGGACAGAAAGTTCATTTATTAAATACACTAGAGTGAGTGGCTAAGAGGTAAAATGGGATTGGAAGTGGGGATAAAAGTTATATAACAATGAAATAAAATGAAACAAAATAAGAGCTTTGCACAGAGTAGCATGCCTTCAACTGAAGTGTATAATTAAACTTCTATCTAGGCAACTGAGTCTCAGACACACACACACACACACACACACACACACACACACACACCTGTACATCTGTCATCTTAACTGATAAGCTATCAGAAGAGACAGTCAAAAGTTTTGCTGAGATCACAGAATAATATAGAACACCCTTGAGCCATCAAAACAGTAATCATATACTTAATTATTGTTATTGATATGACTGACTTGTTATCAGTGATCAAGTTAACGACAGGACTTATACTGGTAATTGCAAAATTCTTCTCCAAATTCCTAAAAACTGAACACTTCTTTGTTATCGTCTAAAATTGTTTTAGATTTTTTTATACCAAGCTTTAGGTATGTAATTCTTAGTATCTCCCTTTTGAAAATCAGATCATATTTTTCCTGGTTGTACACTTCTTCTGCCTCTCCCATTCTCCAAAACTTCTCAAAAATAAGGACAATAATAACAACAATAATATTAAAATAATAAACATAAGACAAAACCTGCAAGTTTCTTCAAAGCTCTAGGACATAACTCTTCTGAGCTTATTTGGGTAAATGAATTTAAAACAGCTTTGTGATTTTTTGCTAACATTAATATTTGATGCATTTTCATATTAAGGCATTGATTATTCAATTAAGGCCACAGCCTTTGTAAAGGGCTTCAGTGATTTAGAACAATATGTAAAAATATAAACATAATATAAAGACAGAACTGGCAGCAAAATATGAAACTACTGATTCGATAGTCAGCTGACTATATTTAAAAGGGATTTACATCGTGATGTAGTGAATAAAAATCAGAGATGCAAATATTAGTCCACAATTGTCCACTAATGAGCTTCATCTGTATAATGGCACACTATTTGTCAGAATCAAATGAGATAATGGATGTGAAATATTCCTGTAAACTGTAGAGTAAAAAGAAAAATGGATATTTTAATTTTTATTTCTAAAACTGTGTCCAAAAAACTGGAAGGGTGTTTTAGCTAAAAGGTTTTTAGTTATACATTAGAAGCAACTGGCCTAAGCAATAAAAGGAATTTATTAGCTCGATGTCTACAAAAGCAAAGCAGGAGACTGGCTGTACAGGCTCAAACCGTGTAGGCAAGGCTCACTTTCTCTCCCTGGTTTTCAGCTCCATTCTTCAGCGGGTTCTTCACCTTTATGGTCACAAAGTGACTGCCAACAGCATCTAGGGCTATACACTTCCTGGTGCAAATCTGGAATAAGTTAGGTCTGCAATCCTGAGAGTTTAAATAAAAACTCTGAAATTGTCTTTGGCTTTAAGTAGCCTGACTTGGGACATATGCCCACCCACTAACTATCACTGTGGCCAGGAGCATGGGACATACTGATGGGTTTAAGCTAATCAGGAATCATGGCTGAAGTGGCTGCTTTGCACAACTCCAAGGGGCAGTATTCATATATCTCTGAGAAATGAATGCTGGAGAGTCAATTAATACAAATAGACTACTGTGGATCTCTGAGACAAAAGTTAATGTTTATAGTGAAAGTCCTTTGAACTGGGGATCAGACAGCCAGCCTCACTAATTGCGGCCAAATCATCAGGACAAATCCTAGATTTCACCCAGGAATAATGTTCCTCATCCCTGAGCACTCTCCTCCCCAAACTTCTCTGGACCACCCCACATTGGTTTCTGAACTCAGAGACTAAAAAGCCATCCACATCCATGATTTTCATTTCCCTAACTCCCCATCACTTCATCAGCTTACTGTGGTGAGGCTTGTCCCCAACAATCTAGGGAAATTTTTCTAGCAAATATTGAGTGCCTTTCAGTACTAAACTCACATGACCATTTACAGTCATGAGATTTTACTGACAGCTCCCTTCTTCTTTTCTTTTCTTCTTTTTTTTTGGAGTCTGTGACCCAAAAATCATAATTTTTCTCTTTTCCTCTGGCTTACTTCAATTTCTTACTCACAGCTGATTCCTCAGTGTTGCTAATAAATTCTGATGTGTTTCTGACTTCTCTTCATGTTCCTATTCTATTGTTATTCCAAGTTCTCACAGACTTCAAGTACCAGCTCTGTGTCAATGACTCTCACATACAAATCTACCCAACTCCCTTCATATAGTCAACCCCCCACCTCGCATCCTAAGTCAACATCTATAGATCCCTCCAGCTCAAGCATTCAAAGCAAAGTTTATTATTATCATTATTCTATGTACCTCATAATAAAAACAAAGAGAAGCCTGCTGCTATCTGGTAAATGGTACTAAACCATACAGCCACCTATGACAAAAACCTTAGCATTGTCCTCAACTCCTTCCTCTCCTTCGCCTTCCATATCAATCAGTGACAGCTCTCTCTTTAACATACTTGCCCATGACCCCTGGTGTGTCCCCTAATATGTGCCCAAAGTATCATCCAGGATTAGTGCTCTCTTCCTGAAAATGGCCTTTCTGCTTGCATTTTGTGCCTTTTCTGCACACCTAATGCAAAATTTCTGATTCTATCATTCCCTACTTAAAACCCTTCCATGGTTCCCCATTACATAACAGATAAACTAAACTCCATCTAAAGGGGATGCTATATGATCAAGTGATGCAACAACTTCATTTAACTTAGTGAATGAGATAAAGTGTTATAGTAGGTTTAAGCAAGATCCAGTTGCTCCCTAAACCTTGTATCTGTAAGTCTATGACAGGTTATATCACTCTCTCATTTACTGCTCACAAAGCTTTAGGAAGTAGGTTCTCATATTATCCCCATTTTGTCAATAATGAAACTGAAAGATAGAGAGGTTAAGTGGCTTGCTGAAGATTACATAAGTAGCAGAGCAGGCAAATAATAAATTACAGTGGCCTAACACAAGAGTGCACTTTTTTAACCATACACCCAAAGGGATGTATTTCTCAGTATGGGCTCAATTAACCTGTCCAGAGATAGGCCAGTAATTATACTAGAATCGTACACATGTATTTTTTTTGCTAGGAAGACAATCCGGAGCTTTTCTAAGAGTCTCTAAAGAATCCATCACACAAAACAGATAAAGAAAAAAAAATCTGCTATGTGACTGTAATTTCCAGGGGCTATAAAGTGACTTCAGAAATTTTTCTTGGGAGGCTTTGAAGGTTGTAGGACTTTGGAGCATTTTATGTTACCATAATCTGCTCATTTAAAACCTATCACATTTACAAATTCTTCACTCTATTAAACTTCCTTCCAACAAGGTGAGAACATGTTACTGGTAAAGCAAAAGTATGGTCTGTCTACAGAGCTGGGAGTGACAAGAGTCCCTTCAGCCCAAAGGTCAGGTCTGCAGGTGTCCCACAGGTGTCCCACAAGTGTGGGACAGCAAGCTCACCTTCAATAAAGCAGCAAATAAAAAGATCAAGCCTGAACCATAGGAAGTTCTTCAAGTAATGCCATTGCTGAGCCCAGTCACTTGCAGAGAAGCCTGAGTCACATTCAAATTCTCTCAGGTTCAAGTGCCTTCAATTGAGGTGGTCCTCTTCTCCATGCCTGGATATTTGCAAAGTACCCTGCTCGCCTTGATTAATGGCTCTTTCCATAAAGCCAGTCTTGGTGATGACATGATAAATCTCTTCTGTCCCTGTGTTTTATCAGTACAGCAAGACCATTAGCTTTTGGCTAGTATCCCAAAATTGCTCTAAAGATGTAGAAGAATTCTAATGAAATGTAAAGCATTCATCAAAAAGGAACACAATAGATTTTTCAAAGCTTATGTTCAGTATTTCCATTTAACAAACATTATCCTTCTTTGGGAAACATAGGCATTTCCTGTGCAAGAGGAAAATTTATTTTGAATTTGTCTTTATCTTTTCTATATTTTCTAAATGTTAGGTTATGAACATGTACTATTATTACAAGGGAAAAGAATTCATAAACATTTTTAAAAAGTTTAAGTCATGTACTCTTGTGGTTCCCAAAGATGTTTCATTACCAGTATCAGCAGTGGAGATATGTCAAAATGCAGACTTACTGAATCTGAATCCCTGGTGTTGGTCTAGAAGCTGGGCAAGTGGTGTACCAAAGTTCAGAAGTTCAGAAATCAAGGCCTCTTGCTTATAACGGACACAGCTGATTGATCACCCAATACATTTTCTACCTTTCCCTTCTTAATAGCTCAGATTTTATTTGGGTAGCTATCTCTTTCCATGCTTCCTATATTTTTTTTTTCAGAATAAGTTCGACCCTTCCCTTACTCCAATAGTGGTCCCTGGTTGGTTTAAACAAAGCATGGGTTCAAGGGTAGTCATGTGACTTATGAAGTCCAATGAAGGTTGCTCTCAGGCCCCATTAGAATGCTGAGATATAAGTCTTCTGCATCTTATCAGAGTTGAACAGGAACCCTATAACTGCAATGCCTATGGCAGCCATCTTTAAACTATAATGGGAACTAGACTTAAGCCAAAAACGATACCATGGGAGCCAGAATGGGGAGATGGAAAGAAACTGAGACCCTGGTGCTATGATAGAGCTTCTGGGTCAACCAATCATGGAGACTTTATTGTCTCTGAATGCTGAGGTACATAAAACAATAAATCCTCTTCATTGAGAAGGCTGACTAAAATTTTCTATTCATTGCAACATGGTGTCCTAACTGGTACACAATTCCTTACAGTCCTTGATTTCAGCTGTAACACCTCATCACTAAAACTTTTCTCTGATTTTCTCCAAGTTGTTGCTGCACCTTCCATGTAGAAGAGAGAAGGCAGAGAAGGGCTACATGCCACATAAGCCCAGGAATTGTACCAATGATACTGCCTAGTCAAGTCTTTAAACTCTGACCAGTCAGATCTATAACTTCTCCTTTGCAGAGAAGCCAGTAAGCAGGATGGACAGAAGGTAGATGCTCTTTTTCGTGGTATACTCCCAAATCAGAATTAGGGCAGAAGTACTTTTTCTTTTTAAATTAGTTTCAAATATACAGTACATTGGTTAGACATCTATATAGTTCATAAACCGATCCCCCCAATTGCTCTCTCCCTCCCCTGACCCTCTACCTAGCCAATGTATTAATGCTGACTGCATTCCCTATGCCGTGCTCCCCATCCCAGTGACCATCCTTCAGCTACCAATTTGTACTTCTTTAACCCTACATCCCATTCTCCCATCCCCCATCCCTCCCCTCTGTCCGTTACCAAATTGTCCACTATAATTGTGAGTCTGTTTTTGATTAGAAGTATTTTTAAAAAGCACCTAGAACTCTGCATTGTACATGTTCATATAATATATGTTGTACAAGTCTACTGGCCCCTAATTCAAGTGTGACATCTATGACAGCAGAAACAACGTCCCATCCGTGGCGTGTATTGCTATACTATAAGGACTATACTATATTATAGTACACTATACTATACTATAATGCCTATTATACCATAAGAGCTCAATGAGTATTTTTTTTTAATGAGAGTGAATGAAGGAATGAATGAATAAATTATAGCCTTTATACTTAATCAAAGAATACCAAATGTTGGTGAGGTTGTGAGACAAACAGAACTCTGATCATTGTTGGTAGGAGCATCAAATGGCACAATCACTCTGAAAATCTATTTGGCAGTTCTTCCTAAAACTAAACATTTTAACTAAAGCTCAGCAATTCAACTCCTAAGTCTATACTTATATACCCTGGAGAAATGAGTGTATATGTCTACCAAAAGACTTGTACAAGAATGTTTATTAAAGCTTTATTCAAGAAAGATAAAAATTAGAAATAACCCAATTGCCCATCAACAATAAAGTGAAAAATAATAGTATATGAGTAGCAGAACACTACTCAGCAATAAAAAGAACAAGCTGTCGCAACCCAGGACCACATAGATCAATCTTACAAATTCAACAAAGAATAAAAAGCTAGATGCAAAAGATTACATACTACATGATTCCATTTATGAACTGAAGGGTAGCAGAGGCAGACGCTTCTTCCTTGGCATAAGGAGCATGTTGAGCTGATTATTTTTGAGAAACTGCAGACACAGGAGGAAGAAACTCTAAAAACAGAGTAGAAATTACCCTTTGTAGGAGAAACTTACATTTATAAAGGAAATCTCCATTTGTCAGAGTGTCTCCCTAACCAGAAGAGAAGGATGACTCTAAATCACAAGAAACTCTTATCAGTGGCGAAGGCACTGACTTATATCTACATAACAAACCTAATCTTTGTTCACTGTGCTTTTCCAGGTAAGTAACCTTCTGTAACTGGCCTCCCCTACCTTTCTTTTATGTTTAGCTGAAGATGGTCCTAAGGTGGTGGCTTGGGTCATCTCCAGGAGTTACTCAGTTTCTCTGGATATCTCCCACGGAGAAGAACTAGGGTGTTAGAAAAGTTCCATATCTTGATCTAAGTGCAGTTACACAGGTATATGTATGTGTCTATGTGGGTACATGTACATATGTTGTCAACGTAAGAAATGTCTAAACCTGCAGAAAATTTTTATAAGAGTTTACTTGAGCCAAAACTGATGACATAAGCCAGGGAGCAAGATCTCAAATGCTCTAGAGAAAAAGTTTTGCAGTTTCTTTTATGCATTTGAAATTAAGAAGGGAATGTCAGGAATAATACAAAAAGGTGGGAGAAAGCAAGGTCAGGATCCAGGATCTGATTATAGGACAGTTAACAAGATTACATGTTCTCTTGAGGGTGATTATGCCTGGCATTTCTAAAATTTGTTAATCTAGATATAATGGACAGGGCTGGCTTAAAAACCTTTCGTGGATAGGCCTAGGGTATGACTACCCATCAAGATCTGCCCTGTTAGAAATTTATGATTTATTACAACACCCTTCTCCATCCACAGTGTGCACACATGCTCTTACATGCATACAAACATGTGTAAAAATTCATGAAGTTGTACATTTAAAGTTCAATATACTTTATATATGTTTTACCTATATAAATTTTTAATGAATTTAAGGCATTCTGAATTCATTTTAATTTTTGGTTAAACACTAAGAGTACACAGTGAAAAATTATATCAGAGTCAAAGGTCAGAGCTGGAAGAAACAATTCCCTTATTTTACAAATGAAGACAGAGAACCAAACAGCTATTAATTATTTAACCAATGGTAACTTTTTTGTTAGTCATAGAGCTACGTCAATATATTTTCATTACCCCATGCCTCTCGATTTATATCAACAAACTAAATAGTGAGCATAAATGAGGAATGGCAGTGTTGCTTATAAAAAACAAAAGAGACTTTACATCCCATCTTACCTTCCCCATAACCCATTCTTTTACCTGTTCCTGACTTAATCCCACGCTAATTATTGTCTTCTCTGACCTTCCCTGACCTTCATTCTACCCTTTTCCTCCATTATCCAACCCAGCTAGACATAGTCATATCATAGTGGATCTGAGGTGGTCTCCAGATAATAGAAGCCAAAAAGTAGGTAAGAAGAAAGCATGTTTCTTTAAAATATGCATTAATATAGTTGTGTATTTATTTATATCACACCTCATTTCCAAAAAGAATTTCAGTCAGCTGACAAGAGAAAACATTCTGCGACATCCTACACTAAATTACAGCAGGCCAGAGGGTGTAAGGAAGAGGCAACAAGAATGAATCAGTTAACAGAGCTGCAGGATGAAACCACATTCCTGAATGTATGCGCAAACTTTGAATCAACTTCCAGGCAGCTATTTCGGTGTTATCTAGAGAGAATGGCAGACCACCAGACGCCATTACATCTTGCTCACCCACAGACTTTCTGGACTGTTGCCCACAACCAATCCCAAAGCATCAAGTACTTCTTTTTTAGGGAATTATTCACCTCTTCCAGAATTATTCACTGTTTCACCTTTTCCCACCTCGTTATCTATAGCCAATTTAAAGTCTTTGAAAACAACTTACATCTTTCTTCTCCAAGGCCACTGTACAAAGAGCCTCATCAATCCCAGAATGACAGACATGGTTGTCTTTTCCATCTAGTCCTGTTGCTGGTGGTTTAGACTGCATGCCCCAGAATCTGGTTCTTTCTTCTGGCTAGTATATGGCTTAAAAAACCATTTCTTTCAGAACAACTTCTGACTTTGAAGGTTTATGTTTAACACAGCTTACAAAATTACATATATTACAAGATGATAAACAAAAATTGAGGAAATTGGTGTGGAGGGAAAACTGGAGTAATAAAACGATTCTAGGGAAGTAGTCAGTGACTTAGGACAGGGAGATATTTTTATTGCTGCCTCTAAAATAGTAATGTCAAAGTTAAGAACTGCCATTATAACTACCTCCCTCATGGAATCTCCATTGTAGGGGGATCTGGAAAAGGAAGGACAGATCCAAAGATATCTTTATCTTACAACGAATTAAGGGAAATGGAGACCTTCTTATACTTTATTAGTTGTCCCTGAATATGAACTTAAGAATGAAATGATGTCCATAATATAAATAACATAGCTACCTCCAGGGTGCAGTTGAGCTGTAGACAAATTAAAAAGTAAACACGATCTGATCAAAGGCAGATTGCAAAGAACTCTCCCCTCCACACAAACTTAGAGGCCTCAGGATACAAGCTGTAAATTGTATCATGTCAATCAAGCTGCCATATGGTGGTCCTCTACTTTGTTTATGTGCTTATGCACAGAATACAAAACATATTAAAATTGGGTGATGGGAAATAAACCTCTATTCCAAAAATTGACAACACAGAAGTTGGGAAATATAAACTTGAAATATTCTCATTTTACTGCTCATTCATCCAAGCTCCATGTATACGACCAACATTCTAGAAACCATCCAAAGATTTAAAAATATTACTTACTACTACTACTGGATTGAGAGTGGTAGAAATTATAATGGAGTCATTACTTATCTATTACCTACTGTAGTTGTTTGAGTGACCTCAAATAAAACACCTTAATTTAGACAAATGAAAATTAAGGTTTGAGTTTTTGTTTTTCATTATAAAAAATACAAGAGAAAACAAAGTATTTGAAAACTATGAAATCTTTGAATCCTAGAAATATTTAAGAACTCTAAGTAGTCATCAAAGAATTCATAGTCTGGTTGTAGGAGAGTGATTTCAGAGTGTGGACTAAATTAAATGAATCCTCAGAGGTCTCAGTCTGCAGCCACTTCTAAGCGATTATAACTTGCATCATTAGAACATGGCCTAACTGATGTCATTTAAAATTATATTTGTAAATGTTTATTTTCTTAACATATTGGTGGCTAAAATTTAGGGCTCCACAGATTGTTGGATTTAGATTTCAATCCCAGCTCCAAGACATATGAGTAATGTGATTTGGGGCAGGTTACTTAAATTCTCTTAGTTCCAATTTCCTTGTCTTTAAAAAGAGTATAATAACATTAAATATTAAATAATATTAATAATGAATAGTGTATATAATTTACATATAAATGTTAAAGAATATGAAAACCTCATAGGTAGCTGTGAAGATTGCATGAGAGGAAGAGCAATCACGGTTCACATCATTATCTTCATTATCATATTCCCTACTACCATTACTAACAACTTTTTGACATTGAACCTAAGCAAGTTGCCTTTATTCTGTTTTGATCTGGTTTCTTCTGT
>NW_011888782.1:15756091-15758755 GCF_000151845.1 Pteropus vampyrus
TTTTAACCAGCTCTAAAGCAAGGTAAATCCTATTTGTGACAATCACACTAAAGTAATTCCTTAAGACACATAATACTTAAGGCAGCATTCCACATCAGTTCCTGGAAGCCCCTCCAAATGCACGGAAATCTAGCAAGCAGAAGTCTTATCTATTTAACCAGCAATGAGGCGTATCAAGTTTTCCAAAAATAACAAAAACCAGAAATTACTTCTTCCTGGAGCTGTAGGAAATCATTTTTACCACCTTTACTGAATAGTCAGCTAAAAGTGGAATTCCTGAAGAAACACTGGCCCTAACCCACAGCATACAGAAATCAACACCATGTGGAGCTATTGTGGCCCACAGAGCAGGCAGTCTCCACCCTGCAGAGATCAAGGGAAAGAAAACACTTCCTGCCAGAAGCCTGAGTGCCTAGTGTGTCCCAAGCCCTCTTACCTAGCGTGTCCCAAGCCCTCTTACCCAAACTCTTCTTACAGCTCTGCTGCAGATACCACTGTGCACACCAATCCTTTGCTAATTGTTCCCTGAACAGCGAAGAGTAAACTATGATGGCAGCAACAATAACATTAGCAGACACTTATGAATGCTTGTTATGTAGCAAGCACCAGTATACGTGCTTTATTCTATGCTAAAATACTTCATTTTCCCATAAGCCTATGAAGTAGGTACTATTAGGATATGCATTTTACAGATGTGCTTTCTGAGGCATATGAGAGTTAAACAACATACTCAAGGTCACACAGCTTGTAAGGGACAAAGAAAGATTTAAAATGGACCTTTTTGAGTCTAGAGGCCAGGTTCTCAACCACTTTTACTGCCTCTTGTAAAGTAAGGTGTAGTGGTTGATGTCCTTTTGCCCCAAAGCTCAGAACCTTCCTAGGGTTCCAAGCTAGCCTGACATAAATAAAGATGAGGGGGAGGAAAATGGACAAAAAAGTTCTGAGGAGAGAGAAATCAAATTGATTTAATAAGTAATCCTTTGTTAATTTCTATACCTGCTAAATTTAGGCCTTCTTCCATTAAAATTTTTTTTAGATGAGAACAGAACAAATTGTAATGGGAGTTGGGCAGAGAAAGAACTAGAGAGCAAGTAAATTGTTATCTGTAGATCATTGCACAAGTGAAAGGTATTCTTAGCAGTATTTGAAACTATAAGAAATTTGGTGACTGTAATTCTGCTCAAAGACTAACTCAGCTTTAGTTTGTTAACTCTATCTTTTCCTAGATATTGAATGCTTATGTACCTCTATTAACAAGGGTCTCTTTGGGGAATGAAAGGAGGATTGGTGACCCAAGAGACAGATGGAGTAAGGGTGCTTATGATGAAAGACTGAGAACCAGGTACTTACTCTTGCATTGGGCAAGCACACATGGAGCATTTCCTATATGCCAGAAATAAGTGCTAGGGATACAGGGAAGACCCCTACCTTAAAGAGCTTATCGTCTAGTGCAGGAGCTGGCAAACTTTTAAATAGTTTGGCTTTGCAGGCCATGAGTTCTTGGGCCCAACTATTAAACTCTACTGTTGTAGCACAAAAGCAGCCATAAAGAGTATGTAAATAAATGGATACAGCTGCATTTCAGTAAAACTTTATTTTAAAAAAGAGCTGGCTAGATTTGGCCCATAGGCCATATACATAGTTCACAAACCCTGTTCCAGTAGACATTTCAAGAAAGGCTTACAGGAAAAACAATTTCTGTTTCATGCTCACATATATTTGTTGTCTTTATTTTTGAACAGCTTTTATCTGAGTATCAAGTCTTTGGATCCCATCTGGTTCCTTGAGTGTTCCGTAGCTGTTGTTCCACTGCCTTTTAGCATTGATTGTTGCTAGGGAAAATCTGTAGCTGGTTGATTTCTTCCCCTTGTAGGTGACTTCCCAGAGGATTCTTTATCTTTGAAGTCAAGGAATCTTATTAAGATATGTCTTAGTGATCCTGATATGAAAGGCTTTTCCCCCCACAGATTTTAGCTTATTTATAATTACTGACATAACAAGTATGTTTGTCATGCTATTTTACATTATGCTTTCTTTTTCTAGTTTCAAAGCTTTCTTCACCATATCATCTTTCGCTTTATGTTTTGTTTCTTCTAATCTTTAGTGGCATACATATCTTTGTTCTAGAGGTTACTTTTATGACTATAACTTATACAGGATCCATTAATTCTGTACTGTAAACAATGATGAATTTAATATATTTTCTCTGCCTCCTCCCTCCTTCACCTCCATCATTTGATTTGTCAATTATTTAATTTCATGTAATACTTTTGTAATGTTCAATTATGTGGTAGTTTAATATTTACTATTTCTTATGTTTTTTGCTGAAGTCATATATTACATCTTTCTGTATGTATTCTTATTACTTTTTCTCTGAGCTCTTACACTTTTGTTTTACAGGAAAATTAACTTTAACTTGTAGTAGAAATACTGGCTGTAATTTTTATTCGTTTGATAGTAACATTTATTTTTCTGAACAAGTATCTTTCTCGCCATTATTTTGTTGTTTCCCATCACTTTTTTTCTGGTATGTTCCTTTGTATTGATCCCTCGCAATACATGTTTCTTTACTCACCATTGAAGGTGGCGAGTGTTTTCTCTAACGTCTGTGTGTAAGAAGTTCCAAATGTACTTGAATACTGTGTGTGTGTGTATGTGTGTGTG
>NW_011888782.1:15758805-15888023 GCF_000151845.1 Pteropus vampyrus
TTATGTGGTAGTTTAATATTTACTATTTCTTATGTTTTTTGCTGAAGTCATATATTACATCTTTCTGTATGTATTCTTATTACTTTTTCTCTGAGCTCTTACACTTTTGTTTTACAGGAAAATTAACTTTAACTTGTAGTAGAAATACTGGCTGTAATTTTTATTCGTTTGATAGTAACATTTATTTTTCTGAACAAGTATCTTTCTCGCCATTATTTTGTTGTTTCCCATCACTTTTTTTCTGGTATGTTCCTTTGTATTGATCCCTCGCAATACATGTTTCTTTACTCACCATTGAAGGTGGCGAGTGTTTTCTCTAACGTCTGTGTGTAAGAAGTTCCAAATGTACTTGAATACTGTGTGTGTGTGTATGTGTGTGTGAGAGAGAGAGAGATACCCTTTGGCCCCCCGCTAATGGAAACAGACAACTGTAGAGTGTCTGCGATGCAAAGACTTTTTCCTCTTCCACTGCCACAAAAACGGCTTCCTTCAAACAGGGCTGACCTATCTGTTTCTTAGCTTAATCTCATCCTCTCTGTTTCCTGAAAGGAATCTAGGTCTGGGAATTCGGACAACTGTGAGATTTAGATTTTTCACCTGAGGGTGTGCTCTCGCCTCCCAGGAGTGACTTGTTTCTGGCTATTTCTGAGCTGTTTAGCCCTAGTGCTTCTTGCTACTTCTGGGGACCCCTTTACTCAGACCCACCACCGCTCTTGGCAACCTTTCCATCAGTTTTGCAGTTTGAAATTTTTGCTTTCTCTTAGTTTTGCCAAAAATGGAGTTTGTGTCTGTATTTTTCATTCACCTTTTTGCTTTGGAGAGTTTCCAGGAAACCAAGGCAGGAATGTTGGTTTTACTGTGTTCAAAGCAGAAATCTTAATGTGAGTGTTGATTACCCAGAAATGTGAACATGTGTGAAATAGTATAGAGGGTAAAAGTGACCTAGGGTGTTCAAGACAGGGACATAAAAACAAGGGAGAAACACATACACGCACACACACGCATGCGCACGCACACACGCACACATGCACACACACACACACACACTCCATCTTCAAGCTAATAGTTACTAAATGCCCGAATGCCTAAGGGTGAGCAAAATCCTACTGGGGGCAAAACAAAATTATAGAAGGGCTTCCAGCCCACTGAGAGAAAAGTAATCCTTACCAAGTCTATGACAGGAAAGTGGGAGTGATCACAAAACCAAGACTGGAGAAGACGACTCTTTTCTGTGGGAAAAGGTACTTCCCATCACCAATCTTAGGGATAGGATTTGATCTCCCTTATTTGTAGATAGAATGGCAGCATGACTTTGCAGAATATATTGGGGTTAAAATAACAGTTTTGTTGTCACCTATTTTATTACTTCTAATTTAATGTAGTCACAGCATACCCACGCATACCTAATTTTATCTAGCTGCATAAATTTAATCATTTTCTTTAAGGCAATGTCCTTTTTCTCTTTTGTTTCCCCCTCTCTCCAAAGTGGCACTCTACCCCAGCCCTGCCCTGTCCCCCAGATAATCCATGCTACCAACATTTCTGTCTTCAAATTTTTCTCCTTATTTATTCAAATAATCCTTTTCGGACACAGACACATACCATTTTTTGGTCATTATTTACTTTACAAAAAACAAAATTAAGCATTTTTTCCTGCATCTAGCATTTCTCACTCAACATTACCTAGTACTAATTCCTCAAAATTGTCTTGAATAGCTTTAATTTGTCTTTTTTAATGTATGCACAAGATTTCATGGTATAATTATGTGCCATAATTTATTCAAACATCCCACTATTGATGGGCATTCACATATTTTTCAGTTTTTGCCACCACAAACAATTTGCACAAAACATTTTTACATATATTTTATGTACCAGTGCTTCTGTTTCTACAGGATAGAGTCCTGCAATTTGTAATTGCTGAGTCCAAGGAAATATATATTTTTCCATCTTAATAGAAACTGCCAAATGGCTTTCTGAAAAGGCAGAAACATCTTGTATTTCTACCAGCAGTGTATGAAAATCTCTTTTTCTCTACATGTCCTCCATAAATATTTAAACCAGTTAGTTCTAATTTATATTATGTTCCTTATCAGTCTTGAGATAATTTCCTCTTTCTTTGCAAAGTGATGTCATGGAAGACAGGGCAGAGAGAGATTTTAAAAAAGAAAAAAGGCATGGTGTCAGACAGTCTCCCATATGGAGCTTTGGGAAAAATTTATTCAGCAAATACTTTTCCGGTACTTACTATATGTGTATAAAATGTACAAGGCACTGGTGAAATTTAAAAATATATAAATATGCCCATAGAAGCATGCAGTCCAGATAAGAATAAATTGTAGCAGTGTTTCTATTTACAAAGGACTAGAATCTGCTTTCTGTAAATGTGTGACTTCTTGAAACCTCAGTTTCCTCATCTATAAAATGGTTTTGGTGATGCTACCCACCCGTTGTGATTGTTCTGGAAATTACATGAGATGATGTATGTTAACCACTTAGCACAATGTCTTAGCAAGTCATTTGAAAAATGGAGAGATTATATTATTATTATTACTACTACTATTGCTAAAGATTTATGTATGAGAGTAGTAGATAATAAAATAAAATAGATAGGTAGGGACCAAAATGAGAAAGACCTTGAATATTCTGTTTAAAAATTTCATCTTTAGATTACAGGTTCTCAAGAAAAACAGGAATATGATGGAAATGGCATTCAGGAAGATTTCCTGGTCAATCATTAATCTGTGGATAAATTAGGGATGAAGAGGTAGCAGCAAAAAGACTGAGTAAGAGGTATACCAGTTTTACACTTCTTCTGTAAAACAGGACTGATTAATTGGAATATTTTTTAAATGGCACAGCATTGACACTGATCAATTAAAGCAGGCAACTGAGTCATCAGAATGGATGTTGACTGTAAACAACTCATACTGCTATACCAATGCATCAAGCCCTGTTCTTAAGTGAGAGTTCTTAAGTTCTTAAGTTCCAGAAAATGAATTAAATAATAATAATTTATTAACTCACATAAAAAGAAATCTGGAGGAAGATGATTCTAGAGTTGGTTAACTGTGCAACCTAGCAGAAACTGGCATGGCCCACTCATACCCCTCAGAACTCACCCTTCCAGTATACCCTGATCCAAAGGCTTCCTGTGGCCAGCCCCTAAAGTTCTCTGACTGCTCTCTCTAGTCACAAGAGTGTTCTCATGCCATGTGTAGGACAGGCTGGAAAATTCTAAGGAGATAACACCCTGGGACCAGTGCTCAGACAATGCCGCATGGGAGCTGATGGATACTCAGGTTTCCTCACCTCTTGGGTGGGACAACTCTGAAGTATGTGCTACACATTCTCCCAGAGTCCCCAGCAGGGCTGAGGCCTGGTTGCCCAGAGCGATAACCTGCTGATTAGCATACACTCTGTTGGCTTCCTTCCTTTTCCTATCATTTCTCCGCTTTCCTACTGATGTTTCCTAAGATGGCTCTCCAAATAAACTTCTCGAACTTAAATAGTTTTCTCAAGATTGGCTTCTTGAAGAAGCAAACTGACTTTCGTCCTGGGGTATGTCCCACAAGATGGAGGCTCCAGACATTCTTCTCATTTTATCAGAGGAAAAAAAACTTTCAGAACCCACAGCACCTTCTCCTTGCATATTATTGGACATAATGGGGTCACATGCCCATGCCTAACCATAAAGTAATCACAAAGGGGAATGAGATTAACATTTAGGTCAATCAGGACTCATACCCTGGGGCACAGTAACAGCAGATATTTGAATAAAATTGGAGTTAGGTTTCCAAGGAAGACTAAGAATGACTCCTGGGTAAGTTCTAATAGTCTCGTCTACAAAAGGCTTCTCTAATAATTTAAGCATGAGGCAAGGAGAACGTTTACCATGGTGTTGGCAGTAAAAATCTTCATCTAAATCCTGGGCTGGATTCAACATTCAGTGTATTCTGAGTCTTTCATCTTCCTCTGGAAAAAATGAGTTTTAGCATTCAACTCTGTGATTAACCTACCATGAATGTGATCTGCATATTTCTTACATGAAATGGGCTTAATACATCTTAATTGCCCACAATAGGAATAACATTTTTCATAATGATCGGGTATTCACATTGCTCTTTCCCTTCATTTATCTGAGTGCTCAGAAATACATTAGAACCAGTTAGGAGTAGATTTGCCATACAAAAGCCCTTGATTAAACTACTAAGTATTAAGTATCCCCACAAACTTCCACACTGACACCTAATATAGGATGGCTGCCTAAAAATCACTTATTAAAATCTAGACAGTGTGTGTGGCCAAGACAGGTAATGATTGATGACTCAGACCACAAAGGGTCTTTATAGACAGAATCTAGAGTATATCCTTATTTTGGATGACTGTCTAATGAAAAGACCAAAGTTTCCTCTCTTGACAGCCAGGAACTGGCATCAGGCAGGCCTTTGACTCAGCGTGAGACCTTAGCTGCCATTTTTGCTACTTAACTTTTCCTAAATCCCAGGCAACTGCACACTTCACAGAGATTATCTCCCACAGGTGAGACCCCTCTGAGGAGGTCATAAAAAAAAAGGAATTCCGCTTCAGTTGGGCCTGTCAAATGTTTCACTGCAGATGGGGGACGAGGGAAGAGTGTTTGGAACACGGAGCTGTCACCACACTGAGTACATCAGTATGTACGTGAGCCCAGCTGCTAACGCTGCCAGTGGTGGGAGAGGCACGAGGTGATGGAGTTCACCTTCAGCCAGAGCTCTTTTATCTTTGTTGGCATGGAAATAAATTGGTTTCACTTTTTATTTCCTCTTTAAAAGTCTTTTAAATTCTAACAAGCTAATGGAGCCAATTCCTTTTGCCACCCCAATCCAAGTCCATTAACACCCACCCTGTATTTCATCATAACCTTGTGCCCCTTTTTAAACCACACAATCATTCATGTTCAGTTTGTCCTGTAGGAGGAAAAACCCAAAGGTGTCTGATAATTCCTGGCTGAGGCAGAGATTCAGTGAGAGGATGTTAGTCAGTTCAGAGGCCTTCGGAGAATGTCTGCTTGTCAATCTCGGCTTGGCTGCAGCCAGAAAGATAGGCCATTAGTAGGAAGTCACCACCTTTTGGCCTTCACTAACAATGGGAGCTGTAGAGCGGGGAGGGACAGGTAAATGGGAGAGTGGCGTGGTGGTGGTTTGGCGGGGGCGGGGGGGGGAGGGCGGGGGTGCTTGGTGAACCTCATCATTAGAAACAAATGCTGAAAGCCCTCCACAAAGATTTTTTTTAAAAAAAAAAAAAAAAAAGCTGAAGCTTTCGGCTTTCATCTCACAGAAGAATCAGGTATTGCCCAGGGAAAAAGACTTGAAGGATTTTAGTTTTTTCTCCATGTTGTATTTCTCCTACATTTGTTATTTTATCTCCTGTTTTTGCATTGTATTAAGAGAAACGCCCAATATGGAAGGCACCTGTAGGCCCAAAGTGGAGAATTGGAAGAAGGCAGAGCAGAAGGACTGGGTCTCATCCACAGCTGACTTCAGCAGGAACCATCAAACAGGAAAATGAGTGGTAGCAGCTCTAAGAAGAAAGGATGACAAATTGAGTCTCTCTCGTGTTTCTGGGAAGAAAAATGGGGAAAGATAGCCTTGACCTCAGAAAGGTCTATGGAAGTCATACCAAAGCCAGAATTTGGGGAAGCACTATGTCAATAGTTGCTTCATGAATCTGTAAGTCTTGATCTATATCACCCAACATGGTGCCCACTCACTACTGAGCACTTAAAATGTGGCTGGTTAGAATTCAAATACATAGATGATTTTGAAGACTTTATACTAAAAAAAAGATATTCGATGTTCATTGATTATTTTTATATTGCATATTGAAATAAAAATAATTTTAATATATTAGGTTAAACAAAATACATTATTAAAATTAATTTCCCATTTCTTTTTATGAATTTTAATGTGGCTACTAAAAACTTTTAAATGACATATGTGGCTCTCATTACATATCTATTGGACATCACTTGTCTAGGCAAAAAGATGCCGAATTTCAAAACTCTGGGTTGATAAGTTCGCCATACTGAAGCCTTGCTCTCCTTCTCTGGACCCCTGAGCTTTATGCTTCCCAGAGAAGCAGTGAAACCAGCCTCAGCAGAGTGGTGAGCTAGGACAGTTTGGGCCCTGGTACTGACAACCAGCCTAGAGAACAAGCAGAGTTTTCATTTAATGCATTAACTCTTCCTCTTGCCTACAAAAAGAACCAACTTTGGGGGAAGCTGGGGGGAAATGTCGATTTCTTTCTCTGTCCCAATTATTTTTGCTTTTGTGCTAGCTTCGCTTTGTCATGAAAATATGCATCTACTTGCTGACCCTACACCGACGAGGCAGTCTATTTCAATAAGCATGCCTTCAGTGTGCCTGGTTCCCTCCCTTTTGCATCAAGGCACAAGGCTCACATCATTTCATTACTCACTGTCAGCAGGCAATTTGAATAATCTGGAAACAAACTTTCTTCTATTTGCTCAAGTACCGAGGCTTTTCTTTATCCTATTGACTTCTAACGGGAATTTGCAGAACATTTTGTAAATTTCGGTTGATTGGTAGGTTTTAATTTCAAAAAGTCTTTTTTTTTTTTTTTAGTGTGTGCTTTTCTGAAAATTCATTCACCTGCTTAACAAAAAAAAATGACTTGTGCAAAGGTATTTATCAGATACCTTGCCCTCAATGAACTTCCAGATAACTAAGACAGATTTGTTAAGAGAGAGAGACAGACAGAGAGACAGAGAGACAGAGAGACAGAGAGACAGAGAGACCGACCATGACAGAACTCTGTGCATAACACAGAGGCACGTGAAAAAAAAAAAAAAAAAAAGGAGTGATCAGTTTTTCCTCTGGAGACATCAGGAAAGGCTCTAAGGGCCTTTGAGATCAGATTCCCCTACCCAATCCCTCAACACCACCAATGCCCCTCCCACCACACTCACACATATTCTCACCGCCAAGTCTGAGATCCACACAAGCATATCAAGATGTCTCCACACATCTCCCCTTGGGTGCCTCACAGACATTTCAAACTTAACATGTACAAAATGTGTCTCACATTTAAAAACAAACAAACAAACAAACAAACAAACACTCTTTCTCTATCACCCAAACTTTCCTTCGGTTCTCACATCTCAGTAAATGGCATCACTACCCATTCAGTTCTAAACCACAACCTGAGGGTCACCCTTGAATCCTCCATTTTTCTCCCTACCACCCCCACTAACTCATCTGTGAATCCTGTCAATTCTGAGTCATCATCATCTCTCACCCGGGCAGCTGACCTCTACATGGACTCAAGTCTTCTACTCCTCTCCTCACCATTCTAATTGCCAGGTAACAACACAAATGAAATTCTTCAAATGTAAATCGAGTCATGTCACTTTCCTGTTCATACCTACCAATGGATCCTAATTGCACATGAACTAGAACTTCAAAAACTTATCTTGGAATCTGCAAAGATTTCTTGAACAGAACATAAAAGACAATAGCCAGAAGGGAAATAAGATAAACTGAATTACTTTGAAATTATTAACTTCTGTTCATCAAAGAGAAATGAAAAGTCAACCCACTGAGTGAGAGAAGGTATTTGTAAAACATACATCTGACAAGGGACTCATATCTAGAATATAAAACACATCAGACACATCGATAAGAAAAACAGAGAAGACTCAATAGAAAAATGAAGCAATACTCGAACAAGTGCTTGACAAAAGAGAATACACAAATGGCCGGTGTACACATAAAAAGGGGCTGAGCCCCTTTAGTCGCCACGGACTAATTAAAGACACATTGCAAGACAACTAGACCACTACACCCATAAGGATAGCTAAAACAAACAAGGCAGGTGAATAATAACACCAAGTGTTTAAGGGGCTGTGGAGCATCTGGAATGCTCACACACTACTGGTAAATGTGTAAACTGGTGCAAAATGGCTGGAAAACTATTTGACAGTATCTATTAAAGCTGAAAATATTCATACCTTATGCCCAGCAATCCTATCCTTAAGTACACATACACACAACCCCAGGAATATATACATACATACACCTAAAGACACGAGATTTTTGTTAGCAGCGCTATTCATAAATATGCCCAAACTGGAATTAACCAAATACTTTCTAATGTATATGAATAAATGTTTGTACAGTTACATAACAGGTTATTCAACAGCAATGAAAACAATTTCAATCACAGAAAAAATATGCTTAAACTTCAAGATCATACTGTGAGCAAAAGACAACAAAAGAGAGCTTACTGTATGATTTGTTTATACTACATTCAAAAGCAGGCAAAACTATTGAAGGCTGTTAAATGTCAGATTAGTGATACCCTTGGCAGGAGTGGGGATGTAACGACTAGAAGGATAATAGGGTGCTTCTGGGCTGCTGGCTGTGTCCCCTTTCCTGATTTGAGTGTTGGTTACACAAGTATATTGTGAGAAAAATGCATAAAAATTATATTATGGTTGTGTACCTTTCTGTGTGTGTCTTAACCTTCAACAAATATTTTTTAAAAAATAATTCAAACTTCCAACCAGAGCTTACAAGGCTTTACCTTCTATCCAACCGCACCCTAAGCTCCTTTCTCTCGGCTTTCACTGTTCCAACCAAGGCCCTTTTTTTTTACCCTCCCAAAAAAAACAAAGTCAATGCCAACAAAAAAAAACTAATTAATTTGGTCCCCCAATCCGAAAACCCCCCCCCCCCACCCTTCACCTAACTATCTCCAATTCTCCTTGACGCTTAAGCTTAGATGTCTCCTCTTCTTGGGCATCACACACAAAGTAGGTTTCCATCTGTTATTTTCTACCTCAAACCCCTGTTTTCTTCCTTGATAGCACCTATCACAACTTGTGTTATTTTCTTTGTGCAATTTTGGCAGGTGTTCTTTCTAGTTAGAATGGTAGCTTCACAAGAGTGCATACTGTGTGTAATAAGCACCACGGTACCTCAGGACCAGGCTGACCAACTCGTCCTGGTTTCCCCAGGACTATCCTGGTTTTAAAACTTGAAGACCTGCATTCTGGGACACCTCTCAGCCTTGAACAAGATGAGATGGTTGGTCACCTTAGTCACAACGTGGCTTGCTGCTACTATATAGTAAACAATAAACACTGAACAAATGAATTTTAAAAAGTGCTGTTCAGGGGAACAAAAAGGAGCAGCTACACAACACTTATTTTCCAAAAAATGACACAGAAAGGAAAAGATCGAGGTCCCTGCACCCAGCAGCATTTCTGTAATATGTTTACTTTATTTGATTATACATTGGTGCGATTTGGTAACGTGTCACACTTTCAACATCTTCTGTATTTGCTTCTGTATTGGTTGATGGGCAACTCTTCCCCAAGGTGTTTTTTACTTCTTGGAAAGCAACCTGCTGAAAGAAAAAGTAACAAGCACTGCCTGCAGACTCACTGGTCAAAACGTTTCATTTCAATGATCATACTATGCTGGCATCCTCAGGAGATGGAAGCCCTTCAGAAAACTAGCCATTATTCTGTCTGGTAGAGCAACTTTGCAGCCTCCACAAGCACCAGAGACAATTTTAATCTCTCTCTCAAGTGTGTCCCTTTTGGATTATAGTTTCCTCGGCAGGTGAGAGCAATAGTTTCTAAAATTGAAATGATGACCTAAGTGTGTGGCTCTTCAGCTTTCACTCAACCTCTCCTTTTTAAGCCAATGAAAGCTCTCTTATGACTTCCCATTAGCAGAACTACTTCTTGACCTGGCATTCTGTACTACTTATGCCTGTGAATGGGATTAGCAAGCCAAATTCAATGGAAATGAAAGAGCAGCAATTTTTATGGCTGGGAGTTACAAGTTGGTCCAATGGGAAAGCATAGGACACACAGAGCATTGGTTTCTCCTCATTTCTCAGGTCAACACAATCTTACAAATTTTCTATGGTCTGATATTTCAACCTGGTTTTATTAGGGAAAGCATTTACAAATAAACATTTGCATTGCTATTATTTATAAATTCTGCATCATATATTTTCTGCCTTGTGATGCCCCAATTAAAAATAGAGTTAATTTTCCCATGCACTGATATTGGACTTAGCCATGTGACTTACTTTAGCTGGTGAAATGTCGTGGTTTTGTAACAGTTCCAACCATAGATCTTAGGAGGTATCACGTATTTCCATTCAAGCTCTTACTATCTAGCCATCACACGTATCAGTTAGCTCACTAATCCAAAAAGAATGAGAGAACTGTGGAGAATGCCTAAACCCATCTCGCAGCTTCAAGCCAAGCTCACATGAGCAAAACCAAAACAACCAACCTCAAACAAAAAAAAAAAGCAAGAACAAAAAAAAGAAAACGGTGAATTTAACCAACGAAGTGGCAGTGGTTTATCAGGCAACATTTTGTGATAAAAGAAAATTGATACAATGAAAATAAGCCTCCTATGACTTGGTGCTGTCCTAAACGTCCTAATGAAAGCCAACTTTACTGTCTCCTTCTACAACATCAGTAGTAATTCTTTGGCAAACAAAGTCAACACAGACCAGTAAAAATTTATTGAGCTTCCACTATATACCAAGCCCTGAGAGCAAAGAGATTAACACAACAGAGTCTCTCTTAGAAGAGCTTTTGTTCTGGGTGGAATACGGAAACCTAAAAAACCCCATGACCATAATGTGGTAAGTGATAAGATTATAAAATGCACATTGTCTATTCAGAAACATATTGAAACCTACAACTCAGGTATTATACCAGAGCTCAAGAGATTGTCAACAATAAGTTGAAATTTCTAATACTGGATGACCCTGGTGACTCTGATTGACCCAAACCTTTAGCTTACAAGATAAGAAAGTCTCTATTACCACATCAGCTCACCAGACGGGATGCTGACTATCTATCTGACATCAAGGGTGACAGTGGGAGAGAAAGGAAAGGAAAAAACTACATATTCAGACATTGTAGTATATCACCAGCAGATTATCAGGCATACTGCAGCCTACAAGCTCATCAATTATATAAACTCCCAGCAAGTTCAAATAAAACAATAAACAAAGAAAGGTCATCATATAATAGCAAAGCAAGTCAGGGCAAAGAGCTCTCAGTGTCAGGCAATGCTTGATCCAATCCAAGGCAAAAAATATCAAGAGAGATTAAAACTGCTATTGGCTTTAAATCCTCAGGTGGTGCATTCCCTCTGATGGCCACGGTATCTAGAAAGGTAGCAGTCAAAACCAGTAACCCAGCAGCCCTTTCAGCCATGGCTCTCCCCCTCCCCCCATAATGGGCTGTCAACATCTATTTGTGGGCTCAGAAGCCTGGAGTTTGAGTTATAGTCTGTGAAACATTAAAATGGGCTCCTGAAAAAAAAAACACAAAAGATAAATCTGTGATTCACAAATTCTCCACGAGGCCCTCTTTGGGAGAAAGCAATTTGATTTGAAGCTCAGATCCAGGATGAATCTCTATGTCAGGTGACATAAAGAGTTATTAAGGTTATGCTAGTCTGTCCAAAACCCAGATAAACTATCATGATATTTGCGGATTTCAGTTTTAGGGACAAAAAAATAAAATACCCACTGTAATGCATTCTAACTGTGATGGTAAGTGATAATTCCATTGTTCCAGAGAGAAAATTGTCCATGGACAGAAGACCATGCATCTAGAAGACAGCAAGCTCAGTGATGAGGCAGTGAGGCATGCATGGGACCAGCATAGTGACAAGATATGGGATGTCCAGTTCCTTCAGTCCTACAACAGTTGCTGAATGTCATTTTGGGTAGTGTCTAAACAGACCTAGAGAAAGTGATTGTGTCCTGACACAAGAGATCCATTTCTCTTCAGATTAGGAAGCAAAAGAAGAATTTGTTTATAGCCAACTTGTATGATTCTAAACAGTGGTGACCTATGACTTTGTTTAGTATGGTTCTCTCCTATTTGAAGATATTAATAGTGAAGTATACTTTACTTATATAAACTTCACCTGTTTTAAGTGGGCAATTCAATGATTTTTTAGTAAATTCATAGAGTTGTGCGACCATCACCAGAATGAAACATTAAAACATTTCCATCCTCCCAATAAAGATCTCTTCTCTCCATTTGCAGACACTCCTTGTTCCTTTCCCCAGCCCTAGGCAACTACTCTACTTTCTGTCTCTATACATTGCTTTTTTTTTTTTTTTTTTTTGGACATTTCATATAAAAAGAACCATATAATATGTGGTCTTTTACATCTGGCACGTTCACTTAGCATGCTCCTGAAGTTCATCCATGTATCAACATATACTGATTCATTTTATTTCTTAAGAAAATACTTTCCCTTACCAACTTCGCTCCTGCTCAACAAAAATAGAATTAACATAAGAACATTACACATAATGTATAGCTTTAGGTTTTTCAGCAATCGGGTCCAGGGAGGCTGGTGTCTACAAGGAATGGAGATAATACTGACTGAAGTGAAAATAAGGTTTATTCTCCACCTCCCATATCCCTTATCACACTGGCCGAAAACAAACCCAAAACTTTAGCTACCACAGAGAGTATGATGAGTCATCATTACTCCTTAGGAAAATGATGACCAATTTCCTGCCCACAGACAAAATGTTTTCAGGCTACTTTGACCTTGATTTCCTCTCTTTTTTGTCTCTGTCTCTTTCTGTGTCTATGTGCATGTTTCTCTGTTTCTCTCTGTCTATCTCTCTCAGTCTCTTGGTCCCTATCTCTCGTTGTCTGTCTGCCTGTCAGTCTCTCTCTCTGTTGCTCTTTGTCTCTCCTTCTGTCTCTCTCTTTCCTTCTCTCTCTTTCCTTCTCTCTCTTTCCTTCTCTCTCTCTCTCTCTCTCTCTCTCTCTCTCTCTCTCTCTCTCTCTCTCTGTGTGTGTGTGTGTGTGTGTGTGTGTGTGTGTGTGTATTTCCTTGCCCCTTTTATTGGTTCTACGACTTAATCATTGAGGCTTCTGGAACTTTTGTAATGGAACAGACTCTTATTTAACAGAATTTTATTGATCAAGACCAGAAAAATTAACTACATCAAAGACTGTAAAATTCAACCATTAAAGTCACAATTTGTAAATAGATACCAACAGAAAAGGGAGAACTGAGCTCAACATGTTTGGAAAATATTTAAGATTTTCAGTTGAGGAATCAAGGAAGAAAAACATGATTTTTTAAATATAGTTGCTTATTATTTCCATCAGTGAGATTGGATCATAGAATCATCTCATAATTTAAGGGAATGGGTGAGTTTTTTTATAAAATCATAGAGAGAACAATTTAAGCCTTAGTACACAGAATAAACCGTAGAGTACGCAATCAGCCAAGAGAACTGTCCAACTTACTTGGGAACTGAGAGCAGTCTTAGAGATCCACTGTTTCCCCACCCCAAGCTAGAAACCACACTTAATACTGCTGCCCAGTGGCATTCAGATTTGCATGGCTAGTTCAGAGTCAGTGCTAAACAGAACATCCATCTTGCAGTAGCACACAGAGGCCACCTGGGACATCACTATGGTCACCTGAGAGACAATGCCACACAAAAAGGCAGTGACTGTGCCAGGCCTAATTTTGTAAGCCATGCAAAGGGGAAGTGATCTGATAGTGTTTTGGCAGAGCATTTGAATTTAAAACAATCTGGAGAAAAAGAAAGCAAGGTTTAAATTAAACAAAATTGAGTTGAATAGAGAAAAAGAGAAGATACAACCTTGTAACTGTAATAAATTCTACCAGTGCAAGCCAGGAAATAGTGGATGGGAGAAGATGATGGGAACATAACTAAGCCTCCAAATCCACCTGAATCTCCATGGCTCATGTGGTAGAAAACAGGGTTGTGAACAACACAAAGGGATGCTTAGGTCTAACGGTCTCTTAGTCACTTATCTCTCTGCTCCCATAGCCTAAGACTTTTGGGTAAAGAAAGGGCCACTAGAATTATCTCATATTCATAAAATGCATATCTCTGTGGAAAAGGTGGAGTTAATCAGATCCTTTGGTCCACAGAACATCATCATGGTCAGTGTGTAGAAGGCCCTTCTCATTTTACTTCTTTATTCCTTTTTATTGCCTTTCTGTCTCCTGTTCCCGTCCCTCTCAGCAACCATTTTCATATTTTTAAGGTATATCTGGTAAATACGTATTGCTATTTTCTCTGCAAGTATTTTTACTATACATAGAAAGATTAGGTTACACACCTCTTTGTGTTTCTTCCAATTTCTATTAAGCACTAGCTTTTTATTGTCCATATTCATTACTATGTGTACGTCAAGTCCATTTCTTCTAACTCTTGTATGGTATCCATGTGCACAAACCACTTTTCACCTATGCATTCCTTGGGTGGTGAAATCACTTCCAACTCCTCACCACCACAAAAGAAATGCTAGAATGACAATGCCCCTGTACGCCCTTTATGACCAATGTGGGAAATCTATGGGTTCTATACCCAGGAGCAGACTACTGAAGCACAGAACACAGAGATTTCATACAACCAAGAATGCCAGATTTCTCTCCAGCATGGCTGCACCAGTCTATATGACCACCAGCTATTTCCCAGCTCCAGATTGCCTATATTTTGCCAAGTGTCAAGTAGTAACTCACCATTATTTTACTTTTACTTTCTTTGATTACTAATGAGTTTGAGTATTCTTCATATGCTTCTTAGCCTATTTTTCTATTGGAGTGCTGGGTTTTTCTTATTGGTTTTTAAAAATTCTTTATATAGTCTAGGAATTGTCACTTGTCAGTTAGACACTGCAAATATTTTCTCTCAATTTGCTAGGTGTCTAATAAGGATATGCACATGATATCCTTAATTGAACAGAAACCTTTCATTAAATTCATAAACTTAATTTTAAAAATAGGAAATATAAAGAAATATTAGGAAAGTTGGATGTTATGTTTATGCACTTTTTAAAATAACAGAATGAGTGCCAAACTAGCATTAGCAAAGGGAGGTGGGGCACTTAACTCAAAAGGATTTAAGACCCAGTCAGCCCAATGAGATGTTTCTACATGCTGGCAAAGCCTGTGACTCTTGGTCCCTGACTAAGGTCTGGATGAATAAAAGATTCAGTTTTTCCCATGAAAAGCATCCTCTCTAAAGAGCTCTAAGGTCAAACTAGAATAACTAAATATATCTATTTCAGCCTCTGTTATTCTTTTACAAATCTAATTCCACACCTGTGTATATTAGACAGCATATGTATAAATTACAATATTCTACTTTCTTTTACATATACGTACAATAATAATAACAGTAAATATTGTTGAGTTCTCATTATGAGTCAGGTGCTAGGCTAACCGCTTAACATTTATAATTGCCACTCAACGCTTAATATCCTCCCACATAATAACTATAATCCCTATAGCATCCCTATAAGAAATTATTATCATTCTCAATTTTTAGTTGAGGAACCTGAAAGGCAGATGATTAAGTAACCTGCTGAGTTACAAAGGAATGGGTGTAAAAATCAGATTCCGATATACCTGGTGACCAACCTTTATTTGTCATCACAACACAGCAACCCAGCCTTATATATGTGCGGATGTGGTTTTTTATATTAAATTTATTGGGGTGACATGGATGTGTTTTTATGTTTTTCATTGTTTCCTTGCTATTATTATCTACCTCAGGAAACAAAGGTTCAAAAGGCAGTAATTACTTTCTATACACTTTACATTGTAACTCATGTCTTAGTTTTGACATAAATGGAATGATAAATCCAGTGGATAAAAGCATGCCCACAGCATACAAGGCTTCATTTGAACACTGAAGGAAATCCTTTGTATACAAATACAACACACAAGAAGATTGAAGTGAAACACGGGAGAATGTGGATGGATGGGAGATGGATGAACCCAGGCAAAGGGAGGTGGTTCTTGGAATCTAGATGTCATGGCATCTTCTGAAGAGCAGAGCACAGCACAGAGGAGAATCCCAGTCTCCAGGAAGGCCAAGCAGCCACAGCACTACCCCTTCTGGTTTCCTTATACTCCACTCACACTTTTGTAAACTCTTCTCAAAATACCTGGCTGAGTATACCATCTGTTTCCTGCCAGGACTCAGTGATCCAGCTGTGTGATGGATGTAGACAGGAAGATAGAGATCTGAGCAGCCAAAAGTAGCAAGGAGAAGGTGAGGATGGAAGTAAGAAAAACTCTGAGACAGTCTGTTGATTGAGAAAATGACAGGGAGATGGATATCTCAGCAGTACTTCTGTGGCCGGATGCCATCAAGGGCTACTCTGCCCCGCCAGCGTCACAAAGACTCCGCTGTACGTACGTGTCTTAGGGTATATTCCCACAGAGGTATGTCCTGTGGGTACAAGCACTTTACTTGAGTGCTAATCCTTGGACATATCAGGAAGGAAGGGGGCGAGTGAGCCAGGGGAGGAAAGACAGGTTACCACTCTCTGTGTCTATATCTGATTCTGAAAGCCAGTGGAGAACACATGCTTCAGAATTTTCCCACTGGAGAGATGAGGGAGCAAGGATAGTTACACACTAGCTGGGAGTTCCGCTGGTTGAAAGAGGCTCCTAGGGACCGTGAATGCCTCAGTCCAGGATGGAATAGGTTGTACAGGGAAAGCACCAGCCATCATAGCAAGCATGCAGGCAGAGAGATGGAGATGCAGGCAGTGGAAATCCAAGTGCATACAGTATTATGGTAAAGTCCAAGGGATTATGGGTAGGCATAGACATCATACATGCAAAACCCAAGAAAGCTAAATTTCTCTAAATTGATTGAGATTGTTTTTAAATGGAAAGTGGCTCAAAAAAAGAAATTAATTTGACTTACAGACAAAGGAAAATGAATTTCTTTTGTATCTGAGTTTATAAAAAGAGATTTACATTCGCCCAGTTACAGAAAACAGAAAACTACTCAAACTAGCACAAGCATAAAGGAGAATTAATTACAGGTACACTGAGATCTTTCATGGGACCCAATGGCTAGAGTCTGAACTGTATCAGGACTTAATTGGAAACTGGAATTGCATCACAAAAAAAAAAAAGGCAACTAATCTGTCTCAACACATACGTGTGTGGGTCATGCTCTCTGAGACTGTCCAGCTTTGGCCTTGCTTTCGCCTACTGCTTCCTGTCTCCTCTCTGGCTCTCTCCCTCTTCCCCTCTAGTTTTCTTTACTCTATTTGCATATGGCCTCCCAAACTGCAACCTGACCTCTGTTAGGCAAAATTTTTAAATGACTCTTAAGATTTCCTACTCTCTGATGAACGTACCTGCATAATCTTCAGGGTTATAAATGTGATAGATTTTGTTCCCATGATTAGGTTACATTATATGGCACAGTTGACTTTAACAAAGAGGGCTATATACGTGGGCCTGACCTAATCAGGTAAACCTTAAAAGAGTCTGGGCTTTTCCTGAGAAAAGGTTTGAAAGTGTAAGAGGGATTAAACATGAGAGATATTCTCTATTGCTGGCTTTGGAGGTAGAAGGTACAACATGGCAAGGAATGCAGACACCAGTCAGCAGCCAACAAGGAAACAAGAACTTCCGTCCTACAACTATTAAAACAAACAACAAGAAAAACCCACCTAAATTGGAAGTGGATTCTTTCCCAGAGTCTCTATAGAGGAAAACAGCTCCATCAACACAATTTCAACCTTGTAAGACTGTAAGCCTGGTAAGAACCATCACACGGGGCCTGGACTTCCTATCTACAGAACTGGGTGCAAATCTCAGTCATTCTACTTAGTTGCAATGTAAGCATAGGCAAGTCTCAGGAACTCTTCCCTTATTTGTGAAATGGGAGTAATAAACTTACTGTGCAGGGTTGATGTAAAATTAAATGAGATGAAGCAGAAAATGCCCTTTGTGGGTCTTCAATAAGGATCAATTCCCTTCTGCCACTTATGGTCCATTTTCTATGTCCGCCATAGCTGTTAGCACAACAGTACAAGCTCATGCTGCATCAAATCAAACAAATGAAACAATACAAACACTGAATGCCTGATTGATGCAGAGGAGTAGGGCAACCAACAGTAGGAAAGTAACCCAGTTATCACACACAGCAAAGGACCGACCTAGTAACAGATCCCCTGGATATGAGTCAGCTGAAATGGTACTAAAGAATAGCATGATGACAGCATCTAGCATTAACTGAAATCATCCTATCCTGCAGCGGTTCCCAATCTTTTTGGCACCAGGGACCGGTGCTCCTATGAACATCTAAAGCCTGATGATCTGAGGTGGAGCTGAGGAGGTGACGCCAGCACTGGGGAGTGGCTGCGAATACAGATGAAGCTTCGCTTGTTTGACCATACTCACCTCCTGCTGTGCGGCCTGGTTACCAACAGGCCACACACACCAGTACTATACTGTATATCAAGGGTTGGAGTCCCCTACTATACTGTGTATCAGGCATTGTGCTGAGGGGCCCCTTGGTGTACCTCATTTAAAGATTAATAAGGAACTTGCGTAAGTGCCATCAAAGCCCGATTTTACACATGATTAGAGATTCAGAGAAATAAAAATGACTTACACTAGCTAGAAAGTGGCAGGATCAAAATTCAACCTGGGTCTATATGACTCCAAAGTCCAAAGCTTTAAGCTCCTCTGCTTCACACTGCCATGAACGTGACGGTCCTCTGTTGGAAACAGAATTCTAGCTAGTGGAGACACTTGTGGTATCCACGGAGCCTGAAACTGAGTGATAAGATGTAATCCCGGGATTTCGTTGACTGCTAGGGTCTTTTTAAATCTTTAAATTTCCAAGAATTTTTTTTTATCACAAGGCAAGAAAAGTATCCAAGAAAAAGATAATGAGCTTAAGTCTGCCAAACTGAAAGTAGCTATTCAAAAGAGAGTCCACAGAGACTCCGTTTCCTCTGCATAGGGGAACTCTATTGGTTAAATCTTCCAAACAACTTCTGCTTGATTTTTAGTTGTTTGGTAAACAAGACAAACTGAGAGGACTATTGTTTCCTGCCCTTAGAAGCCAAGAGTTTCTCAGTTTTGTCTTTGTTTTTTAACAGGACTGAGACCTCTCGAATGCTAAAACTTCTTTGCACTGCTTGGAGTATCAGAAAAATACCCAGGTTGCTCTTGAAAAACATTATTGCTCTTAGAAATGTGGCATTAATATGTATTTATTCCACACCCAGACAGGGTGCGGGTCCTCTACCGTCTACCATTTAAGTTTCACAGTGCAAGAGAGCTAGCCTAGCTGTTACAAATAACTCAAGGCTCGCTTTGATAGTTTTAATAACTTTGTCCATTTCCCATTTAAGAATCAAGCCTTTTCAAATCAACTTGAAATTCTCCTCGGCAAGGCTTCTATCCTTGTTGGACACTTCCCCCTAGGTTTTCAAACTCAGTAAAAGGAATGAGACCTAGTGGGAAATGCCCATCATTGCTCTCCTTCTAGAATCTGTATGAAATTTCCCACAGGGCTGCCCTGGCTCTGGGCCAATTGGGCTGTTTTATTATATAACAGTATCAGAAAAAACTAAGGGTGATTCTTGACACCAGCCTCCAGGCCTCTGTCTCTGAGAGTTTGGAAAATCTGTGGAAATCACAGGACAACACACTGAGGCTCAGAATATGATTTGTTTGCATGGATGCCTGGAGTGTGCTTTCGAACGCCGTGGCTCACTGAAATAAAATGCTTCTTATTCATACGATACATTGACAAATAGCAAAATAAAACAGACACAGACCACTTTCCTCTGCTCCCTTCCTTGTCTACATGGCAAACTTCTACTCAATCTTCAAACTCAGTTTATCCTAAATGTTACCTTCCTCCAGGAGGTCTTCACTGAGCCCACCTTAGCAGCGCACGATGCCTTCTATTCTGTACTCCTTGGCACCAATGCCATTTAATCACACTGGGTCACTAGAGTTTGTTGAGTCGTCAGGAAGCCGCAATAACCAAGCCTGTGAGTATGGGATTGGGCCATAAAAATACTGTCGCGTAGTAAAGTGCTATTCAAGGTGTGGTCCACGAACTATGCACTCCATGCCCACCATGAGGCACATACAGAAGACAAGATCAGCATTTGAAGCTCTGTAGCTGTTTGACAGTGCTGGGACATTTTACAGAATTATCAGTGCACAGCAGATTTTTTTCTTTTTTTTTAATTAATAAACTACTGCTTTTTTAAAAAATCAGAGTTCTTTTTTTTCTGGTTTTCCCTTTTTTTTTTAATACATTTTATACATTTCCTGTTTTATACATTCGGTTTGTTTGAAGAGTTTCCCATGTTTAAAATTTTGGGGGGAGAGGGGGAATTAGTATAGGAGTGCATCAGATGAATGAACGGGAAGAAAAGAACAAAGAAGGGAGGGATGGAGGAAGGAAAGTGAGTGGGAAGAAAAAAAAATTACAGTCTTTATATAATGATTTAAAACATACAAAGTATTTTCACACATGCTATATCCCTGGGCTGTCCTCAGTCATCTAAGGTCTTCCTTCTGTTCCTCAAACGCTCCGAACACGTGCTCCTTTCTCTTCTTTCCCTGGGTGTACTTCCCTTCACTGGTTTCTCCTTTTATTATGATTATTATAGTTCACATGTAATCTCCTCAGGAGCCTTCTCTGGCCACCCCATCTAGAATGTTCTCCTCCCCTCCACATGCCTTCCCTCTTTATCTACGACCCTGTTTATTTTTCTTTCCATTGTGATACTTAAAGCAATCCGAAACTATCTTATTCATGTACTGGCATATTGTTTATGGTCAGTCTCCACATTAGAATGTAGCCCCTTAAGAACAAGCATGTTGTAGGCCATCACTCACCCACTAACTCCCACAGCTAGAACAGGGTCCAGGATAGGAACAAGTGAATGAACAAATGACTGAACAAGTGATTGAGTAAATGATTAAATGAGTGAATGAATCCAGCAGGTATTCTTGTTTCTACTTAAAATGCAAAGAACATAAATGAGAGTTTGAGGACTTTGCCTGAAAGGACTTGAGGGTCCTTTCCCAAGGATGCACAGCCACCCGGCAGACCTGGGTCTCCAGGTGAGCCGCCTGACTCCAAATGCAGCGCTCCTCCTGCCGTAGGACATTTCGAGACGTCCAAGTTTCTGGGGAATGACCTACAGAGCCTTGCAATATCCAGTAAGGAAATGCACATGAAGTTGTGTGTAGCTGTAGTCAGCTTTCACAACTCTTAATAAGCACCCCTTTGAAATTAAAGAGAAAACAGCAAAAGCCCAGGAGATTGCCTACATCTGAGATGATCTCTAACCCTTTGTTTACTCCCTTCTTCTCTGCCCATCTCAAACAACTTCTTAAACCTTCTCTTTATTATTGTAAAAGAGTGGTACAAACCAAGACTTTGGAGCAAGACACACTTGAGTTTGAAACTTGAATTTTCTCTTCCTCAGGCAAGTTCCTACCTATTCTTCCCCTCAGGTTCTTCATCTCTATTTTGCAGAGTATGCATGAAGATTAAAGGGATGACAGGCAAAGTAACCCCAGGAGCATTCAACCAAGATGATCTATTCCTTTCTTCCTGTTGATGTTTAATATCAACTAAGTATTACGGGTGTCAAGTGGATGGCAGAGTGAGCACAAAATGAATGATTTATAGCCCACAGAACTTGTCAAGGTAGCTAAGGGCTCTCCAGTTAGCCCCACCTTGTGAATGAAGTCTTCCCATTTACACCGCCCCCCACACAACTAAATATTTTAGCCAGTGTATGAGATCACATGCAGTCTTACTATTAAGAAAATCACCCTCAGAGTGACACTCATCTAGGATAAAGAAGTAAATGGCTGCTTCCAAAGCCAAAATACAATTGTACAATGAAATCATCTTAGTTCTTGAAAATTGAAATCTTTACATTATTTTGGCTTTTCTCCTCTGAAGCTCAGCTAGTGGAAAGATTGTGAGCCTTGAAGACACACAAGGGTTCAAATCCAGCCCTGCCATTTTCTGGCAAATTATTTCACATGTCTAAGCCTCAGTTTTCAGATCTGTAAAGTGGGCATAATACTTCTTAATTCAGCATGTTCTTGGTAAACTCAGAAATGATATAGCAGAGACATCGGAAGATGCTCAATAAATAGGAGCTTTATAATTCCTCCCCCAAAATATTTGGTCTTAATCACAGGTGGAAATATCTTCCCACAGAAGCATGATAGAGAAGAGTCTCTTTACAATTGTACCTGGCACGTAGTGAGCACTTAGTAACTTTTCGATGAACATAAAATGGAAGGTGGATTTGTCTGCAACTGTCAAAGAGGGAAAAGATTCACATACTGAAACTGGGCTGTCTCACCATTTCAATTCATGGCATTAGCCCTTATTCACAAGAATTCACCAAGAACTACAGCAATTTAGTCTAAAAGTCTTGTCTATTTTTCAGCCCCGCTATGGCCTAAAGAGCCCTGATTTTAGGCAAATTGTGAATGGTGACATGGCCCATTAGGTGTTAGACTGAAAGCACCAAAAGTAATGTCTCCGTGGCCACCAAAGTGACTCTGTTCTCCCAGAAGAAGAGCAAATCTCCATGGAAGGAAGATTTGAGGTAGCTACCCTCAAAGCTATCTAGCCCTGATTTTAAAATACAGTTCATTTCAAATCAGTGCCACTCACTGCACCCGAATGATCAACTGAGCTCCAACTCTTCCCATCAAGAAAATAATGCATGAAATGCCAGCACGGAATTAGGTAAGAGCAGGAAAAAAGAGAGTCAGGCAAAGACTGAGGAGTTTGGGAGAAATCCTACTCTGGGGTTTGCAAAGCCACGCAGAAGTTCAGAGCCAACACTTAGCAGGAGAGATGTAGTCCTCTGTCAGACATCAAGCCTGGTTTGCAGAGCTGTCAGTCACTGCATGAACTACAAAGGCACTGCGTGAACTGGCCAAGATCCAGGAGGATTTCTGCAAAATGAAAATCTAGATAAAGAAATGCCAGCAAGCCCAAGGAACATTGGAATTCTTAATAATACTAGCATACCAGCCCTCCAAAGCCACATGAGTCCCCTCTCTCCTGGTCTCTCTCCCATCCCTGTCTCTCCTTCTTCCTCTTGGTTTCCCTTCCTCCTCTTTTATCTCCTCCTCCATTTTTGAGAGACAGAATTAAAGGAACAAAAAAAAAGTAATACAGAATATAAACTTATTAGAGAGAATGTCTATTCATCTGACATCTTCTTCCTCACTCTTCGACATCAGACCCCAGTCTGTCAAAAGCAGAGCCTACACTCATTGCCCCCACTCTTTTCTCTACAATAAGGTTAGGTGTTTGAATTAAAGCAGACTGAGATGGCTGTTCTGCTCCCTGCCTGTTTTTCACTCTCCTCACACTTCCTTGGTGATTTCATGCACTCCTATGCTTCTACAGACTGACAATATCTGAATATACATCTGCAGTCTGGAACCATCTCCAAAATCCAACTGCCTCTAAGGCATCTTTACTCGGATGACTCACAGACATTTCAAACTGCCCCAAGTGGACCTAATCATCTTCTATCTATCTCGCTGTGTGAACAAACCATCACACATCTAGTTGGCACTTCCGGAAACCTTAATGACATCTGTTTTCTTCATTGCCTTCCACATCCAATCCTGATTCTACTTTCAATCCATCTGTGTATTTCCATTCTTACTGAGGCACTGCCATGGTTAGCACATTATTATCTTCTGTCAATGTCACTATCTCAAATTTCCAACTCATATAGATGTAGGGGATCAAAAGGAGCCACCCCAAGATGTGGCTCAGTGGCACATGGATTATTTTGAGCTAAAGGCAACCAAGACCCTGTGGGCTCAAGAGAAACTTCTGCTCCCCCCTTAACTATCTAGAAGAATTTAATTAGGAGCCTGGCCCATGATAACACCATAAATGACTTTTTACTTAGCTATATAGTAGAGCAAAACTAATTACTGAACATGTACTCTCCTTGCAATTACCTTCTGAAGTCCTAAGGTACATTACCTCAACCCTAGCTCAAAATGTCTTATATACCTTAATTTCCCTTTCTGAACCTCTCATGTTATGTGGGGTCTCTGACGCTCTCTCATGTATGAGGGGTTCCTATACATAGATATGTAATTAAAGTCAGTCATTTTCTCTTGTTAATCTGTCTCTTGTCTATTCAATTACTAGATCAGCTGAAAGAACATTGAGGATAAAAGTTTCTTTCTCCCCCACATAGGCAGTGCATCTCCTCTAATCCCTCTTTACTCTATTGCCAGATGAAATTTATTTATCTATGTCATTTGAGGTCAACTTCTGAAAATATAGAAAAGCACAAAGAATGATAAAACATCATATTCCCACTACCCATAATTAAATGATGTTTCTAAAATTAAAATCATATAACTAGTCTACAAAGTGCCCAAAGGTTCCCATTTATCCTTTCAAGCTCAAACTCAGTTGCAAGATTGACATGACTCTTCATGATTTCCAGCCTCTTCCTGCCCACATTTTCCCACTCAGCAATCTGAAGTCTGGATCCCAAAAAACTATTTTTGTTTCCCCCAAAATACCATGCTCCCTCTCTCATCTAGGCCTTTCCACCTTTGAGGAGGAGTGCAGTACATGGATGAGAAACTACCTGAGTAAGGGGAAGAAGCAGAAACAAACACTAGAAGGTAATTGGCAGTCAGCTCATAGAACTGATGTTCAGAGTAATATCTTATATTGTGCAAGTGACAACATCACAGAGTCTTAGAATTGCTCAGAAACATATTTAAATCCAGCCTCCCCTCCCTCTCACCCCTGAACTTACCCATTACGCCTTCCAAGAACCTGTATTTGAAGGGTAGTAAAGTACATATACTATATATTTTGTATCTTATGGCTGTTCAACATACTCAAAGAAGAGTATATAATACAAGGAAACAAATGATTATAATTCTCTATGGCTCCTAGAAGGCAGAAATCTTCTCCCTCCTCCCTCTCCCCGCCCCCACATCCATCCTAGAGGGTAGAGGTGATCTTTGAATGGAAAAGGAAAGAAGGTTGTAACTAAATTAAGCAGTCTTTTTAATGGGCAGAGAGGAAGTGTCCAAAGGTTTCTGGCAATTCCTTTGTTTTATGAAGACAGTTAAAAGGAAATCAGGAAGGAAGAGAAATCTTTCCACTTCTTGAGACAGGCCTTGCAAATTATCTTATTTTAAGAAAACACTGGTATTTCTTTTGCTACCCAGTTACGGTAAATGATGCCTAGAAAATGGCATAGCCATTGTAAACCAGAATTCTCCAATTTTAGTCTGTACTGATGTCTGTCACCAAAGACATGTACATCATTAAATGCCTCATGACATTTGGCCTGGTAGAAAAATTAGTGAAATACCATGCAACCACACTAGCAGATTTGTAAAATGGGCAGCTGGCATGGAGGAAAATGGATCGTACAAATAAGCTGCCTAATCCTCAAGGCTGTGATGGAAGTTGCTCCGATTGCTGTGGATGACTTAAGATGGAAGCTTTCTTGTTATTTTTTTCAAACTTCATAATTTGTTAATTGATCACACCTCAGCTTCTACAATGATTTTTGTTTAATGTGAGAAGAAAACTGAAGGGACCCATTGCTGATTTTTAAAAAATTAATAATGAAAGAGAAAGGAAAGAAAATCTGTCCATGATTTCTGTATATGTTACCTGGAATTTTTGTTTGGAGCTTGATTTTTCCCATCACATGTGAGAACCTACTCAAATTTATTCTGGAATACAGCTGGCTTTTTGGTAAAGTAAAATACTTTTAAAGTGCTGCCATTTTGATAATGTAAAAAGTACACTGCCTTTAGAACTGGTATTTCGGAAAAATTAAACGTGTGTCAAGATAGATATTTTAATTTGTAATGGAAGCTGACACAGATGGCTGTAACAGGAGCTCTAAACTATCTTTTAATTTATTATTTAGAACTTTATGTCATTATGCACACACTCAAAAATTTCAATCCTCTAAGCACAGTTCTAAGTAGAGGTGCTCAAAGGTATCAGTAACACCTAAATAATGTTTTGAACTACATGGCAAAATCAATAGAAAATCGAGAAAAATGCAGATGACAAGAAAGAAGGTTCTGAAAAATTAAAGCTCTTTATGGTATACAGTCCATGCAGCAAGAGCATGTACGTAAGCATTATACACACACATACACACATATACACACATATGTGCATACATGTACACACAGAAGAATATTTCAGAAGGGAAGTAATAAAGTCAGAGCATTGTGAGTTCACACTTGTCTCTAGAAACAGTGCCTTTTGGAAGGGATCAAGCCACCCCCTTAGAGAGAGTCATATTCATTAATACAGAAGTCACTATTTATTTCATTTGGACTATGTACCAAATACCACAGCATTCTTTATCATCATGATCTCATTTTATTCTCCCAACAACCATATTTTGTAGGTTGTAATAGCCTCATTTGAAAGATAAGAAAACAGAGGTGTACTCCATCACCAAACTACTATATGACCTTAAAAAAAAGCATCAAGGTCCTTTATTTCTAAGTTGTACCTGTTTCATGAGGGGTAAGCTTCCCAATGTCAGCAGGAATCAAATTTGGTTTTATGTTACATCTGATAGTTTATTCCAAGGAATTTATAATTGAAAATAATATGTTTTTATTCTATCATATTTTTTCTTTCACAATAGTATACTTTGCTTTAAAAGCTAAGGCTAAATATTGCCTAATACTCTCATAAAAGTTTGAGTACGATACACAGATAGAGCAAGTGTTGAAATACAAATGATTCTGTACAATTCAGTACCTTTCTCTCAAACTTTCATCAGTTTAACAATTCAATTCAATAAATGTTACTCTAGTATCTGCTCTATGTCAGACACAGGAAATACAGTAAATACTCATTGGCAGACATGGTCCTTGGCCCTTGTAGAACTTTCAATACTGCCAGGAAGATGATGATTAAACAGGTAACCCCAACATAATGTTGTAAGTGCTATAGAAGGTGAGAGTCAGGAGACTGCAGGCGCATATACAAAGAGAAGGGAGGATTCTAGGAGAAAAATGACATCTATGCTGAGACTGGATGTTAACCACACATGGAGGAAGCAGAATAAAGAACACATTAGGTCCTGGAGTTGAGAACATGGTATGTTCAAGAAAGCCCCTCTTCAAACAGGTATCAAGATGCGGTTGGTGCGAACACAGAGATGGGGATAGCAGGGAGGAGGACACAGAGTAAGGGGTTACAGAAAGAGATGGGCAAGAATGGCTAAAAATAAGGCTGGAAATGCGATCAGGAGCCAAATCATAAAAGCTTCATGTGCCATTTTAAGACAGCTGGGCTTTATCCAAAGGGAGATGAAGAACCTTCAAAAGACTTTCATCAATAGCTACTCGTTTTAACTCTCCTTCTGTCTCCAAAATCAGGTATAACACCACCCAATCTCGTGTAGCTTAAACCTCCCAGAACTTTTAGCCTCACCACATGTTAAAATTCCTAAAGTTTTTCTCTACAGCAGACTTTAATTACTCTAGAAAAGGAAACTCCTGATGTCGAGGACTTCCCATCCAGTTAGCATGCTCAGCCCTCCTACCTGCCACAGTTCATTGCCACAGTTTTCCCTGTCTCCCAGCTCAAGAATAAAGAGTCCTTCTGATCCATGCAGAGCTAGAAGGAAAGATGATCATTACTCAGCACTGTAACATGAACCCACATAACTAATCTATTCCTACAATGCATTTCTCTCCTCAATTATTCCCATTGCCTTTAGCTATTTTTCCCCTGAAGCTAGAGCTTTTATGTAACTGGAAGCTATTAAATGGAATTGTTCTTTAGCAGGTATCATCAATACTGGGTTAAATTCAAAACTATTCCCTCCTTAAAAGTTTAAAATTACAAATATATTATACCAGAACACAACCTTCGAAACATACTTTAAATAGGTCATTTAAAAAAAAAAAAAAAACACTTAAATTTAAAGTATTTTCTCCACAAGTTTTTTTCTCCTTCTGGATAAAGAGAAAATTCTTAATGAGAAAATAGAAAATGCTTTTGGTGTAAGACAATCCAAAACAAATGAATAAATACACACACACGCACACACACAAACATACACATTTCTGTATTTGAAGACTGAATGGTAATAGAGAAAAAGTTGTTTAAAAAGGGTAATGGGATGTCTGAACAAATAATATTCCAAATATTTCAAGTATTATCCAGGAGGGAATTTCCATTAACATATGCTGCAATTTGCCACTGGCAAATGAGAACCTCTAATTCAGAACATAAGCTGGGCTTCAACCTATAAAAATTTCTACAAGCCACAGCACGCCCTAGCTAGAATAACAATGCATGACTTGTGGCTGAAAACTCAACAGATGGCTCTCTTCTGGGGTTTAAGACAGGCAGGCATCAGGCAGTATCCTGATGACAGTGAAATACTTACCTGAGGAGGAGCAAGTCAGAGGCATCAGCCCTGAGAGATGGCATATCTTTTATGAAGTACACCATTTTCCGGGCATACCCTGCAGGCATTTCCCAAAGACACAGTACAAAGCAATTGCTTTGTCACAGAGGCATGTCAAGGAATTGGCAAAACAAGAATCACTGGTGCAAGGAAAATTCCATGACTTCTTTTTAAACACTGAGTGATGTAGATATTGTTTGTCTTAGAAGCTCGATGTTTGCATTCAGAAGCTAAATCTTGTTACTGTATATCCAGATTTTAACTTGAGATTCGTCCCCCTGACATATTCCAGCCCAAATTCCTTGTTTTCCCAATACAGATCTCCATTGGTACCAGGGAGAAAAATAACTTCATTAACTGAAAATGAGCTTCTGACTGGTCCTGTGAGCAACCTTACCCACCTGAGCAAGCACTGCCACCCCCATAACCCCAATATATCAAAAACTGAGCTCACTATCCTCCCTCCAAAACCCAATTCCCCTTTTAGTTTCCAGAACTGGTAAACTGGTAACCATCTACTTCCACTGTCCAATCCAGAAGCCCAGTATTCATCTTTGCCTCCATCTTTTTTAGTTCTCTGGCCAATAACCAAGTCTTGTTACTTTAACAGTCTAAATCTCTCTCTAGTCTATCTGTCCATCTCTCTCCAACTTCACTGTCACCTCCCAGATCCAGCTCGTTGCCATCTCAGCCTTGAATTATGCAACCTGAGTGCAGCCAGAGTGGTCTTTCCCAACACAGCTCAGATGGAGTTTCTCTTGTTTCGAACCCTTCTAGTGGCTCTCCATGGCTTTAGAACAAAGTCCAAAATCCCCACGTGGCTTAGGAAGCCCTTCAAGTTCTGGCCTTTGCTTTTATCTGAGTCCTTATCCCCAGCCATGTCCCACCTCACACTCTCTGCTCTAACCAGGCCAAACACCATGTGACATCCCCAAGGCACAGCGTTCTCTCTTGCCACCCAGCCTTCACATATGCTGCTCCCTTTGCCTCAGACAAGCAACTTCCACCCAACTCCACCTTGTCCTTGAGCCTCAGCTCAGTGTTCTCTACCAACAAGAAGGCTCCTCTTTTCTCCCAAGACTCCTTTAGTAGGAGGGCACAGGTAGGTGTCCTCCCTACATGCTCTTATACCCTCTTTCAGGTCATAATACTTGTCATACCATGTTGGTGACTGGGTCCCATCAGCATTGCACCCCAAGACGTAGGCACAGAACCTAGAACATATTAGGTACTTAAGTATTTGTTGAATAAATGAATTAATGAATACTTCTTGAATGACTGAATGATGTCCTTAAAAAATTATACTTCTGATTATTTTAGAAAGTGATAGTACATCCTTTTGCCTCCCTATCTCCATTCCCCTCCTTATGTCTTTCTGACTTCTGTACTGATCTGATCCTTTTCTGGTTCCCCACCTAGTCAGTCCCTCCTCAAAGCTCTGGATTGGTGTATATGTGTGATATTCCTGCTGTCTGACCATTGGCTTTCCCATGGCATCTCTGATTTGGCCCACTCTCCTGCTCCCCTATTCTTCTTTGGGTATGACTAGCCTCATAGAATTTAATTTTTGGTTCTAGTCACTTAGTTGGCTTAAGCCTGGGCCATTTACCATACCCACCACACCCACTTGTGAAGTGAGGAGTCAGGCATTTGAGGACACAGCCATTGTTCTTGGAGTCCTCACTACTCAAGCAAAATTATACCATTTTTGTCTCCTTAAATCATGGCTATGACATTGGGGCAAGATACGCAGACGGGTGGGAAGATGTGTGCTTTTCTGGGCGAGTGAATGACAGCCAAACCGGAGGTACTCACCCTTTCCTCACAGGTGCCCCCAACAGCCACTGCCATGAAATCATCAGCTCGTTCCTTGTCTTTCTGTTAAAGAGTTACACAGATTCATCACAGAACTACAGTAATTCATGGACACCCAGGGCCCAAAATCTTGAGTAATTCTTTATTGTAAACCAATAACTGTGAGACAGCGTAAAGGAGGGTCATACTATCCTTGCAGACAGGACACTGTCAGCTTCTTGGCTATTCTGCAAGCCGTGCACAACAGTCCCACCCACCATCCTTTTTGCTGCCAGGAGGCATAGGCTGATGTTTTGAGAACACTGCAACTGAGCACCACTGGCCTAGAATGTCCTCATACAACACCTAACTGTTGAGTCCTAACACCAGCTCTCTGGGACCCCTCCAACCTGAAAAGTGCAAAATTCTTAAAACACACGAGGTAGAACTGAAAATACCACTCTGAATATCACAGAAGTATGAGCCAGCCTTTAAGGAGGAAGTTAGAATTTTGATCTCAAAAGCTATTAAAAGATATCCTTTTCCCAACCCCTTCACCTGCCTGCCTGATTGCTTTTAAATGAAGATGCAAGATTTCAAGAAGAGGGTGCAGAAAATAGAATGCCATTTTTTTCTCTCTACTATCTCACAGCGAATGGTGTGGGAGCATCCACAGGTACAGATAACCCGTGTAAATTAAAAGCTTAACTGGAAGCCTATAAAAGACCATCTTCATTCCCTCTTGTCTATTCCCATTCTCACACAACGTACAATACAACCTGAGAATAGGCCAAAAAAAAAAAAAAATTATCTCTAGAAAACTCAATTGCTATAACTAATTATTCAGCGAAATGTCCTTTGTTAAGCCTCAAGCCTCTGATTTGTGAGTTTAATTTAAAGAGATTCTTCCTTCCCCCATTTAAGTGCTATCTTTGCTCATCACAGTGATATGGGGCATTTATAGGCCAAAAGGAGTCCTGGATGTGTTATGGCATTGTTATTAAACCAAACCTACTTTAGAAAAGAGATTGCGAGACAACCAAAATGGCTATCCCATGGTTAGTGCAAGGCACCACCTAGAAGCCTTTTCTCCTGACATTGCCTTGGTATCGGTGACATTGTCTCTTCTGGCTAGGACAGAACATACTAATCAGAAAGTACATATTTCCCTCCTTCCCTGCTCTCAGAAGTGATCAGCTGCAGAAAATCTAGGTCTGCAGTTTAGATGGAACAAATGACCTTGAAAATTCAAGACAGACTTAGACATTTTTCAAATGATCTTAGGAAGAAGACTTTCATCCCAATATTCTCCACAGCATAATTAGCTTCGGTGGAAATCCAAACCACAAAGTCCATAATACAAAGCCATATGTTCTAGGATTTACTCAGTGAATTTAGAACTTGATAAAAAATATATATGTAAAAGCTTATAAACATCAGGATACGACATCCGCCTCATATTCAGATCAGGAGTAATTAGAGGGAAAATGCAAGAGAAAATATCTAAATTTTCACATCACTTGGTTTGACTGCTCTGTCCAAATCCCTGCCCATATCCATGCTCAGAGTCCTGCTGAGGAGACAGGAGCGACGAGACCCTTCCTACTGACGGGCACTTTATTGAAGGTAAGCATTCAGAGTCCCCTTCACAGAAGGTTGAACTCAGACACCAGCCAATGCTCTAGTTGTTTTGCCACAGGTGCAGGACTCAGAAGGTCATGTAAACAAGCTAAGGCGCTGACTTCATTTTAGAATGGCTGCAGAAATACTGCTGTGGTGGTGAGGAAGAGAGAGAGATGGAGGTAGAAAGACAGCAGAACATCTTAAAGCTTTGTTGTAACAATGACATACCTCCTGCAAAATACCCTTGGAGTCCCTGAAATAAACCCCTTTTCATGTGAGCTTTCTTAAAGGATTTCTGTTGCTTGCCATCAAGAGTAGATGCCTGTTCACATATCAAGCATCTTCCATGTGTACTCTTATTCTGATTTGCATTTTCCTGAGTTAAACCATAACTTTGGGCATTTATTATGTATTTCAACAAAAACTCAATTCTTACAAATGCCCCAGGCTCCAAAGGGGATTTTGTGACTGTGGAATTTTATTACACAAATTATAAGGTTAGAAATCATAACCCCAGTTTTCGAGAGTTAGCAACAAAACAGCTGAAGTCAAGTTTTTCTGTAGTAAAAGAAGCAGAAAAAGAATTCCATAAATTCATTCTCCACTGGGAGAACAAAATTGATGTCAAAGGCCCCTCACAACTACTTTTTCATCCTTATACCTCAAATCTTTCTCAATCTTCTGGAATCTTTGGTTTTGTTTTATTTATTTATTTATTTTTTGCTTTGGCAAGTGGTTGGGAACTAAGCAGATTTTGCTGGATGTTAGATAGGAAAGAGCAATCAGCTGGAATCTTTGATGCCGAAACAATAAAACTGTGAAGAACTCACTTCCCTTATCCTCTTTCCTCTGGAAATGAAAACAGGACACAATCGAGTACATCTATGTTAGAGGATAAATGACATTTAAAAACAATAACCAGAATAAGCAAGTGTAGCAGAGATTATTCTTTATTATACTTAGTTCTTTATGGTTGGGTCAAGAAACTAATTTTGTTGCTAAGAATTCTTAATAGAACTTAGAGCTCAGGAAAAGTTTTATTATATAAATTTTTTCTCTGTAAAGTTATTTGTTGAAATGAGATATTTTCTGGTGTGATATGTAAATGTTGTGGTATGGGGGGGCCTTATTACACACATACACCCAAACCAAAGCTGGCCATGCCCTCTGCTGAACGTTCGGCTGCTGTACCCAACTTGTACTTAACTTTGCCACAGGAAGCAAGCTACTAAAATAGGACTTTTCCTAGGGTTGCCAGAGGAAATATAGGATGACCAGTCAAACTGAAGTTCAGATAAACAATGAATATTTCACAGGACATAATAATACTGAAAAAAACAAACAAACAAACAACTATTTGCTAAATTTGCTTAACAACTTCTCGTGTCAAAGGTTCAGTTGAAACTCTAAAGCTAAAACGTTGTGTTACAAACACCCCAATATCCCCAATATCCCTAAAAAGAGCTGTTAAATGTACTCTTGCCTTTGGTTTGATTCTGCCTCAGCCTTTGTTCTGGAGGTTCCTCAATGTTCCATCTATTCTGTGTACTCCTGCTCAACTCATCTAAGACTTCACTTTCACATCCATCATCACCTATAACCTGCAAGCTCCTCAGGGTGGGGCCAGGTTCTATTCATCTCAGTTTCCTCAGAACCCTCCCACACACAGAAGATGTTCGATAAATGTTCACTGAGACAAAATGTTTGCCCATGGCCTTCTATATTGATTCCAGACTCCTCTGCCTGGCTTCTGAGAGCTTTCATAATCAAGTCGTAGGTTATTGATTCTTCATTTCCTCTCAAGGGCATCCATGTTTATTAAGCTTTTGTTCTTGCTATTTCCCAAACGTGCTCTACTCATTCTGCCTCTACTCACGCTAATGTAGGAGCCCGTCTTGCAATGCTTTACCACTGCTCTCTGGAATTTTACACACGCTTTACTTAAGGTCCCATTTAAGTACCCCTTTCTTCAAGAAGACTTCTCTATTTCATCTAATGCCATCTTTGTTCAACAAAATTTCCATTTTTGAAGTTAAGAGCATAACCCATAGTTTTACCTTTGATGTTTGTTAATTGTTTGATCTGTGAGTTCAACTGCCCTAGTTCTAAGGTCCTTAGTCAAGGATTGTATCACAAATGTCTCTTTACTGCCTTTCCCCCAGCATAGTGCCTGCCCAGTGGACACATCCCACAGAAAAGTATTTGAAGTTATTTCCATCTTTTCTAGGACCATCTATCATATCACTAGATTGTAATTTATGGCTTAAAACTTTCAAGAAAAATAAGAAACATGAGACTTCGACCTTGGCCCTCCCACAAATTTTCATTTTTTTTAATTACATCTCATTTTGATATGTATTTCTCTGACAATTAGATGTTGAGCATCTTAATTTTTATCAGACATTTATATTTCTCCTTCTTTCACTGACCAGTTCATACACATATATTTAGCTGTATATTCTGGTTTGAGTTTAGTTTAAAATCTGAATTCGAGATACAGTTTTGGGAGTAAATAGGCTAGGGGTGGTGACTAATGTAATGAGTTTCAGATAAGAAAGACCAGGGAGTATTGTAGGCATGACAACCCAACTGGACTTGTCAAAAAAATATGGATTTCTATAGTAATTTTTTCAGAATTATCCATTTCGCAATGGCCAAAGTGAATCAGAAACGAATCATTTAAACCTAATCTTAAGCCCTGTGCTCACATTTGATGTTATCGAATTTTGTTGGGATAAACTAAATCATGTTTCTAAAAATCAAACATATTGGTAAGTAGGAAATTTCTAGAAGGTAGTATCAATAAAGCTGTGTCTGCCACTCCAATCTGACACTGTGAAATAGAGATATCTGGCAAGGGATAGTGACTGCACTGGATTCTCAATAGAGCTGATGGTGGTCCAAAATAATGAAATTATAGCATCTGTTCTGACTGGGTATAAATTGTTTAGAGCAATTTCTCTGGCTATTGGGCCAAAGTCGGCATTACCCACTGCGGATTGGAAAGTCAGAAATGTTGACACACAGTTCACCATTAAGCAAAACAAAGCATGTTGTTGTAAGTCAAACAGACATCATATTAGCTGCATAAGGAGATCATTGCTAGAGATGTCAAAAGGTCAGGATATACCATTAGCCACTTCACTATGACAGAAAATGCCAAGGGCATGAGTACAAGCTAATGCGCTCGACTATATTAGCTGTATTTGCTGGACACAGGGAATGCTATAACCAAAAACTGCTGAATACACAGGACTCTGCGAGGGGGAGTGATAATGTTTTATCTGCCCCTGGTTTGAGGATCATGAAAGCTATGTTTGTTCCTTCGCATAACAAAAGAGAAGATCAGAGGATGACAATAAAACTCTACCACCGTAAGATCTAATTCCAGTCTAACATTCTAGAACCAGAATAAACAGGGAATCAATGGGGCTTTCCTTACTCACAAACACTGATGGTCAAAATAACATTGATAATAATGGTTATCATGACAAGTTAACAATGAGCAAGTGCCTTCTCTATGCCAAGGACTGCTTTAAAACTGAACACAAACCCATAAAGGAGGGTGGATCACGTAGGAAGTTACTCATGGCTTGGCATAATCCTCCCGGAGAGCTTTCCAATCTCCAGAACTTCTTCAGGATGCAGTTAGAGGCAGTATCCCTGCTATTTTACCGAAGTGGCACTCAACTCTAGTAATATACAATGTGAGTCCAATCTTTGGTTGCATTTCTTCTTCATTATTTCTTCTTTTCTGGTCTTGGTGGGAGATCTATGTAGTCATATAAGAGAGTAGATTAACCCTGTGGATGAACTCTATTAAATATTGAACACTTCCAAACTCAGCACTCTTGGGAGGTTTAAAGGGGAAAGGCAGTGGCAAAAGAAACTGGCTAGTTCCTTTGGATGACTAGTAAGAAAATCTGGCTCGCTACCTAGGAACCACTCTAAGATTTTAGGACACTGAAGAACCCTTGTTTGTTGGCTGTACTATTCTCAAATAGCTATTTTTATGATTAACTTCTATTCTGAGTGACAAATAGGAAAAGAAATCCTTGAACTTTTACCCCAAACAAATGCCAACTGTTGTTTTACCATAGTGATTTGGAAAATTACAGTTATGTTGTCCTGACTTCAGAAGTCTTCATTCTGTTTTGGAAAGTAAACAAACCAAAACAAAACTTTTTTTCTTCTCTGCTGAAGAAATACTCAGTGTTCTGTTCTAGGACATGATAACTTATGGTATATGGTAAATGGTTTTTTTCCACCATTCTCCTTGAGTGTTTATACTGCCAACTTTGAATATGGGGTCTTTGAACTATTAATTAAAAGTTAGGAACTGAGCTGTTAATTCATTGGCAAGTTGCACTTCCTTTTCATCCCCATTTGTGATCTGGCTTTATAGTTTAGTCATGTAATAGATTAAAATAATAATGATAACAAAAACACAGTGAAAAAGATTTATAACAGAGTAAAGCCATCTATTAGAGAGACTTCATAGAAACTGGACATCAGAAAAAGATCTCATTCATTCAGGAAGCTTTAATAAATCCTGTGTGCCAGATACTGTGATGTCCAGTCTTTAGGATGGAGGAAGTGGAGGTCAGCTGAAGACAGTGTCACATGGAGAGAAAATGGGCTTTGGAGGCAAGTGAAGCTGGCCTTGGCTTACCTGAAAAATAAGTAACAGCTGGCTTTACACCAGCTACTGACTGGGGTCGTTTCTGGATTTCAGAGGTTATTCACTTGATTTTTTTAGCTTTATATTTTGATATAATTGTAGATTCACATGCAAGAAATAATAAAAAGATATACTGTACACCCTTAACCCAATTTCCCAAAGGAAACATATCACATAACTATAATATCATGAGGAAATTGACATTTATACAATCTACTGACCTTATGCAGATTTCACCAGCTTTACATGCTCAGTGCATATGTATATGTGCATGTATCTAGTTCTGTGCAATTTTATCACATATGTAGATTTCTGAGGCCAAAAGCACAGTCAAGATACAGAAGTTCCATTACAAGTATCCCTCATGCTACCCTAATCTGATCTCCATTTCTATAATTTTTTTAATTTTTATTTCAAGACTGCTATGTAAATGGAACCACATAGTGCAACTTTTACGAGACTGGCTTTTTTCACTTAGCATAATTCACTTGCAAGCTATTCAAGTTGTTGTGTCAACACACCGTTCCTTTCTATTTCTGGGTAGTATTTCATTGTGTGGATGCCACAACTTGTTTAATCATTCATCCACTGAAGCACATTTGGGTTGTGCAGTTTGGGGCTACAGCAAATAAAGCTGCTTGAACATTCATATGTATGTTTTTGTGTGAATGTAAGTTTTCATTTCTCTGAAATAAATGCCCAAGAGTGCAATTCCTGGGTTGTATAATAATTATATGGGTAGTTTTATAAGAAGTTGCCAAACTATCTTCTAGAGTATTTTCTGTACCATTTTACATTCCCACAGCAATGTGAGAGTGCTTCAATTTCTCCACATCCTTGCCAACATTTGGTCTTATTACTATTGTTTTTATTTTATTCATTCTGGTAGGTGTGTAGTTACATCTCACTGTGGATTTAATCTGCATTTCCCTACTAATGATGTTTAATATTTTTTCATATGCTCATTTTCCATCTGTATATTCTCTTTAGTGAAATGTCTATTCACGTCTGTTGCCCATTTTCTAACTGACTTGTTTAATTTTTACTTTTGAGTTTTAAGAGTTATTAATATATTCTAGATACAAGTCCTATGACAGATATGTGGTCTGCAAATATTTTCTTCCAGTCTGTAGCTTGTCTTTTTATCCTCTTACATAGTTTAACAGAGCAAAATTTTTTAATTTTAATGTCTAATTTATCAATTTTTCCTTTTATGGACCATAATTTTGGTATTATCTAAAAACTCATCACTAGCTCTACATCCTAAAAATTTTCCATTTTTTCCTAGAAGTTTTCTATTTTTACATTTAAGTCTATGATCAACCTGGATTTACTTTTTGTATAAGATAAAAGATTTAGGTTGTTTGTATTTTGTTGGGGGCAGGGAGGAAGGGAGCTACAGAAATCCAATTGCTCCAGCACCTTTTGTTTAAAAGGTTATATCTTTTCTCTATTGAATTGCTTTTGCAACTTTATCAAAAATCAGTTAGGCATATTATTGTGGGTTGGTGACTATTCCATTGATCTATATGTCTATCCCTTCACTAATACCACACTGTCTTGATTACTATAGCTATATAGTAAGCCTTAATATCAAGTAGAGGAATTATTCCTACTCTATTCTTCATTTCGAAATATCTTAGCTATTCTAAGCCTATGTATTTCCATGTAAATTTTTGAATAAGCTTGTCTAAGTCTATAAGAAACTATGCTGGATGTTAATGAGATTTGCATTAAACCTACAGATCAATACAGAGGGAGTTGACATCTTTGCTATGTTGAGTCTTGCAATGCATGAACACCATCGTTATTTTAATTATCCCCTGAAGGTTGCTTTGCCTCTGCTCCTGGGTAAAAATGCCCCCAGAGCATGCATCTGCTGAAGCTGGTTTACCACACCCTTGGACCCAGAGCTTCCCTCACAGGCATAGATCTCTGGTACCATTCCTTGTGGTTACAGCTTTGGCTACCACTTACAGCTCTTTGGAAAAAGCCAGAACTCATGTTTGGATTTGACCACCATCGGATATTAGGTGAGTCACTTCAAGCCCCAATTTCCTCATCTGTGGGATAATAATGCCTTCCTTGGAGAATCCCTACAGCTAGACCTTAAATGAGGGCTATTGTTATTACTCCAACACATGCTCCTAACCTAACCTGGTGTGCAGTTGGATTTTAGCATTTAAAATGCCAAGCCACAATCATCCTTACTAGTAATGTATCGCTTATTTTAATCCATCATTCCCATAAGTTGTAAGCATTCTAGATCCTAATGCCATCTTCATTTTTTCCCAGTCATTGAAAACTAACAGTAAACAAGACAAAGAGACATGGACAGAGTTTGTCATGTTACTAGAGAAATCTGTACTCCTTCAGGTACTTTGGCTGCAGTTAACAGAAACACATTCTGGAAAAGTAGGCAAAGGATACGAACCATGCCCGGGAGCAAAAGAACCAGGCAATGTCAGAACCTGGCTCTGAAATGAATAAGCTGTAACCATCATCTGTTTGTCCATGTCACTCTAGTCAAGAGTTGAAGAACTAGGAGAATGGTCTTCTTGGCTGGGCTCAGGTCTCATGACCAGCTCCTGGTTGTAGTAGGCAGTAAGAAAAAGGATCTGGCTGACAAGACCCTTCAGCATCTGTTATAGAAAGATTCCACCTGCATTTCCCATCCATCCAAACTGCCCACAGTAGAGGACAGCCAATGCTCCCAAATGGAATCACAGTGCTGTCGGGAAGGATCATGCATACTTGGATACTGCAAAGTGCCAAAAGTCTACTCTAACTTTTTCCCACGTGATAGTGATTCACTAATTAGTACTCTGTGGCAATAGCCATTAGGCCAGAAGGCGATCCACCTAATTGTCCAGGAATATAGATCTATCTGCTCCAATAAGAATGCATTAACAAACTGACAGTCTTTCTGATATGCAGATATGTGAAACCTACGGCACTCTGTGTATCTTCTGGAATATACTAGAATCACAACTTTCACACTGGCATTTAAGCAGCCATACTTGTGTCATGATCTCAAGTCCCTGACTTAATCTCACTACTCAAGTTTTCTCACTGACCCAAGGGGGATAATGGTTCTAATCTCATACTTCAGTGGGGTTTTTTAAATTATAAAGTACTATATATCTTATTTGTTACCTATGAGCTAGTTATAACACTGACTGCCTTCCTTAGGAGCTTAGAGACTGTTTGTTAAGTGAAAGTCTCTCAGCTCTGTTCAGCTTTTTTGTTGGACTGGGAATGCAAACTAAGAAGAAAATCTAGAGGGAAAGTTGAGTTGCTCTGCAGAAGAGAAGTAAGAGAAATAGAGGACTTCCTGCTATCTGGAGAAATCTGCAAGGGGGAGTAAGGAACAGGGCTGGGAGAGAGGGAGAAAGGGTCAGGAGATGGCCAACACATCACGCTGATGGTGAGATTCCTCACAATGTCCCTCAGAAAATCCTCACCAAACAGGCAGTTCCATATTAGAGTAAACATGTTGCAGGACAAGGGCAGATTCAAAGACGCTGAGCCCAAGTAGCAGAGAAAGCCAAAAGGACACAGTGGCCATTTCACCCTAGAAAGGAGCAGCAATCTAAGATTTAAGCTCTATTGACCATGGAATTTAGGGGCTAAAGGCAAATTTATATACATCTCAAGGGGCAAGTAAACCTCCAGCTGACTTTTGGATTATACATATTTGCATTCATATCTGAGAAACAATGAGTATTAAAATCTCTGGTGGTTTTTTTTTTTTAAGCACAAAAATGGCGGGGGGGGGTCTCTTTGTTGTTATTCCAACTTTGATCTTTTACTCATTCTCTAAGGGCAGAAATGACTGTTTATGTTTTCGTGAGTTAAATCACTCTTGAGAATTTTTTAAATTTTCAGTTATCATTGTTTCCTCTGCAGATTTTAACACAGAAGCCTATCCTTTTGAACCAAAAGTATCGACAACCAGTTCCCTACAAATGCCATGTGCTAGATAGAGTCTAGATTCCTCTGTTTGTGAGCTCTTTTGTTTTATGTTTTATAGGATACACAATTAATTACAAATGTTAATAGAGTGTTTCTGCTGTCTAGGAAAACCTTAGGTGAGACTAGCTACCACCTACGATTTCCCATAAAGTGTCTAACCACAGCCTCAGCAGAACAGACCCATTCTATGTCATGTGGCCCTGCCACTCCAGCCAACAACCAGAGTGCAAACCTAGGGCAAGAGCAGCCAAACTCTAGCTTGAGATGGCCACCAATGAAAAGACCAGTTAGGCCAGTCATATTCTCTTTCTTGAATATTTGAAATAGGATATGGACAACAGAATAATGAAAGTATGTATCAAAGAAGGCCATGAGACAGCTTTAGAGACCATGAGAAGTCATGAGCAAGCCAGAATTAAGGGAACACAAGTCAATTTGGAGAACACAATGAATAAAATAAACTTAAGAAAAATGATTGCATCATATTAACGCCCCTGTTCCTGCCCCTAGGTATGAGCAAATACAAACCATTCCCTTGCTTACCTTCTTACATTCTCTCTTCTTCTTCCTCTTATTACGTCCTTCTCTGCCTAAGCCCATCAAGACAGAATGGTTAGAGTTTTGCTATTAGAGCTGATGGAAATGCACCTTTCCAATTCCCTTGTTTTTCCCAGTTCAGAACAAGATTTACAGAAGACATGTTGACCATCTGATTACATGGAGCATAATGATACCAAGGCCATCCTTTGTCATCTCAAAAGGACCAGATGGAAATAACATCTAACATCTAAGCTTAAGTTCTTCTCTGTTGCCATAGATGAGGGAAAACGTTATCAGTGAGAGAAGAACTTAAGCTTTCCCACTACAGTGCTCTTCTCTCTCGTAGAATCTAATTGTAGCTCTAAAAAAAAAAGAGATTGGCTCTTGCAAAACTCCCAGCATGCTGACTCTAACACGTCACTAGCTAAATAAGAAACAAGGGCAACATGGTGTGGGAGAAGTGGCAGTGTTATATTTGCTGTCCATTCATATTGTCAATTCGATTAGTGGGGTTTTGAGGAAGGGAAAGAGAAGTGTATACAGAAGCAGTATCACTACAGGCCCCAACATATAGGTTGGCAGGGAAACTATATAGTTGAATGGATTTTCAGGATGTGGCAAGTGGATGTGGCTCAACCAGAGGAATTTATAGCTTCAACTGGCATCTCAAATACCATAAAACTGCATGGACGTTATTTCTGACTTTGAAGATTAAACAGATTCAAAACATAGATAATAAAATAATAACTGCTGCTTAACAAAGAGCAGGAGATAAAAATAATTTGCTATATTTTGCTGGATCCCACCCCATACCTCTAACACAGCAATCCTGAGCTATTAATTTATTTGAGTACGTGCTGTTGCCATAGATGAGGGAAAACGTTATCAGTGAGAGAAGAAATGGTAGACAGGAGATCCTTAGCCAGCAGGTAAACAAGAGTAAGATTTTATTTTTTGTTTTTTAAGAGTAATATTATAGAAGCCAAAGAAGGTACCATTGGAAGTGAAATGAGTTAGAGGAAAAGAATTACCAGGGAAAACAGATTTCCTTACCCTAGATCAGTAAAAAGAACCTACATAAAAGTGTCCATATTTAATTTTTTAAAATTATTTTAAAATAGGCTTTCGCTTCTATAAAGAAACTGAATGAATTCCCAATATTAACCTCTTTTCTAGCTTTGAAATCAGCCAAGAATAACACAGACCAAAAGGCACACACACACTCCTTCTTTCAATCTATCTCTTAAGTAAAAGATCTCCCTCCAGCAACTTTTAAAGAGTTTGAGGGTTGTAAAGTCACAAGAATAAAATTGTAAAGCTGGCTGAATGTAACCTGGCTAAAGACGGTATTTCCAACTAGCTCTCCTTGTCAACCCAAAAGGAGCAACGGGGGTAGAAGACACATCTGTTGAAATGCTTATAGACTTGCATGTTTGGCACTTCGATGAAGAAATGAGAAGGAATTGGACTTCCCATTGACATTCTTACACCACCACCCCTTCCTTAGATTTTCCCTTTGTTCCCTAACTCACAAAGAATCACAGCAGCCAGGAACAAACAGGATGAGAGTGTAGGTGGTAGACGATAAAAACATTTGATCTTAATAAAGAGTTGTTGGGAGCTTTTGATTCAAAGTAGAGTGAGTATTATTTGAAGCCCTGTATAAAAAATAATAATAATAATTTAAAATATTCCCTTTCTTTCTCTTGAAGTCTTCTTCCCCAATCTAGCAAGTTGCAATGCACAAATGAACATTTCCATTAATATGTTCAAATATATTATTCAGAGTAGGATGGTTAGATGGTCCCCGAGGAACTGTCTGGAAGAAAAAGGCAATCCCAAAATTGGATGTACAAATTGCTTTAAGGTTTCAGGATTTGACAAAGTATATTGTGCCTTCACTGTACCCCAAGACAGAAAAGGAAAAAAAAAATCAGTTTTTCAGGCACTGCAAAGGGACTTGCTGAGTATTATAACAGGTTCACAAGATTTCAACAAGCAGGAGAGGCAGTGTCCCCAACACGAAGCAACCCAGACCCCTGAGCTTCTAGTTGGCAATGCCCAGCAGAGAGAATAAGATGCTATTGACTATACAGGCCTCTCAGTCAGTGGCCAGTGACAAGGGTCAGGGGATGCTACAAAGGGCAATAGGAAGAAGAGGGATTGGATAAGGAGGAATAGAAAGGTAGATTCTGAAAGTGGAAAATTATTCTTCAAGCATGAAAGAACAACTTCAAAAATACTGCTGAAGAATTAATGCATAAAAAGTGTCCTTAGAAAGGGGAGGTGTGAAGGATGGGGACATGTGTCATAAAATAAACTCTGTGGCCAAGACCCCTTGATCATTAAGACCACAGATAATTAAACAGAAAATGTCTAATCAAGCAGAAGGCTGGTAATCTCCAAGTGACAACCACTTTACATTATAGTCCCAAACCCAGATTAACAATATAAGCAAAAATGTAAGTACACATGCACAGGTGAGCAAACGCACATGCACGCACACACAAACACACCCTGAGGCAGAGCATCCCAAGGCCTGCATGTAGGAGGCAATGGGAAAACTCATTCAGAAGGACTTTAATTGCTTTGCATTTGTTTTTCATTTTCTCCTCCATTTCTTCTGATGGTGATTATGCTTGTATTTTGAAATCATGATCCACCACTGTGGCATTGTAATTACATAAATATGGCATTATAAATGAAGGTTAGTGCCAGAAATAACAAAACAGAGAAGGGTGTAATTTGTCTTTATGGATGTGTATGTATGTGTTTATTAATATCTTCATTTACATGGCATTTGGAAATCACCTATTAGTCTAAGCAAGAGGGCTTAGAAAATAGAACAAGAGTCTCAGTCTCATTTTCAGCTGAAGAAGATGAAAGCAAGAAAAGACAAGTTCTTCTAGTCATGATAAATGGAAATAATGAAGTAAGGTATAGGCTTAAACTGAGCTCAAGTCTCTGAACTGTCCACCAGTTGAATGGACACTAATGGCTCTGCTTGTGGATAGGAATCAGTCTGGGGGAGTACAGATTGTCAACAGTGCCCTTCAGCACCTCTGGAACCTCAGGGGATGTCTTTTAAGCACCATTCAGAACAGGAGGACTACCTCCCTCCCCTGCTCTCACTCATTCTTACCTCCAAGGCACCACTCAGAATCTTCAACCAACAGCAATGGGAGTTGGGAGATAAATAACCCAGCTTCTTCCACTCCCATGAAAAAGAACCATTCTAAAGTATGTCCCACAAGTGTCACACAGAATAAATGGTAGTTCTAAAATATGTTAAATTCTTTGAAACTCATCCCTTTAAAAGATAAAGCCTAATTCACCTTCTCCTCGAATGTGGGCTATACTATGTGACTCACTTAATGACCACCATGTGATGAGAGTGATGCTATGTGGCTTCTGAGACTAAATCGTAGAAATATCGTTTCTCCTTTGGATGGCTGCTTCTGAGGCAAGCCAGCACCATGTTATGAGAACACAGAAGCAGCTCGTGGAGAAGTCAGCAGTAAGGATCTAAGGTCTCCTGCCAACAACCAGCACCAACTCATCAGCCATATGGTTGAGCCACGTTGGAAATGGATCTCCAGCCTTCAGATGAACCGACATATTGCCCATGACCTTATGAGAGATCCTGAACCAGCCAGATAAACCACTCCCAAATTCCTAATCCACAGGAAATGTAAGTATAATACATATTTATTCCTGCTTTAAGCAATTAGATCTTGGAGAAATTTGTGCACAGTAGTAGATAACTAGGTACAGTCCTAGTGATGTTGACTGTAGTTGCCCATAGCTGTAACCTGCTCAGTAACTCCTTCACTCTGCTTTCTTAGGTCGCTTCCAAAGTAAACTACCTACACTCCAAATTCTTACCTTAGAGTCTGCCTTTGAGGTCGAAGACATCCCATATAAGGTAAATACTATTATAATCATCTTTATTTTAGGAATGAGAAAAAACACACACAGATTTGGTTTATATGCAAATAGTGGCAGAATAAAGTTTTCTGAATCTGATCCACTGCTTCCTGCTTCATCACAACTGTATCCCTCCTTATCTCGACCCTTTGTAATTTTAAGCAATCTCTCTTTTCTCTCCAAAAATAGTAAATCAAATTGCTCATTTACTGTGGACACAGACACCCATCATAAATGCCAAATATCAAAACCAATCTAAAAAAATTCAATAACAAATGCAGGAACTTTGAGTCACAAGTTTTTCATAATGATACCTATACATGGCAGGGAAGAATAATTAGCAAATTAATGAATTATTCTTCTGTTGCGATTAGTGCAAAAGGTAGATGTGACTACTTTATTTTATGTCTGGGATACAAATACTGGCCTGAAACTGTGAACCAATGTCACTCATAATTTATTGAAGTTACAAACAAATGATCATACTACATGGGCAAGAAATGGTGAAGATGAAAACTATAAGTGCTGTGCTTTCTGTTGTGATCAAATAACATGAACAGCCAACTTCACCTGTCAGATATTTAATCTTAATCATTATTGTGCTATGTGGTAATTAGGCATAAATGGAACATAAATGACTCTTGATGGCACCATTTTATATATCAAACAACAATTTCTGTGTTTCTTCTCTCTTTGATAATTTCCCAGTCTCCACCTCTATTCAGCGTCACTGTGGCTGGTTTCCCCTGAGTCAGCAAGGTAGAAGAAAAATAGGCTTTGGAAAAAAAGAAATCAGACTATGATTTTGATCAAGTCACTTTACATTCACTGGGCCTCTTGTATAAAATGGAAATGCGGCCTCTCCAGCAGGGTCACTATAAGAATCAAATGAAAAACTGAAATGCAATCACAAGCCTGGTGTTAGTATGCAGTACATGCTCAATAAAAGTTTCCTTGTCTCTTTTATCAACGTTATTTCTACGTAAATTAATATCAGAGGTTCCTGATTATCTCTCCACAAGTTATCATTTCCTGCCCTGGATCCCACTCCCAAAGCACCTGTCTTCAGTCTCAAAGTCCCACACTAAAATCCTAAACTCATTCATACTTTTAAAAATACTTCCTGCCATCTGAAGGAAAACTACCGATATAATCAAGACAGATGGCTTTGAGTCCACAAGTAGAAATAAACGGATTTAAAATTTACCTAGGTGTAGAAGTCAACACTTTAGCATGAATGAGTTCTAGTTACGGGCAAATGATGATGGCAATTTCTCTTTCTATTTGATTTGGATATAACTAGTAAGGAATTGAAATGTATTAGTCATCTGAAAGAGTAAAAAAACAATGCTGTGGCTTCCAGCTGTGTTTGCCCAATGGGCAACTGGTAGTATTTGGAAATAATTTAGCAAATACATACAGATAGAAAGTTTGCGTTAAAATATGTCACATCTTCGTGGCTGTGTGCTCTTCTGAGCTTTGGCAGGCAGTATGAAGGCAAAGAGTTTGCCTCTAATGTAGAAGATAGATTTGTGAAAGTTATGTCCAATGATAAACACAACAATAGCAACAGTCATAACTACCACTTCTAAGGGCCTAACATTTATTTGCATACCAAGGTTAAAAATAACTTTTATGTCTTACCTTACGTGATCCTCTTGCAGTCTCGATGGGTATTATTAACTCCATTTTACAAATAAACAGAGACCCAGAGAAGTTAGATGTCATTCCCAGGAGGCCCATGAAAAATAGCCAAAGAATCAAGTCTGGAATCTTAATTTCATATTCCTGTTTCTTCTCAGATTCCCTCTATTAATAAATAAATAATTAGCTTGTTTGAGGAATAAATGGAAGCTAACTTATCAATTCTCCAGTTAGCTAATTGGTTTTTAGACCCATAAACCCACATATCCAAATCACACAGGGCAGTGTAGAAATAGTTTTAAAATAATTGTTCAGTGATCTTCAAAAATAATTCTTTGTCATGAATAAAAAGACCGTTTCCCAGGGTTCAGGGTAACTGCAAGCAGCTGTGTAGGACCACTGATAAAAGGCTCATATTGTGTGTGTGTGTGCGTGTGTGTGTGTGTGTGTGTGTCTGTGTGTAACTGTGGCACCTATAATACCTGTAACTTCTGCAGAAGGAAGCATTCAGATCTTGCTGCACAAGAGAAGACCTGTCCTGGGTCAGCTATGAAATAAATTTAGAATTTTTCCAAATTTCCCACCACAACATGGAGACTCTTTTGGCCACAAGATTTATCTATGAAGTTCTCAACCTCGCTGGGGGAAAAAACACTTTCAAATACAAGAAATATAAGATTCACTTTTGAAATAAGAAAATGAGGCTTGGAATACAACAAATTCAAACTGAGCCAGGCACTACACCAGGAGCAGGGTTCTTGGCCTGGAGGAGCGGACAAACTGGTGGTTCTCAACCTGGGCTGCTCATTAGTCTCCCTGGAGGTGTTTTAAAATCCCAATAGGTCTCTATTTATTGAGAATTAATTATTCTCAATTATTTCAGAAACTCTGGGAGTAGAACCAGACATTAGAATTTTTTAAAGCTCTGCAGGTAATTCCATGTGAAGCCACAGATGAGAAATACTAATGTAGTAGAAGACAGAGTGCTACAAAGTGGCTTGATTTGAGAATCATCTAAGTTTCTTATTCAAAATACTGATGCATGAGTCCTGACCTATACCTCCTGAATCAGAATTTCCAAAAGGAAGAATTTGGGAATATGTGCAGCTGACTCTTGAACAAGTCACTTTACTTAACTAGGCCTCTTGGGTCCATTTATATACAAATTCCACACTCAAATGGACCCATGCAGTTTAAACTCATGTTGTTCAATGGTCAACTGTATTTTGCACGGGAGCTCAAAGATTCTCATGATTATGAAAGCTAGGTGAAACCTGTTATTATTGTCCTCAAAAACTAAACGAAGTGAAAAGGCAACCTACAAAATGGGAGAAAATATTTGCAAATCATATATCTGAAAAAAGGTTAATATCCGGAATATATAAAGAAGTCCAACAACTCAAAAACAAAAGACAACTCAATATTTTTAAATGGTGGAAGGACTTGAATAGATATTTCTCCAAAGACGATATATAAATAGCCAACAAGAATCTGAAAAGATGTTCAACATCACTAGTTATTAGAAAAATAAAATCAAAACCACAATGATATCAAAATCAAAACCACCTTACACCCACTAGGATGGCCACTATAATAAATCCATGTGCACCGTTGGTGAGAATATGAAATAGTACAGCCTCTATGGCAAACGGTATGAAGATTTCTCAAAAAATTAAAAATAGAACTACCACATAATCCAGAAATTCTACTTCTGGTACATATCTAAAAGAATTCAAAAGAAGATCTCAAAGAGACATCTGCACACCCATGTTCACTCTAGCATTATTTACAATAGCCAAAAGGCAGAAGCAACTCAAATGTTCACTGATGGAGGAATGAATAAACACAATGTGGTCTATGGTCTGTACATACAATATTATTCAGCCTTAAAATAAAAGGAAATCTTGTCACATGCTACAACATGAATGAACCTTGAGAACATTATGCTAAGGAAAATAAGCCAGTTACAAGAAGACAAATACTGTATGATTCCACTTGTAGGAAGTATCTAAAGTAACCAAATTCATAGAAACAGAAAGAAGAATGGTGGTTATGAGAGGCTGGGAGAAGGGGAAAAACAAGTTGTTCAACAGGTTTCGAATTTCAGTTTTGCAAGATGAAAAAGCTCTAGATCTTTGCTGTACAATGATGTTCATATAGTTAGCACTACTGAACTGTACACATAAAAATAATTAAGATGGTAAATTTTATGTTACATGCTTTTTATCGCATATAAATGTTTTTTAATTTAAAAAATGAACTTGTCCAAAATCTCAATGGTTTACTACATCCCATCAGCCTTTTCACAGCCCAGAGAGCAAAAAACTCAGGGTGTTTCAGTCTTCTCTTCTATAAAAACAAAACAAAAACAAACGAAGAAAACATTTTCCCCAACTGGCTCCTAAGGATAGTTCCCAGATTCAGAAAGTCCAGACATCTGCTGAATACAAATCTGGACAAGCTGGGACAGACATAGACTGCTCTGATTAAGAGAGGAGAGTTTTAAAGGTATGTGGAATGGGAAGATCAAAGACTAAGAAGAGACACCAGAAGCCTGGGCCCTGCAGCGGGGCAGCAGCAAGAGGAACAGCCCAGGTCATTTGTAGGGCCTAAGACACTCTGCATGGTAGGGGGAGGGAGCTTAATTCACTGAGAATAGAAGACACTGCCTGTCATGGAGTGTGTGATGAAGGCCTTCTTCCACCTCCCCTATGCCATCCTCAGTAAAATTCACTTGCTCCCTTGTCTTTCAATGGGATGGGACCCCTCTGTGAAAAGTGAGGAATTGCTCCATACAGTGTAGGGCATGAGGCTAAGGGAAGTTTCAATGCTGCTTATTTCCCATCCACCTTCACCCTTCCACAGCCCAGCCCCTGCGCAGTTCCATCTCTGCCTTTCTCTGCCCAGCTCTGTATCCCAGATCAGAAGGCTCCTTGCCCTCTGGCTTCTGAAGGGACCCAGTCACTGGAGCCACCAGAAGGAAACACGAGGGTGGGAGAAGGGAGTGTCCTTCACTGGCATTCTCTCTGCTTCGGCACCACTTTCCGGGGCTGGCTACATCCCGCCCTGACAACAAACCCCGCACCACAGCTCCTCCTGCGTTGTGCCAGGGCTCCAGCAACACAGCCTGCTCCCCTTGTCACAGCAGGTCAGGAGAAGGCAAGGCCTCCTCTGATGCTAGTCCCTGGGTATCCCAGCATCCCTGTGGACCTCCTACAGTAACCTTCTTAAATTAATCTCATTTGAGTGGAATTCAGCTTTGTTCCAGGACCCTGACTGGTACATTTGGCTTCTGCTGTGAGATGGGCATGGGAAGCAAAAAGGGAAAAAATCAGTAAAGAAGAATGCGAACTAGTCAAGCATGCCATGAGCTTCTGAAGCTCCCAAGCATGGGCATCATCGGAGCTTGTTACTATCATACATGCGACAATTGGAAATGCTTGAAGTATGTAATCCCACTGCTGGAAAGGGTCGAAATTAATACTGCCCATCTAGGGCTCCCTGTGCTTGAAACAGAGAGAAAAAAGCAAAAACGTCCACACTGCTACAATGGTCTTCTAGTGTCCCCAAACCTCAACAAGGCCTTAGAGAGAAGCTCCCAGTAGAACCATGTGTTGGCAGTACATGCTTTCTTTGACCCATCAAGGGAGGGCAGCCCCTTAGAAGTACTAGAGGGGCAGAGGTAGAGAGTAAATTAGCAATGAGAGACAGGAAGGCAGCTAAGCTCTCCGCAACCATAGTGGGAAAGAAAATTCAATGATCTGAATCATAGAGGAACCTGCAAGAAACTATTATTTAAACTTCAGAGCTTTCAGGCTTGGCTTAGAATTGGTTGTGTTCCCAGGGATGAATTTTTGGAAATGTCATGGGGAAACCTGATTTAAAAAAAAAAAGTAAAGGTCTTCCCAGGGTTCTGGAAGAAGGGTCTCTGGGCAACTAGCAGAGGGAAAAATACTCCCAATCCATCGCTCAGATACAGAGGTCTCTATTTTCTCAAGTCCCATCAAGGACTGAAGAGGTCCTGAGAAGGATAAGAAATTTTGAGGGAGTTTTGGTAGGAGAAAAAGTAATTTCAGAATATTGAGGAAAGGAGATTGTGTGACCTGGAAAACCACCTGAGAAAGGCAACCTGAGAATGGGAAAAAATCTAAATCGGTGGCCAGAAAGTGGATGAGCTGTGGAAATGGGCAGGAGCAACAACCACAAGTATAAAAAAGTCCCCATATGTTACGTTTGCTCCGTCTCTGAGAACCACTTCCTTAGCCATTTGAGGCAAAGAGGTTAAAAAGAAAGGTGGGGTGTTGGGGTGGCTATGTGCTCTGGAATTAAAGCGGCATCTGCAGTATTAGTAGCTGGACCAAGATGTGCAGAAGCTATCAATTGTTCTTCTTGGGGGAATAATTGATTGCCAAAGAGGTCTGGACAGGCTGCTTCTCTCTCCCTGAGGTCTGGCCCTGAGTTCAGCACAATTAGCTAAGTGCTTCTGTGCTGGAGAAGGCCGCAAACACAGTCGGCCACCTCTTAAGCACAAGATGCTTAAGGAAAGAGAAGCTTCAGGAACTGTATTTTATACTTGTCCCCAAACCAAGACCAACCCCATCCACTGACACTGTAAACAGAAGCTATGATTAGGGTGAGAAAAAGCTCTGCTTTTGGCTTTGGCAGTCTGGTGCAGACTATAAACCCCTCTCCAAATAATGTTTGAGGCATAAAAAAAAAAAAAAATACATAGGACTTCAAAAGAAGCCAATTACGTTAAAATACAGTTACCAGAATATTTTTTTGAAAAAACAAACTGGTGATGTAGTAATAGTTCTGCATCTTTATTAAACATTAAATAGTAAGATGTAGTAATGGGTATAATAACTTAGAGTTATGAAAGTAATGAATTTTTCAAGATATCTACGATAACTATATGACATGAAAATATCTGCAATATCTAGTGGAACTGTTAATTCTACTGTGGGTTTCTGACCTACATTTATCACTGAAGAAAGTGCTAGTTTCATTCAGACATTAGTGAAAATAAATAATATATTTTCCATCCAAGTTTATAGACCCCTGAATTCTCTCTGTGTGCTTTAGGTTAAGAACTTCTGCTGTAAATGGGACTTTAAAATGACAATGACCTTCTCTAGTCATTGTGTGTTGTAAAAAAACAAAACACAGTTAAAAAAAAAAAACATGCATTCAAAACATTAAAACATTTTAATTTAACTGTGCTATGTGCAAATTCCTTAGACCCTGGCCATAAGGGCCCTGAAATCTGTAATGAAATGACAGGGAAAGCGACATACAGAGACAATACTCCTGTCATCTCCAAATCTATCCAAACTAATGGTTATTCACCCCACTTATCTGCTGCTACACAGAAACAGATTGTACCATTCCCCTGTCTTCTTTTCCTGAGACCTTCTCTTTTCTAACAGTGTCCCCTTTTGGGAGTTTGGAATAGATGTTTACTGAATCCATGGAGCTCACCAAGGGGACTGTGGACAATCTGACTTTGGGACAGCTTTTCTCAGTGATGTGATCAGATTTGTATTTTGGAACAGTCACTCTGGCTTCAGGATTGAGAATACCCCTCTGGTCTATGAGCTGTGTTCCATTTCCCTTGTCTAAGTCACTACTCACTCTTGCCTGGATTGTTGCTTTGTTCTTAACTGGTTTCCTCGCATCCATTCTTATTCTCAACACAGCAGCCAAAGTGATCTTCTTGTAAGAGTTATCCAATCCTATCCCTTCTCTGGTCCAGTGGTTTTCCATATCACTTAAAATAAGTTTAGTTTCAATCTCCTTGCCCTACTGCAGGGGTTGACAACCTATGGCTTGCTGACCAAATCTGGCATGCACCTGCTTTTGCATGGCCTGTGAGTTAAACAATGTATGAAAATTTGTTTATACTCTTATTTTATAAATATCTACATATAAGTACCTCAATTTAGCCTCTTAGCCCGCAGAGCCTAAAATATTTACCATCTGGTCCTTCATAGAAAAAGTCTGCTAACCTCTGGCAGCCAGGAAACCAGAAACCAGCCTAGATCATTCAAATTGGGTGGGGGGCAGGGCATGGAATAAACCCAGAAAATCGGTTGTTCAGAAGTTGTAGAGCTTCAGGAAACAAAAGGACACAGTGAGGCAATGCCGAGATTAACAACAGCAGGAAGGAAACAAAAGGACACAGAGATTAACAACAGCTTAAGGAAACAAAAGGACACAGTGAGGCAATGCAGAGATTAACAACAGCAGGAAGCTGCTACCACCCCGCAGGTGGACAACCAAGAAAGGAAGTGGTCTAACTAATCCCGGCCAAAGAGCTGGAGGCATCCAAGAGAGCTGAAGGAGATACAGCTGTGCAAGAGATGCTGCCCAAGGCAGGACAGAGGATGAGGGAGAAAACTTGGATTCTCATTCCCTCTTACCCCAAATTTCACACCAGTCTATTGGCTGAAGCCACCCTGGAAGTTTGTTGGCAAGAGGGCCTAGGAAATGTAGTTCTCTGCAATAGAAAGCAGAGCACTAGAAGGGAAGGGCAGGCAATGTGTAGTAGAGCAGACAGTCAAATGACCAGCTCTCCTGCAAAGTAAGGATAACACCTGTCTTGCAAATTAGCTATAAGAGCTAAATATTAACTTAAGTAAGGTGTCCACATCATGCCTGGAAAAGATAGCTAATATTAGTATCATTATTATTGCTATTATTAATGTCTATCCTGTGCATGGGTTTCTTGTACTGAGTTGTTCAAGCTGAGCATGAAAGTGTGGGCAGGAGATAGGACTGGAATGAAATCAGACCACATCTATGGCTCCCAAACATATCATGGAGATGGGCCCAAGAACTTGCACTGAACTCCTTTCCCCTATGCAGTAAAATCATTTCACAACTCATTGTAGGCCAAAGAAATGATGACATCAGAAGTTTGCTGTTACGAAATGTACTCCGAGGTTTGTGCTAATAAGGGTTTTTTCCCTAGAAGTATGTTATATTGTTAGTAGAAATTCATTTCTGTCCATTCACACACACTTCTTCTGTCCCTAGAACTGTCTGTTGTGCCAACCTTTAAAACCACAAGCATAACAGCTTAGTTTAACAAGTTTCCTCTGTTAAATGCCAGCCAATGAAATCAATGATGGGTGTAATGAGAAAGAATATAGCCAGTAGTGTAAGTTTCTGTCACCTTAAATGTTGTAAGCAGGGATGCAGAGGTGCACAGACTGAAGATGCAGTGCCAACTCAGGAGGGCCAGCCACTTAGCCAGAGCTACTGGGATACTGACCACCTCTGGCCACCCAAGCTCCAACTCCTTGACAGCTGAGCACTGAAACTCCAAGCCTAAGACTTCAGGAGTTCCAGTTCTAGATTTACAGAGAAATATGTTTCTTTTACTTCAGCTGTCTCTGGAGGATTGTGCCACTCTTATGCCTTCTCTCTCCACTTACTAGTCAGGGTTCAGGCGTGGTATGGGTGATGGAAATAAACAAATGCATGATTTGGTCTGCAGTCAGTCTACCTTTGACTCTGTGCCTTCTAGGTCCATTTTTGGGTTAAACTTTTTAAGTACTACAATGACAGCTATTTAAATAAAGTCAAAGATTTTAAATGGGAGTATAATTAATTCTTTCTACCCAGTTCTCATACTGGTTCCCAGGACACCCCTTTACTGGAATCTCCAAGAGCAAGTTGGGCTTGGGATTGGCTGCTGGGGAGATGAAGGTAGACAAAAGAATGTTTTTGATCCTAATTTAGAGTTTCCCAAACTTCAAACATTCCCACGGTCTTAAAAGTTGCTATATCCACATGCCGCCACTACACTTATTTACTTATTTACTATATTTATAGTTAACTCATATTTTATTTAACTTCATTTTAAAGGAAATTTTCTAGCATTTTCATAAATGGAAAAGTCATGCCACATGCCAAAAACAGAAGGTAACCATGAAAACAAAATGTTATCACGTGGCCCGCTGAAGGCCAAGAATCTGAAGCCCGCTCTCTATGTTAAAAAGGAGAGAAATGGCAAGTGGCAGGAGAGGTGTTAAAGATATACTGGCACAAAATAAAAACTTTCCTTGAAATAATCAGGACTGGAAAATAACTGAAAAAGAAGTCGTTCTTTCTGTGTGATTCAGTGTCATTTATTACCATATCCACACACTACCTGAATCGTCTGCATAGCTAGTAGACAGAAACAGCTATATAGTTTGCAGGGTCCGGTACAAAATTAAAATGTGAGGCCTTGTTCAAAAATCACTAATAATTTCAAGACAGTAACAGCAGAACATTAGGCCAAGTCCAGGGCCCTTCTAAGAAAGGAGCTTACGCAATTACACAAGCTGCACATCATGAAGCCTGCCCTGATGGTACATGTGCCATACTTTGTGTTTTGCAGAGAATGCGAACATCAAGGAGAATGAGATGTGAACAACCTGTAGGAATTGAACTCTGAAATCCCAAAGCACATTCCAGAAGGCCATCAATGCTGCCTGAGGCAGGAAACAAAACCAAAGTACAGGACCGATAAGTTCCCATCATGTTGATGAGACCACACACCAGAGAGTCGGGTGAGAAGCAATAATGAGGAATGTCGCTGAAGCCACTGCCTGGAACTGTTCATGGCTTACTCTTAGAAAACCAACTCCTTCTTCCTTCTAATGTTAGTCAAGGTTAGATATGAGAAATATAAACAGATAGCAATGGCATGACCTGGTATATCTGGCAGCAGCCTAACAAGAAACATCCGGTCTACTTAAAGATATAGCTGAAGAGAGTTTAATGAAAGAACAATGCCCAGAGAGGTGTAGGCAAGCTTACCAGTACCAAAAGGAAGCTATTACCAAGCAGGAAGCTATTACCACCCCTGGACTTGAAAGGGCAAAGGGAAGCAGTGGATATTGCAATTTAGAAGGAACTGAACCCGTTGAGAGAGGGCCTGCTAACAGGAGTCAAGGCCTTGGGTGGAAAACATAGATCCTGCCAAACCATAGCTCAGTAGGGAGGGAGCAGGAAGAATAAATCCATCAACTTCTTTCTCCTCTCAGGACCTCACATTGGCTGAACCCAACCTGAACCAGAGGGCAAAAGATCCTGGATGATGCAGTCCCAGACAGCCTCCTAGTGCACGTAGTGGGGAGGCCAAGAAGGGAATGGATCTGGAGGACAAATGGAAATTAACCAGCCCACCTGGTGACACATTTTTCTAGAGGTGCAGAGGAGTGTGTGAGTGTATCTGAGTATGTGCATGTTTGTATGTTTGGGAGAGTGACTGACGAGGGAAAGACTGCACCTAGATTTGAGTCTAGGGCAAATAGCATGAAAGGTGATTCCACTCACCAAACTAGGGAATTCAGAAGGAGGGACAGTTTGGTGAAGGAGTTAAGGCATTCTATTTTGGCCATGCCAAGTTCGAAGCCTTAAGACATCGGTCCCCAACCTTTCTGGCCCCAGGGACCAGTGCTCCTATGAGAATCTAATGCCTGCTGATCTGAAGTGGAGCTGAGGCAGTGAGGCTAGATCTGGAGAGCGGCTACATATACAGATGAAGCTTCACTTGCTCACCGCTGCTCATCTCCTACTGTGCGGCCCGGATCCTAAAAGGCCACAGACCAGTACCAGTCAATGGCCTGGAGATTGGAGACCCCTGCCATTAGGGACATCTAGGGAGAAAAGAAACCAGGACTGGTATTTTAGACCTGGAGGTCATGGACTCGTATGAGGCAAGTAAAGTCAGTGAAAAGTTCGAGAACACAGTTACAGCAACACCAACATGTAAAAGGAGTTGGGAGAAAATGCAATAAAGGAAACTAAAGAATGGCCAGATGGATAAGAAGAGACTCAAGAGAGTTTACCTTTAGGGGGCTGGGGTGAGGGCGGTGTAGAAATATTTAGTCAGGAGCCTCTGGTCCTGTACAAAATGTCATTAAGTGGACTCCAGCACTGCATAGGTGTAAATCAGATGATCCCTTAGCATGTCCATCCCTATGCTCCCATCATATCCAGAGGTGCAAGAGCCCGCAGCAATTCTCAGCTACTCCTCCATCAAATATACTAGTCTGCTCCAAATATAAAAGTCAATGCCTCAACCACCACAATCTCCAACTTGGAGACCAAGTTGGAGACCACCTGTGGCTTTCATCCCCCCACCATCACTCTCTTAATTTCTTCTAAAACTAGCACAGAAGGATAAGCTGGTATGGTACTTGCTGGAGAGGATAGAGGCACAAGAAAGAATAACAGGAACAGACTCTCCTTTGAAATCTATGAGGCAATTCAGGGCCAACACACCATGCACAAACTCCAGGCAGCTTGGGTTGCTGGCCAGCTTCTCAAGAGACAGTTAGCAAAGAGGCCAACTCCCCTCAACAGCCCTAAGAAGACACTAAAGCTCTCCTCCAGAGAGCAGCCCTCTATCAGTCCATGCTGCTGCCCCAGCCCCACTCTTCTCTCCAGGCCATGTCCATACTTACCTGACTTGATGTTGAGGGTGCAGTTACATATGGAACAAAAAGTCCCAGCCTCTCCTCCCCACACACTCACAGCCAGGATGGCCCGTGCCCAAGTGCCACAGAAAGGTCTCTTGTCCTGCTCCCCTGAGTGCCTTGTATCTCTCTTTCAGGGAAAACCGTGGCTAGGCTGACAATCCCATCTCTGAAAAGCCTTAAGTGCCTCCTAGAAAGAACATCTGACTTTCATCAAACCTGGTGGATAAAGATTCTCTCTTCCACAATTTAACCCTGTTGTCCTCTCCAGGAAAAGGTGCTTTAACCGAGTCCCCTCAGGTGACTGGCCAAACGAGGCCAGTTCTTCTCCCCTGCTGCTCATTTCCCTTCCTGCCTGCTCTGTCAGTAGCATTCACCAGTGAACGTTCTTTCAGTTAATGTCTATTAAGCTATGGAACCACAGTTTCCTTGTCTATTGAAGTAGCTAAATGAGATCACTTCCAAAAGTTTTTCTTATTCTCTGATCTGACCCTCTCAGATTATCTTGCCTGAATGTGAAAGTTCAAGATGATTCAAGGAGTAAGGACTCATAACCCCTTCCCTTTAAGAAGCTTACCATCTTGGGGGACAGAAAGGGACGTGCACAATCACTGTTAGGTGTATACAGAAACATTAAAAGAATACAGAGGAGGAAGTCATTCAATCCAAATGGGGATCAGGACGATCCAATAATAACAGCTCTATTTCACTAAGTGCCTACCATTATGCACCAGGCTATGTGTTAGCTACTTACGTAAATATTAACTCTTACAACTCCGGAAAGCAGCCAGTCTTATTGGTCCTACCGTATAGATAAGGAAGCCAAGGCTGGCAAAGTTGGGAAACTTGCCAAAGGCCATTTGATATCAAGTGAATGGGTTTGGATGTGGACTCTCACTCCAAAACTTTCATTTATAATCATCAGAGTATACAGTAACTGGACCAATGACAGATACTTATTGGGCACTTACTCAAAACTAAACACTGCCTCATACATTACATATACACAAAAATTTACCCTGTGAGGAAGGTATTATTTCAATTCTCCTTTTACAAATAAGAAATGGAAGGTCAGTAAAGTTACATAACTTACCTAAAGTCACAGAGGAGCCAGAATTCAAATCTAGACCCTAATTACCACAAAATATTTCCACCCAGGTTAGAAGAAAGCATATGTAAATGATGCTCTAAATGCTGTTACAAAAGAAATGTTTCCTTAGCTTGGGTTTCCCCAAAAGCATAATCTGAGACAAGAATTTGGGTACAGATAGTTTATTTCTAGGGTGATCCCAGGGAGCAGAGGAGGATGACAGAGAAAGAAAACAAAACAAGGGTTCATGATCGGGGCTGTCCGTATGGACAGCGGGGTCTCAATTCCATGGTTCTTCCCCAGAAGCATACAGAATTCTCCCAGAATTGAGCTCCCACAGGAAGGATGGTAGAACACTCCCCATGTATCCTGCTGAGCTCCCTGAGACATCCCGACATCAGGAGCCCTGGGGCAGAAAACAAAGACCTAAGATGTGTGTGAAACCAGACAGAGTAGGCAAGAAGTGAAACAGAAAGCCAGCTCTGAACCACTCAGCCCAACCACAGCCAAAATTAGAGGTGATGTGATGAGAAACTGAGTCCTGGTCCAGGTACGCCTGCCTCCCAGGGGAGATGTGGTGGAAGGGGACCCTTCAGACACAGCGGAGCAAGCAGCAGGGCCAAGACAGGAGCCTGAGCACCTAAATCATGCATGTCCTACCACATTCATGTGAAACTTTCCACTGCTTCTTGACCAAGGTCCCCAGCTGCACCTACTAGAGTGGGTTTGCAGTCTCCTACGGAATTTATTGAAATAAATCCCTCGTTTCTTGAGGCAAACTGAAGTGGAAGCCAGAAGAAAGAGGCAGCTTCCCCGTTTTTCCATCCAACCATGAAAAAGTAGCCCTCTGTCCCAGGCAGAGGTATCACTGGACTCTCAACTGCTGGCATTTTCTAGCTAGCAAGACAGAATTGCAGCTGAATGCTTGGACTATGTGTGTCCTTGGGCAAGTTGTTAACCTTTCTGAATCTTGGTTTGTTTCATCTATAAAGCAGGACAAAGCCACCTACCCAAGAGAATAGAGTGAGAATTAGATGATATTCTGCCTGTAACACATTTAGCATAGTATATGACATACAGTGAACATTTAATCAAGGACAGATGTGCATATTTTAATATTTTTGAGTCGACTCAATCTGATATCAAAAGGGAGAACTAGAGACAGTTATTTATCACTTAAGAAAGAAAGTGATATAATATAGAGAGTACTAGGCTTGCCAGGCAAAAGATTTCATTTCCCAGCTATATAATCTTAGGCCCAGTAAGCTCTCTGAATTTGGGATTTTTGATCATTAAATTAAGTGGAGGTAAGCATTTCTGCCTGTCTCGAAATACTGCTGAGGCTCAATGGAGATCACAAACATAAAAATACTTTGTAAACCCAAATGTAACAGAAAAATGTTATTGTTGTGATTATAATGATAAGAATCAAAGCTTCTCCCTCCCCAATACATGTACATACACACTCCGTAGGGCTGACTGCTCCTCAGCTGCTTGCAGGAGAGCAAGGCATTTTCACCTTAAGGTCAATGGCATTGAAGGGAGTATGTGATTAATATCAGAGACACTCCGTAACAGCTGTTCAGGGAGAGTCATTCATACTATCAGCGTCAAGGACTGTGCTGCCAAATTTATTTATGTATGAGGATGACAACCAGAAAAGCAATTAGGACTTGGGCATCTGTGCTTCTATGATCCCGGATCGACATAGCCATGGCAGTGGTGCTCCACGGAAACCCGAACGACAGTCGCTAACTGCTAACTACCTTCTGCGCTGGCTCAGGCTCACTGTCTATATGCCAAATAAGTCATGTTTGTGCCCCAATCCCTCATCTGCTCCCTTCCACACTCCAACCCAAATTACACAAGTGGCAAGAGTACCGAAGGGAAAAACAGACTTGAAGACAAAGGTGCGGGGTCTTCTAAAGTATTTTCAGAGTCCTTTATAGGTATTAATTAATAAACCCCTACAACAACCCTGGAAAGTAGGTCAATATTATTATCTTATTATCCCTACTTTGTGTATGAGAAAACAGGCTGAGAAGAATGGCTTGCCCAAGGCTAAACCAGTGATCATAAGAGCTGAAGTGGAACTGGATGGAAGAATTCCTGACTTCAAATCCTCAGCCAAGTATGTGCTTACTTAGCATGTAGAAGGTGATCAATAAATGAGGTGGACCCACTGACTGAGTCCTAAAATGATGCATTAATTCCCTCCTGGGCACACTGACGGATGCTAGGTCCAGCTCAGATCCTAAAGCCAGAAGAGCTTTCACACATAGATCCTGAATAATCCAAGAAAATACCTTTGGATGCACTGCAGTTATAAGAAGTGGATATTGTTTTGGCTGCCCGAGAGCTGAATATTGTTCTTTCCAGGAGGCAAGGAGAGGTTTTCAGGGCTTCCCACCCTTTCCCCCGACCCCTATAACCCTATGGAAGCATGATTAGGTCCAGTATGTAGTACAGAGAGGGCAAAGTTAGGGACAGGGGCCCCTGGTACCACCGATATGTCCAGTGGCCACTGGTTTAATGGCACCGTCTTCATGAGACTATTCCCATGGCAAGTCCTTGGCTCTGCTTCACCTCCCCAAAGTCTGTGCCATCAGCTGTCCAATCAATTCCAATAAATGATTCTTGCCTTGAGTTACCTGGACTCTCTTCCTCTTGTATGCAACCTCTCATGTACAGTTTCTGACCTAGAAATGTAAGTACTTGCCAAAGGAGATTAAAACTGCCAAGCGCAGATTCCCACACATTGCTGGTGGGAAGGTAAATAGGCAAAACACCCAGGGAGGGCAATCTGGCAGGCTATAATGTACCCTTTGCCCCAGCTCTCCTTGGGGAATTTATCTAATGTATACACTTGTACCACTGCAAAATGCCTTACACACAAAGTCATTTTGCACTTGTGAACCTATGTGCCAGATTATTCATTACAATGGTGTTTGTAAGAGCAAAATATTTGGAAGAATCCAAAAGTCCATTAATAGAGGGCTGATTAGATAAATTATGATATCTTTCCACACAATGGAAAGCTATCTAGCTTTTTTTAATGAGATATTTTTTATGTGTTGACAGGAAAAAAATCCCTGAAATACGCCAGTAAGTAAAAAAGTAAAAATTGAAAGTAAATAAAAGGTCCAGAACAGTGTGTATAATATGCTACCTTTTATAAAAATAGGGAAAGCCACTATTTCCTTCTTATGTATATTTCTTTCTTAAATATACATAAGGCACCTCTAGCAGGAAACAAAAGAAATTAAAAACAGCGGTTTCCTATTGGGAAGAGAGGGAGTGAGGCAAATAAGAAAACAAGATGAGGAGGTGGATTTTTCACTGGGTGCCTTTTTATAATAGGTTTTTGAATCATGTCAATTGGCACCTATTCAAAAACCTACGATTAAAAAGTGCCACCTCAGAAAGTGAAAATCAGCACAGATGTGATTCACTTGACCTCCCTGCCTTCACACCAACCCACCCGTCACCGTCAGCACGTGTATAGGGCAAGCTGGTTAACAGTGGCTACTGGCTCATCAGATTCCAGCACTGCAAAAGGCTGCATCAGAGACTTTTCATTAGCGGACTGCTTGCACACCGTACAAATAGAATCTGCTCCAGACCATTGCAGGGAAAGACAGCATAGGCTGTTGAAAACCAAGCAAGATAGTGTCTAGTGCACAAGAAAAAGAAAGTTCGTAGCAGCTTTTGATTTGTGAAATACAAAGAAATTACATTTCAGAGACATGCCTCTCTTAAGAAGGATGTCTCCAAGTCATATAATTTACTGTCCCCTGATGTCAAGACACCCTCCTCAGAAATAGGAAAATAGCCCCTTCAGCATAACTATTGGGAAATACAGGGTCTTTGCAAATTATTTGCATCAGTGAAGTATGTCTGGTGTGATTATTCCACAAACACTACCTAGTGAAGGGATTTGAGCTTGCTCGCCTGCAGGTCCACTGCTCAAACTCAAACCAAGGTCCCCAAGATAAAATGTACTTATTTATCCTCTAAGCCATTAACTTGAAAATCAATAATATTTCAAATTTAATGAGTTGTAAGACAAGTAAATTACAGTTTGGGGTAAGCGATATTGATTAGACTATTCTGTCAACTGGAACCCATAACTTTCCTCTATAATTAAGTATTCCACGTAGGGTACAATGCTCTCAATTCTAGCTGCTTTCATAAGGAAATAAGAAGTTTCTCCATTCCTGCAATGAAAGCCTTTTCCATATGCTAGCTGGCAGTCCGCGCCCTGCCAGTGTGGGCGGCCCTGCCCTTTTCCTCTGTGGCAGCAGGCTTCAGTGATAAGTGGCTTTCCCCAAGCACTAATCACCCCTTGCTCTAGTCCCAGAGCTTCAGTGAATTTGAACATCAAAATGAATAACTACAACTAAAAAAAAAAAAAATCATTGTGGCAGAAATTGCCTTCAGTAAAAGCTTTTGTGGAATGATATGCAACTGTTAGAAACTGTCTTTAAAGTTCCCCTTGCGGTTTGCATTTCACAGAAGCTTGGGGATGGCCAAAGTAGATTTCTCACCAAATTGACTGAAGAAGGAACAAAAGGGCAGAACTTTAAACATCTACTGTCACTATTCAATATCAAAGTCCTACATCTCAACACTAAATCACCTTGCCTACATCAATCTTTTCTGCACCGTGGTGGGCAGAGGGGGGAGGGGAGGGGGCTTATTTTTTAAATTCAAGTAAAGAATTAATTTAAATTTAAAGAATTAAAATTAAAAATTTAAAATTTAAATTTTAAAGAATTAATTTAATTAATGTTAAATGAAATCTCTGACCGTGTAGTAGTCCTAGATCTTTGAATTTAAGTGCCTACTGCTCAGGAAGAAAAATTCAGTGATTGCATAAGAAATTTAGCCACTTTGCAAAGGCCCAGCTGTTTTAAATAGGAAAAACAGAAAAGCAAGCAGTGCCATCTAGGTCCTGCTACTGATAGTATGGACTGCGGCTTGCTGTGGGCACTTCAAAGCTTGTTAGAAGTATAGGCTTGCAGGCCCCATCCTCAGATCTGCAGAATCAGGATGTGCATCTTAAAAAGATCTCCAGGTTATTCTTGTTCACACTGCAGTCTGAGTAGTGCCCCTAGGTTTGCACTGTGGCTCTGCTCTTACTCACTGTGACCTTGGCCAGGTTACATAGCTTTCTGCATATTTCAGTGTGCCTGGCATATCATAACCACTCAATAAATGTTACTAATTGTTAAAGGAGACACATTTCTAGGAATAAGTGAGGATTTCTGGGCTTTAGAGGGAAATCCTTTGGTGAAAGACTAACATAGTCCTGATATAAACTGATAAAGATTTTACTAGAGCTGAAGAAGCAAAAATAGGTGGAAGAAACAGTGATATCATTGAACATAGGTATATATTTGTCCATTCTGCCTCTGCTCCTTGAACCAAGGGGTACAGTGGCAGAATTTAAAAACAAACAAACAAACATATATACACTAGATTTGGAATTTTATATTTCTTGATAAAATCCTCTCTCTACTATTTCCTGGCTGTGTAAACCTGAGCAAGCAACTGACCCACCCACTTGAGCCTCAGTCTCCGTGTGTGTGTGTGTGTGTGTGTGTGTGTGTGTGTGTGTGTGTGTGTGTGATGTAGATATTGAAAATTATCTTTAGAATTTGTCATAAAAATTAAACAATCTGTGGTTAATGAGATGTGTGTACATACCTTTTTTAAAGCTGGTAGCAGAATATTTACAAGTCTAGATAAATTTCTGAAGACAGGGGTTGGGTTAGGTTTACAGTGGTTCTTAGCATTGGCTGTATATTTTAAAACATGGGGTGAGTCCAGGGGTGGAGGATGCCTTTTTTAAAAAATTTAGGTCCAGGTTCCACACCAAACCATTTAAATCAGAAGTTTTAGGAATGGTGCCTAAGCCTCAGTATTCTCAAATGTGCAGCCCAAGGTTGAGTGCTACTGCGTTAGAAGAAAATAAGAGATAGCCAGATCACTCTGCTCCCCTCCCGCCAAAAACCAATGACAACAAAAGAAAAAAAAAAAGTTATCTTGGGTGGCAAAACAGATGAGCACATGAGAAAGAATAGAGGTGTGGAGACTGGTGAAGGGAAAAGGAGCTTGTGCTTGTGCTTGTGCTATGGGGAGGTATCTGAATCTCCAGCAGCAGAAATAGTTAAGAGTCTTATTAAAGACTAGGAAAATCTAATATAATTGATACTGGCTATGTCATGCCAAACCTTCCAGTGAAAACGATCACACAGTTACTATGTAGGGTACTGTGGGGGAGATGGAGAAAAAGACACTCCAGGAAAATGAACCACTGACTCTAATTAGGGCTCATATGGAACGAGAATATAAGCAAAGAGTAAGGATTCAACAAAAGCCAGAAATAGGAGTCAGAAATGACCAAGAGACACGTCAAGCCATAGGAAGTTGTAGAAATCTTGGAGAGAGCATGGACTTCTCCATCATGAGAAATAAGAACATGAGTTCAGTTTCTCTAGGGCATAAGGGGAAGAGTGAACTCAGCTGATTTGGGGTTGCACATGACACAGCTCTCCCTGGACAGATTCTCAATACATGGTGGTATTTATAATTAGGCCTGCTATGCTGATATCTCAACTCCCTCCACACACTTGACATTCCCCTGTATGGAGCCATGAGTACAGAAATCCCACTAACCAACGTAGAAATTTCAGAGAGGCTATTGTGGCAGTCTGATACTCATCAGGTTTATAAATGGACCTTTTGACTTTGAAGTTTACCAGCTTTTGTATTAGCAAAAAGTCTTGGCACATGGATCCTGACGACCATTTCTAAAATTTATAAGAAGGAGACATGGCCTCTATCTAATAACTTTTATTAAGGCCCACAATTTTCAGAATCATATTTGTGACCCAAGAGTCAAGAGAATTGAGAGGCTGAGGGGGCAACCTTGCATGAGGCTCCCACATTTACATTCACGTGCCTTCCTTCAGCCTCTTTCAGGATCCCACAATGCTGTTGATAGGGAGTAAGAACTCAAGAGAACTTAAATGGAGTGACTAAATCACATAACATTTAGGAGTGCACAGGTTTTTTTCTTTATATATGGCCTCTTAGAGATATGACTGCAGTTTAACACACAGAGCAAAATCATTGACAAGGAACAAACATTATCCAATGCAAGGCTTTCTGGCCTCACAGGAAAACCTTTTAAGCTTTCAAGGCTTAAATGAAGGAAAACTTCTTGAAAACCTTCATTAAGGGTCATAAAAACCTAATCTGTCCCATTAAATATCCCTGATACTCTGATACATTTACTTTCCATAAATGTTTAAGATGTCTGATTTGTCCTCTCTTTCATTGCAATAAGAGGGATATTACTTAAGAGTAGAGACCTTATTTATCTAGCTGATTCATAGTCTTTCTTCTGGTCTCTGCTCAGGTATCTTAACCTCCAAGATGCTTCTCCTGATCCCCAGGAAAGGGGAAGTTATCCTATCTCTGAGTGTCTTTAGCCATCTCTTCATGTCACTACCCCATCACTTTTATTTATGTTGAGGTTATCTTTATGTGTCTGTCTCTCCTACATGACTGAATACCATTCACCTTGTACCCCTAGCACCCCTAGCCATGCTGCGCCTGGCGCAAGCTAAAAGTCAGTAATCATTCAATCGTTAAATCAGCAGAAAATGAATACAAGAGGACTCAATATAGCTGAAATCCGTATTACTGTAAATAGGGAAATCTGTTGCTTTCTTTCTCTCCTGAGTAATAACTGAGGACATTAGTCTATTCTCCCAACTTTGTAGTGAGGCATTCCATCTAAAGAAGATTGTGTGCTTGTAATATGGAGACAACCTAAAATTCTCAAAACTAGCCAATGCTGTAAGCTCCATGGGGTGAGAAAACGTCTCCTCCCTGTTTGGCACTGCAACCCCAGGTCCAGTCACAAGGTCTGCTCATAGCAGCAACCAGTGGTGGACACTAAGCTGCACCTCCCAGGCCCTTCCCTTCCAGAAAGGACCTACTGCCCTTCTGCACAGAGTGTCATCAGCACAGACTTTAGCTACAAGCTCCTCCAGAGACTGCCTCAACTACACCTCACCTTGCTGAGGCCACACCCTCCCCAGGGCAGCCCTCATCCTGGGAATAAGCAAGCAGGCAGATAAAGGCACAGCCATGTTGGCCAAGTATGGCCCCAGGACAAGTCCAACAGGCAACGTCTTCTCCAGATGTCCTGTCCCTCAGCTTGTCCCATATTGCAGTATGCCTTTTCCCTCTGCCTAGTCCTGTTCCTTCCCCTTCCTTCACAGAAATTAGTCCCTCATAAATACTTTGTTCCTCAAATTCCATCTCAGTGTCTACTCCAGGAGAACCTACCTTTTGAAACTACAAATGTTTGCTGAATGAGTAAACGAATGAGTAAAAAACAGAATGTATACATTATTATATAAATGAGTAAAAGATATAATTAGAAAATGTTTAAGCTGTGCTAAATGACTTTCACTGTCAACTGAAGACAGAGTTGGAGCCATTAGGGAATCCCCAAAACAGTCACATATAGACATACTGGAACGTAGCTCCTGCTGCCTGAGCACATCTCTTGCTAACTCCTGTGCTCTCGCAAACAGTCCTTTCAGCTGTCCTATTGGGTAGAAATTCACTGGCCCATTTTACAAATAGGAAAAGAGGCTCCCAGAGGTGAAGGAATTTGCTTAGGATCACACAGCTAGTGAGTTACAGTTAGGATGCAAAGCTCATCTGCCTGGCTCCAAACCAAACTACTCTGTGGTTCATACCATCCTCCACAATTGATAACAAATGTTTTAGCTGGTAACCCCTTCTCAATATGGTCAAACAGGCTGGCTGAAAGCAAACATTTGGTCTGAACATTTCCTTCTATCCAGCTGGCTGCTCCAAAAGAAACTATTACTCTTGTTCTAAATGCACCAGCTCATTCCTGTGTGGGCAAACTGACATTACCCAGAAAATTCTAGTTTTCTTTTTGCCCTTAGTGACGTATGCAATGCTGCTTTTACAAGTGGTGAATAATAACAATAATAAAATTTAATAATAATAATATAATAAGTGATCTGGGGTCTCCCAGGCCCCCTGACCCCAGGTCAATGTGAATGGAGATAGGTGTGAGAGCCTGTCCTCAAACTTGATGCCCCAGCTCCCACCCCATCCACCCCCAGCTTCATAACAGTGCTACCTAAGAAAATCTTCCCCGGACCCCGACATACTTGCCTGGTCAATGGTCAGTGATTTGGAGGAGGATCTGACAGAGTGTCAATATGAGATAAAATGTCTTGGTTGTACCTGTTTGTGGTTTAGCTTTGTATTTAAAAACAAAAGGAAATAAACTTGAAAATTATTTGTCATCATAAAAACAAAAATTAAAATATTTATTGCCAGGCAAAAATATTAATAATGATAAAATAATAATAATAATAATGATAATGATAATAGTGATAGTGAAAAAATCTATCTTTACTAACTTAAAAATCACAAGAAAAAATTTTTCTAGCACTTATCTAAAAGGAGAATGGAATATTGTCTATTAATAATGCAATGACACAGATTATTCCAAAAGCAGTTTAAAGGTGACTTAAAAATATACTTCTGAATAAACATAGTGAGGAACTATCACATCATGATAGCCCCCTCCCTTCCCATTGAGGCAAAACTGAAATACCATTAGAAACTAAACAAATTAGTACTTCCCCAAACTTGTAGAGGAATTTCTTCTAATCTCAGTGGGAAGATGAACTCCTGTTCCTTATCTCTTTCTGTATTCAGGCTCTTTGCCTCGTAATTTCATGACTTCCTCCCATTTGGTTTCAGGATTTGCCATGCAACTTGCTTTGGTCAATGGGATTCAACAAATGTGATGCAAACAGAAACTTCAAAAGTGCTTATAAGATTGGGCTTGCTCTCATTTTTGCTCCTCTGCCATTGTCATGAGACCATGCACAGGCTAGCCTATCAGAAGGTGAGAGACATTTGGAACAAAGAAGCCCCCGCTAAGGTGCCCCATCCAAATCCAACGTGGAACGGAGCTCCAAACTAAACTTCTAATGCGTGAGAAATAAATGCTCATTGTCAGATGTAATTAAGTTCCCAGTTGTTTGCTACACAACAAAATTTAACTGATATAATGGGTAAAAGACTACTGATAGCCTTCACTTGCTTTGATCATTGAAATAAAATGGCAAAGACAAACAAGAAAAAAGTGAGCAGACCTCTCATATGTATTGCCAATGCAGAGACATAAAACCATTACTGGTTAGAAAATGGCTCTCTGAATGACCACAGATTTTTGCCCCATTCTCTATTACTACTCTCTAGATCAGTGCTGTCCAAAAGAAATATAATGCATAACAGATAAATCATTTTAAATTTTCTAGTAACCACACTTTTAAAAAGGCAAAATAAAACAGGTAAAATTAATTGTAATATTTAATATATACAAAATATTATTTCAACATGTAATCGGTATTTTAAAATTATTAGTAAGAGATTATACTTTTTTTGTATTATGTCTTTGAAATCTGGTGTATATTTTACACTTACAGCACATTTCAATTTGGACTAGACATATTTGAAGTGTTCAACAGCTACAGGTAGCTAGTGGCTACTATACTAGACAGCACACTCTGCATAAACTGGTGATGGTTACTCCACTGGCCCAGAGTGGACAGAGATGGGAATTGGAGCATTGCACTCTCGGATTTTAGGCAGCCATCAGAAAAGAGTAAAGCCAAGAGAACTGAGAATAGTAGTTTTCATATTCAGCTTCTGACATAAGAACTACACATTGCTACTGAGTACTCAGAAATCCTTTTCTTCATCATATTCAGAAAAGAAAAAAATAATAGATAATCCAAGAAAACTTCCTCAAGTAAGTGCAAGACACTAGCAATTTGCTTAGGAGCATGCCCATTCACTCTTCAACTTGAGACAATTTGAGATAAGGAGGATTAAGTCATCATATAGATGGAAGATAATGGGATGAAGAGGAAGCCATGTGCCCATTTGTTTGAAAACTCCAGGAATACACACACACAATTTAAAAGTACTGCATCACTGAAGAAACATGTTTCCCTGACAATGCAAAGCAGAAATATATATTTGAAAAAGAGTTATTACAAGCAACTCAATATAATTTAAGAAGTTATAGGACCTATGAAACAAGAGTTGAAAGATGTAAGAGGAAAAGAGATTGAGTTTTGTCCTTAGATAAAAAATGGAGCTTATTGAAAAGAGGAAAAAATTCTAGAAAATAAGAAATGTAATGAAAGATTAAAAAGATGAAGAAATTCATAAATAGAATGGAGATAAGAGACCCAACTTATAAATAATTGGTGATGCCAAGATGGAATCACAACAATTTAACCAGAAGCAATAACCAAAACCTAACAATAAAAGACAATGAAGCAAATCTATAGTTTTGAAGCAAAGTGTATGACCCAATAATTCTCTACAAAATAGGCTGTCAACAGAAATATACTTTTGGACTATAAACTGTATCTGTTATCTGTTCCACAATAATGCTGTAAAACAACCAACCATAATTCTTAGTGAGATACAATAAACATTTATTTTTGTTCTCAAAATTACGGGTTGGCATATGGAGTAGTCTGATCTGAGCTAAGCTACCTCACATGGCTGTGGCCTTGGCTGGACAACTGGATCCACTTGACTGATCTCCATGTGCCTCATTCTCTATCAAACGAGCTTGGTCTCATGGTGGTACCAGGAGAGACAGCAGACACACATGCACTTTCCAGCCTCTGTTTGCATTACATTTGCTACTGTCCCACTGGTCAAAGCAAATCACATGATTAAGCCAGAGTCAGAATGGGAAGAGACTACAAAGTTACTGAGCAGAAAAGGCGGACACAAGAAAGCCAGTTCGTGGAGCTATTGATGCAAGCCAGTTCGTGGAGCTATTGATGCAATCTGTGTACCTGTCCATACCCTCCAGCCATAAGCCACCAGGAATACACCTCAACAAGTTGGGTTTATTTTCAGTGAGGGTAAACACAGCCTGAAAAACCTTGAGGTGTATCAGTAAAAAGGTATTCAAAAGGACTTATGATAGAATTTAGGCTTAAGTTAAGTAATTTTGGGATACAGGCTTAGCTCTGGATTGATACTCTCAGGATGTAGAGGTAACATTATGATTGGGTATCTTAATAAATCTTATCTAGAATGAGGGAAGACAAGATAAAAGCTAAAGTTATAACTGGTAAAGAAGCAGCAGTCACTCATATTAACCAAGACAGGGAGATGTTTGGTCATCTTTGTGGTTTGGAAAATAGTCATGTTTTGCCTGTGTTCAGATATGATCATGAAGTAGCCAATCTTTGTCTTGATCGAGCACAGTCACAGCATGGCCTGCTCTGATACTGACATTCTGTGAAATCGTGTGTCCAACATGACACTAGCACCCATGCTGTATGTGATACTGGCTCTTTTTCTTCTTTTCATATTATACACGCTACCAGTTACTATAGAAATTTTACTTAATGCTTTCATCAATCATCCCCAGAGGTGATTCACAATAAAGAACTTGATTTAAAAAAAAAAGCTTTGGTATAAAAGCACCAACCATGAACACTGAACTCTGTTAAACACAGAGTTACGTCCAAATAAATGTTATAAATATGCTTACAAAATATCAAAAGTAATCATTAAATGAGACATATAAGCCAAATAATAAGAATGTATTAGTAATAAAAATTTATGAATAAAACTGCAAATTATATTAGCAAAAGTCAAGAAGTAAAAATCAGATGGTGAGAGGAAGTTAAAGTGTATAATCTTTCTCATATTAGAGAAAGAGAAGTCAGAATACAGTGGTTCAATTTTTTTCTTTGATGTTTGGAGAAATAAAGGTGTCAATTTTTAAAAAAAAACTTAATAAAAACTACTTATAGTGCTAAAAATACAGAATATATATCTTCTAAGTAGTTGAGGGAAATAAAAGCCAAAAACTTATTTGAAAATAGAAGATAAAAAAATAACAAGAAAGAAATGTTTAAGCATAAAACAAAATGGCTTAAGTAAAACAAACATGTCCATTATCCTCCCCCTTCTTTTCACACTCCTGCCCCTGCCTTAGTAATGCCTTGATACACTCTCTGCCTTCTGTGTTGTTGCAAGCAGCCTGCTAATCGGTCTCATTTCCTCTAAGTTCTCTGCAGAGTGGAGGCTACACCTGTGCTGCTCCAAGTGCAGTTTGTGAGGATGGGGCCATCCCCACACTGTTGATTATAGGTCAGCAACCAGGTAAGAAGAGAAAGTGAGAGAAGCACTGGAAACTTTCAGCAATTTGGCAGAGATATTTTACATCTGTTGAAACTACTAATTAAAAATTAGTGCTTGCATTTGGTACATTTTTTATTTCATGTTTCTAGTATTAATTTTTACTATATTTTCTAAAAATATCAGTGTGTAATACTACATTAGAAAAGGAAAAGTTGGTCCCTCAGCACAGATGGTTTGAGAAGCCCTGAAGTGGCCCACTTCAGAAGGCATTGTATGGGCCACAAGTGAGAATCTGTCATTTCTCTGCCTGCAAACATTCAGCGGCTCCCTCTTGCCTCTAACAATGATTCTTAACCTCTTTTTCCTGCCTCCACATCATTCCTAGGGGCAGCACTGCCTACCTCTTATTATGCCGGGATTCTCAAAGGAGTTGGGGAAGGGGTCATATCTACCAAAAAAAGAAAGCAGGGATAGAAATCTCAGACCTGGGAGGGAGGGGCAGGGCATGTTCCCTCTATTCTCCCTGAGGCTCCTTTGAGACAAAAATTCCGACTTTGACCCTGAGACTTCGATACTAGGGTTTTTTCCTAAGAACGAAATTATGGATTCATGTACAGATTTACCTATAAAATTATTAAATTGTGAGTAGTATAAAATTAGTTGAAAAACTTCTATCCATACCATAATATATAGCTACTAAAAATGATGAATACTAAACAACATGGAAACATGTTTATTTAGCAGTGTTGCTAAGTAAACAAGTGATTATAAAACATAATATATGTGCACATATAGGGGATGATCTTATTATTAAAATATGGTGATAAATACAAGTATAATATGCATCCAGATATAGATAAAGGTAGACATAGGCAGAGGCACAGGCAGATATAGATATAGACCAAATGTAAAGAACTGTTATTTCTGTGCCATGGGTTTATAGGCCATTTTTATCTTTTTTCCTAGCTATATATTTTATCAGAAATGTTATTTTTTCAGTAAGAAAAACATGTTAAAAAAAGAATTAATTATTGCCCAGGTGCGTTGCCATGGAGCTCTGCACAGCCTTCTATGAGAGCATAATTGTCTGGTTCCCACTAGATCATGGTCCCAGGGGGCAGGACCACCCTATGCTTGGTGCAAACACAAAACACTACACTGAGCAGTCAGTGAAGACATGTTTGCAGATTTGGACGAAACATGTTAAATTGCCAAAAGACAAACACTGAACAAACAGGCATCTTTGCTATTTTGTGAGAAACCAAGAATTAAATTAACCATAAAGACCAAGGTATGACTGGGCCCATGGAGACTTCACCTGCCTGGATGAAGTGTGAGTTGAACCTGGTCAAAAGAAAAGTGAACACACCCAGCTTGAAGCGTTCATTAGGCTTGATTGACACTCTACTGAGCAGTCCTCCCTAGCTCCATCAGTGTAGGTATAGCCTGTGATGATTTATCCAGTTGGTATTGATTCTTTTCAGGCAACTCAGAGAGTTTTTCATGGAACTGTCTGGAAAAGAGCAAGTCCCCGGGATGTGCATATTAGCAGCAACGATTTTTCACTTAGTTGCTGTGTGTTCTTGTCTCCATGTAATAATAATACTCTCTGAAATGTGTACATTGGCTTTCCCCTGAAGAAGACTCAGCTCTTTCACACATATTGAGTCTGATTTTCCCATTTTTCAAGTTTCTCTCCAAGAGTGTGAGTACTTTGAAAGACACATTAGTTCTGTAAAGCATCTAGACTTTTATTTACTGACAGATGGCTACTGCTGAAGGAATCAAAACAGCATAACGCGATCTGACTTTTGGTTTCCAGAAGTGCATAGCCTCTCCAATACTCTCATTCTTCCTTATAAATCAAGTGTGAAAGAACTAAAGGCAAGGAGTTACTAACATGGGCTTTCAAATTAGCCTAATCTGGGTTCAAGTCCCGCCGTGTCTTTTATCAGTCATGTGGATCAGCCAGGGTTCAGTCAAGGAAACAGAATCATTGTGGGTATTATGGGAGAACGGCTTGAGATAGGACTAAGACCTTAAACAATTATGTGAAGAGCTGGAGAAGGGTCTGAGGAGGAGAGTTGGAGGATCAGAGAAAAGTCATTAACCAGCCCTCTGCGGGACCAATCAGAGCCTGCGGGAGAATCGGGAAGCCTGGCAGTTCCAGCTGCTGGCATGGGGCCACAAAGGAGTGCTGGTGGGAATGTCAGTGATGGCTGTTGTCTTGTGTCTGGTTGTGGGCTTGGGACTGCTGCTGGTCAGTCCCATTTTGGAACATTTAAACGGCTGGAAGGAAAAACTGATCATGGAAGAGGGAGCTGTGAGGAAAAGACTGAAATACGCTATTAGGATCTCCACATCTATCTCTTACTGCTTCTCACCACAACAATTTTCAGAGAAGAAAAGCTGCTGTTTCCCTTCCAAATCCCAAGCATATTTCTCTTTTGGTAAATTCTAGTCCAGGTCCACAAATAGAAGGGGGTTTCAAAAACTTGATTCTAGTATTAACCAAGTAGACACCGTACAAAACCATTATAGATATGATCTTGGGCAAGTTACTTGACCTCACTGAGTCTCAGTGTCCTCACCTGCATGATGGTGATAATATTAGGACCAACCTCATGTGGTAGTTGGGAGGATTAATGGAGAGGTTACAGGTAAGGAAAACAATCCGTGACACAAAGTAAGTGCTAGAAAATCCTCAGTATCATTGCTGCTGTTGAATAAAGATCTACTCTGAAGGTGGTATTCTTCCAAAGCGTTCACCATGCAGAGTTTCATGAGCTGACCTTGACTTCAATAAAGAAACTCTAGCACAACTCAATAAGCAGCATCCTCCACAGAGCTATTAAAAGGGGGAAAATGAAGACCAAAATCAAGCTTATCTTGAAGGTAGCATTTTGGAAGTGACAACAAAAAGAACTAGGTTGGGAGGCCCACTCTTGCTACCTGCTAGTTATATGACCTTGGACAAAGTCGTAGCCCTGTTGTTTTAGTTCTCCCATCCATGAAAGGGGGAAAATACATCCTATCCCTCCCTCTCTCCTGAGAGGGATGGGAGCAGACCCAAGACAGGACTTTGTGAGACATGAGAGCTCTTTGAGAGAAAACCATTCTCACAATAGCAGGCAATCTTCACCTTTATAATGGCGCTTCTTTAAAAGGGTCATTTCTCCACAACGAGAAATGCCCCTTTTAAAGTGCTGCCAGGTGCAGATTATCACAGAGCTGGGGTTTTAAGGTCATTTCTTCCTCCTGGTATCAAGCACTGATCAGGAAATACGTTTATGAAGAGGAACTGTTTGCCGGCTACTATTCATAATTTCCCATGCAGGAAGAGCAAAGCCTCCCAGGAGAATTGCTGAATTTGCTAAGGAGTAAAATGCACCTTGTAGTTTACGAATTGGACCATTATGCTGACTACTGTCACCATATGCATTTACAGACTCACAGAGCAGCTGAATGTTAAGAGCTTCTCCAGTTTCATTCAGGCTGTGGACCCTTAACAGCCTTCCTCTCTCCTTCCTTCCCCCACCACCAACAGCATAAACCACAGACATGTCCTATCACATAAGAGTCATGGAAACTTAACAGTGAAGCAGTCATTCTAATCTCTTACTTTTTCAAATGTGGACACTGGGTCCAGAGACATGAAAACCTCAATCAAGGTCATGGGTAGATTAAAGGTAAGGACAACAGTCAGTCCTAGGATTCCTCATCTAACACCAACAGCAAACGGCACCTATTATTGAGCTCTACCTCTCATCCCCACTCCCTTTATGCTGACGATATGAGTCAATGTGAAAAACTCAGAGTTTAACTAAAGAACAAGTCTTCAAAATGCATCTGGGTGATCCCAGAGAAAGGTGGCTGAATTTCAGTGATTTATTATTTAGTTACAGCTTCCTGTTACCCAGAAAAATCCATCATAATTGCATTCTCTTCACCCTCTCCCTTTCCCTTGAGTCAAGGTGAATGTACAGACCTTCTATAGCTCTTTCCTCATGAAATATACCCTTGGGCTAGAAGATTCTAATTATAACCTTTGATGAAGTGTTATCCATTGGAGAAAGATTAAAATGAACTGGAAAAAATAAGGACCACTGTGACCTCAAATTTTCTTTTTCCCAGATGCCCTTTCATGAGAGTGGAGGTTTTCACAACTATGTGGGCTCCACTTCCAGTGACCCATCTTTTCAACATTTGTCATGCACTTAGTTGGGCCTCTCTTCTGGTTCTTTTGTCCTTCCCAATCTGTCTCTCAGCCTATCCCTGCTTCCATACCTCCTCCCTAGCCACTAGACTACTAGAACCTAATGCCCAGCACTGGCTCTCTGAGATTCACCTCAAATATCTTTTATTAAAGTAGCCAAGAAAAAGTGATTGTTTTCTATGTTGAGCTCTGGGCTAGCAGATACTCAAGGGCAAGTAAAATAGATGTGGTCCCCATCCTTCTGGGCTACTTAACTTTAGTCAAGGGAGTTAACCTGTCTGTGCCTTGGTTTCCTCGTCTATAAAATAAGCATAGGAAACAATAGTACAAACCTCATCCATTCATTGTGGAGATCAAATAAGTTAACTTGATTTTAAAAGAGGCCCTTACGAGAGTAACCAGCACAAAGAAAGCATCCAATACATGTTAGCTGTTATTGTTGATTATTATCTAGAATAAGAGACATTTATCAAATGATTATAAAAGCCAAAGTAAAATTCCAAGCAGATCTGTGAGGGAGAGATACACTGTGCTAGGAGGGTGTCTGTGCTAGAGGATATAACTTGGTCAGGTAGCTCAGAGAAGACTCTCTTGAGGAAGTGATCCTTGAGCTAAGATCTGAAGGAGGAGTAAAAAGTGGTAAGCACAGAAGGGTGAGAAAAGGCTTCTAGACAGAGAAATAGACTATGCAAAAGTCTTAAGGCAGGAAAGTATATGATGAGATCAAAGGACTCCAAGAAGGCACGCTGGGCTACTAGAGAGAGGACTCGATGCAAATTGAGACTAGTCAGTCAGGTAGGGTCAAAGCAGGCAGATTCTTTTGGAACATTTTAAGAAGTTTTCTTAATTACAATAATACTAAGAAGCAATGCAAGATTAGGGGGCAGAGATGATATGATCAGATCTGCATTGTGGAGAAAAAAAAAACAGAAAATATCATAGTAGCTTTGATTTTTAGAGTAAATAATGGAACATTAGGTACTAAAAGAAAAAAGAAACAAAAACAAAATCTTCTCAGATTAGGTTTGTGAATTCAACTTTAGATATTTCTTCAAAAAAAAAGTCATATATAAAAAAAAAAAAAACAAATGCTATCCATTTCTAATCTTTTCAGTATTGATTAGAAGCCCTCCTCAGCTAATACTCCTATTTGCCCAAAGCCATGACTTACAGCTATGCAGGCTGGGCACTGCACAATTTTGGAGACAGGAGGGAGACATCACTCACATAGACCTAGAATTATGTAATGTCCACTGTGCACATCCACAGGCAATGGCCTTCCGTTTGTTCTCTTGGACTGAACTTCTCCCAAGAGCTCGAGGTGGTAATACCCTAACTCCCAAAACTCTGCTTTTGAGGACTCATACGGCCTGCATTGCAGACATTTTTGTCTTTGTCCCTACCAAAGACACATATAGAATATGCTGTATTTTTCTCTATACATGGCACTCATCTGCAGTCCTGGCTGATAAGATTTTGGAAGGCTATATCTTTGCCTAGCATAATGACAGGCCCACTTAATGAGCACTGGTCCGTTAAACAAATCTTCTGAATAACTAAATAAATGACCCAATAAACTCCCATAGAGAGCAACTTCTCCCTTTGGAGAGGCTGTGAATAACTCTGGTCAAGCCCAGATCCCATTAGATCTTGTAGCCATCAGGGCCCTGGCAGGAAACACTCCCCAACACATGGTTTAAGAACTTTTAATGAAAGGGCTACTTACCGAGGTATAGGCAGGCTTCGGGAGCCCACTGCAGGGTTGTGGCACCCAGAGACCAGCAATAGTGGGAGGACTTTACACCCACCTCACTCTCAGGGTCTCTACACCCCATGAGAAACACTACTTCAACCTAACTTCCCTGTTCTCCTCCCCAATTCTCCTCCTCCCTACCAAGTGCTAGCATCTGGATCTCTTTTCATGAGAAAAAGATTCTCTGATGTCCTATCCTATATCCTTTCATACTCCAGTGTTAATTCTCAGATCTGAGTCCTCCAAGCTCAAACTAAACTTATTTCAAGCTGTGCCTTCTTGGAGATTCAGAATAAAAGTCCCTTTTATATCAAGTGCCTAGTTCTCACAAATTAATATCAACTTCGCTTTCAGACTATTATTATAGCCATGGGCTCTCAAAACTCCTATTAAAGTCAAAGATAACAATGATGTCTTTGTTCTGTGCTATTATCCACCCTCCTCAGAAAGCAAAGAACGCTATGGATTTGGATGAGAAGAGAGGAAAGATAACTGGAAACATCTGGGGACCCCTAAAGTAAAATATACCCATTTAAAAAACATCATTCTGCTCTATTTGTAAGCCTGAAAGGTACTGCTCCATTGGGAAGCACGAGGACCTCCGCAACTCCACACTGACCTCCCTTTCTGGTGAGCACAATGCATACCATCTCACCTATCCATCTTCCGTAAGAAGTAAGATACAAATTATTAGGTTGAAGCTTTCTTAGTTGCAGTTCCCACTCCACTCATGCTTCCTAAAGAGGAGTGGTCAACTATCATCTTGGCTGAATTAGAATGTTCTTGGAACTTCTCAGCAAAACGTTTTACAAATACTCTCTTGAATTACTTTTAGTGTTGGCTGACTCCTCCAGGATGTTTAGATTTTACTTATTTTTTTCGTGGGTAGTAACTTTTTCCTGGTATGCTAGGAGTGTGTGATGCAGATGGCCTCAAAGTTAGTCAGAGAAATTAAGGACAACAGAAAGAACTTACTTGAGTAACCCTCCTACATGAGATGAAATAGAGACAGTCTGGATTCCAGTCTTTTATGAAAGGAAATGACTCCAATTCACTGGATCTAGGAAACAAGAAAGAAAGAAATGAAATCACTCCTCCCTATCCACATGTAATTTCTACACATGACCGGGAGCGAAGAGTGTCTCACAGTTTGGAGACAAACTTAGTGAAGTTCCTTGGGCCATGGTCTTAAAGAGCCAGGGTCTTAGCCCAATGAAGTTACCCCAGCAATTCATAGTTCACAAAAGCCCCACTCTTGTCTATCTTCCCCAAGGCTGTTATATCAAAATGAGAGCCTTGTTTCTCATTGACTAGCTCTTAAGACCCACTCCTTAGAAGTAAATACTTAATTATTATTGGCTCAACTGCTTTATCGTACTCAGTGAGACAAAATTTAATAATTCCAGGAATTAAAACCATATTAGGCAATCTCTTTAAAGTCTGCGGGGCTTCTGTATGTTGAAAAGAACATGCACTAGTATTTGTATTATGTTTAATGTGCAATTCATTAGACTCACATATCTAATAAAGGACACTTTGAAAGCCTTTTTTCTTAAGCATTAGTCATTGATTACAAGTTTGATTAATTCAATCTCCTTACACAATTTAAATTGCAATTACAAATTTAGTATGACTGCTTCTTCAAAAAGCTTTCAATGCCTTAAAAAACATAAACAAACAAAAGTATGATTTCAAAACTAAACTTTCACATATAAAAAAATGACTCTACATCAAACTAAAAAGTTTTTGTACAGCAAAGGAAACCATCAACAAAACAAAAAGACAATTGACTGATTGGGAGGAGATATTCGTTAATGATACATCTGATAAGAGGTTAATATCCAAAAATATATAAAGAACTCACACAACTCAACAACAACAACAAATCCAATTAAAAATGGGCAAAAGCCCTGAACAGATGCTTCTCCAAAGAGGAAACACAAATGGCCAATAGACATATGAAAAGATGCTCACGGTCACTAATCATTAGAGAAATGCAAAATAAAACCACAATGAGATATCACCTGACACCTGTCAGAATGAATGGCTATCATCAATAAATCAAAGAACAAGTGTTAGCGAGGATACAGAGAAAAGGGAACCCTCAAACATTGTTGGTGGGATTGCAAATTGGTGCAGCCCATATGGAAAACAAGTATAAAGGTTTCTCAAAAAATTAAAAATGGATATACCTTTTGACCCAGTAATTGCACTTCTGGGTATTTATCCAAAGAAAGCCAAAACAATAATTCGTAAAGATCTATGCACGCCAATATTCATGGCAGCATAATTTACAATAGCCAAGATACGGAAGCAACCTAAATGCCCATCAACAGACAATTGGATAATGAAGTTATGGTTCATATATATATACAATGGAATATTACTGAGCCATTAAAAAAATGAAATCCTACCATTTACAATGAAATAAGTCAGACAGAGAAAGATAAATACCATATGATTTCACTAATATGCAGAATCTAAGGAACAAAAATAACAAACTAATCAACAACAGACTCACAAATATAGAGGACGATTTGGTGACAGACCGGGGTGGGGGGAGCTTGGGGAGCTGGGAGAATGGGGTGAAGAGTTGAAGAAGTACAAATTAGTAGTTGATAGATGGTCACAGGGATGGGGAGATGCATTAATATATTGAAATATATTAATACAGTTAGCATTAATATATTGACTGGGTGGAAAACCAGAGGAGAGAAGGAGCAATTAGGGGGATTGTTTTATAAACCATATAAATGTCTAACCTATGTACTGCATACTTGAAACTAAGAAAAAAATGGCTCTAAATATGCTGAAATCATGGATTTCACCTTTTTTCTTCCAAGTGCTTATGCTTTTTAGGAGTTTCAAGTTCCATGGCTTCCTAGGGTTTCAGTAGTCCTATCATACATCATTTTTTAAATTTTCTAGTGTTAGTAATTTTATTAGACCCAGAAATAAATGCATGCCACCTCAGAAAAGCTTAAAAGACAGGTGCTAGATTGATGACCTGTTGAGTTTTGGCCAGAACATAGCATTTTGTCTGGCAGTCCTTTAATTACTAGGTTTTGCTTATGAAATTACAGAAAACTTACATCCATGTCCTTCATTATTGACATTAGGTGTTCGTTCTCAAAATAAGAGTTGCTTTATTCCTACTGTCCTGTCACTAAGAAATATTGACCAGTTTTGCTGGCAATATTAAGTATATTTATATACGTAATCTCACAACTCCTTTGGAAAACGATGTGAGTTTTCCCACCAATACTGATACTCAGAAATTTTACTTCTAGGTATTTACCCAAGATAAATAAAAACATAGTCACAAAAAGACTTGTACAATAATGTCCATAGCAGTTTTATTTATAATAGCCAAAAACTAGAAACAGTGTCCAGTTCCGTTCAATGAAAGAATGGAAAATCAAATTCTGGTATAGTCATATAATGAAATACAATTCAGCAATGAGAAAGAATAGATTACTGTACGTACCAATATGGATCAATCTCCAACATATCATGTTGAATGAAAGAAGCCAAATACAAGATCACATACTGTATGATTCCATTTACATTAAATTCAAGAAGAGGTAAAACTAATCTATGATGATACAAGTCAGAACAGTGGCTTCCTGTGTGGAGTAGAAATAGATTGGAAAGAGTCAACGGGGAAACTTCCAAGGTAATGGAAATGTTCCATATCCTGATTGGTATGTTGATTTCATGCGTTAAACAAGATTATATAAGAATATAGATCCTATTGTTTTTATTTGTATAAACAAGAAGAAATGAACAAAATTTGTCAGTAGGTCAAAAAGGAATGCAAAAAGTAATGTTGGCACTCAAACAAGAAAACAAATCTGTCTGCAGTCACTGGAGAACTGCTAAAGCAGTAAGGACTTGAGGGGACAAAAATCCCATTAGAAGGGTAACTGAGAAGTTAAGTCCCACATTTGGTTTCATGTGTCCTTTTGAGACATCTGCTTGTTCAAGAGTGGAGAAAATCTGAGAAGCAGAATATGGGGCAGTTTAAGTAGGGTGCAGATGGGGCACAGCCTAAGATGGGAGAGAAATTTTGAACTCAGACCCAGCGTTAGAGAGAGACCTGGATAAACACGTATAAGTTACAGCTGGGAATCTTGAAAAGATACACCCTAAAAGTAAGGTAAACCCAAAACAGATCAGTCCACCAAAGTTCAAATTAACTCAATCTTCAATTAAAGTGATCTTTCCCTGTTGCAACTGCTGACAGAAGCAGATGCAAATCCAGTCTAGTTGAAAATAACGTAGTCCATATCTTTAAACTATTGCTATTATTCTTCATAAATAATGCCTGGCTTTCAATATAAAATAACCAGACATACTAAAAAATTAAAACTGACCAATGGTCAAAAGAAAATAAATACAAAACACAATAATGACAGACTACAAGAGATCCAGGTGTTGAAGTTATAAGACATGATTTTTAAATAATTGTGATTAACACATGCAAAAAATCAATTATGATGAAAATCTCATAGAAAACTGGAAACTATAAACAAACCAAATAGAAAAGAACTGATATACTCAACAGCAAATTAAGAGCTCAACGGATGAATTTAAACCACTAGTTTTATTAGTATTTTATTAAAATTTAAAAGTATTGACATTTTTAAGGTCAGAAGTTTCCTTATCTGAAAAATGAGTACATAGGTAGTAATATCTCCTTTTTAAGATGCTGGCCAATTTATAATTTTGTGATACATTCTTGGGCCCTCTTTTTAAATAGTTAATGTTTATGACTACTGTGTTAACCAACTACTGGGCTCTTCTACTTTGTTAGCATATGAAACTAATACCAATCAATCTTTCCTGTTTGGGTATCAACATTACTTTCTCCATTCCTTTTTGACCTACTGACAAATTTTATTCATTTCTTCTTGTTTATACAAATAAAAACAATAGGCTCTATATTCTTAGATAATCTTTTTTAATTGCATATAGAAAACATCTATATATTCATGCTCTCCTACTTAGTAAAATCAATAAAAACTAAATATAAATGTATATTCATCCTTCTTTTGTATTTTACTTTTCTTCTTGCGTACTTTAGATAAACTTTCTCTTTTAACCATTACCATAAGTCATGGCTTTCTATAAATCCAACTAATTCAACTGGCTAATATTATTACTATCAGTATCACTGATAATAATAATGTTATGCCTCTTTAAATGATCACTTTTTGTTAATTTTTCTAATGTTCATAGAAATATTCTCGTTTCTTGGAAATCACAGCATGTTCCAGAATTACACTGATTTTCTATTATTCTAAGACAGTGGTTTTTCAATCTGGGGTGAGTTTGTCTTCTAAGGGACATCTGGCATGTTTAGTTGTCATGACTGAGCAGAAGCGCATGGGGTGTGGGTGGCAGGAGGCAGGGTAGCAGTTGCTACTGATATCTAGAGGGTAGAGTTTAGGGATACTGCTAAACATCCTACAATGCACAGGACAGCCCCCCCTCAAATTGACATTTGGCCTCAAATATCAATAGTGTAGCAAAACCTTGATCTAAGACATGAAATCAAATAATCTCCAAACAATTCTTGTTCTTTTTTTAAGGCACAAGAGTTTTAGAGATCAAAATCTGAGTGTTGAGGCTACACAACAGAGCTGTCGATAGACAAACATGCTACTGCCACTGTTACTGGGCTGATAAATATTTTTTTAAAGGTTGAATTCAAATTAATAATTTATAAGTTATCTCCTCGTATTGTTGTATATAAACCCCCTTTCTTATAATAGGCAGTTTTCCCAAATACTAAGACTCTCCTACACTGGCAAAAAAACATTTTTGTGATAAAGTCAAGAGTGACTCATTCAAAGCAGCTTTCATACAGCATTGTTACCGTTCACACAATGACAATACTTGCTCTCCTGTCCCCATCCTTCAAAGAAAAATAATTATAACGAGAACTTTTAAGAACTTTCAGAAAACTCTTCTATTGATAATCTTTTTACAGAAAAAAATTACCAGTATCCAGGTCTTTTTGGTTGGCAGACAGGTTCTTGGTTATAAAAATAGCCAGTTAAAAATATAATTGTAGCTTTGACCTTTAGAGTAAATAATGGAACATTAGGTACTAACCTAAAAAAATACAAAACAAAACAAAACAACAATAACAAAATCCTCCCAGATTAGATTTGTAAAGTCAATTCTGGATACTTCTTCATGAAAATGTCACGTATTAAGAAATTCCTACCATTCAGATTCTGATAAAAGAAGTATGGCATTTCTCTGCCTCTTAACTAGAGAATAAGTGAAGCTTGAAAGCCTTAATTTGTGGTTCAGTAATCTTATAAACTAAACCAGTAAACTCAATTTCTATCCATAATAAGTTTGCCTATCTTTTCAATGTACACACATACATTCACATGTGCACACTTTCTTCCCCACATCTAAAACACACACACGCATACACACTCTACTCACTTTCCTGGTCTTTAAAGTTTTTATCAAACATTCTATAGAACATGCATGTATTTTAGTTTTTCCCAACTTAAAGGGAAGTCAAAGAACTCAGTCAGATTCTAAGTCACTATTGAAAACTTATTTCAAGCCAATTTGCTTGGTAACCAAGACACTGTTAAGGTCTGGAGCTCTCCCCTGAAAAAAATGAGTAGGAAAGAATAAGCCCCTGCTGGGCATTGGCATTTTCCTTTGGGTAGTAGTCTGTAAAGTGAAGTGTAAAGTCTGCGTTCCTTTACTTCCCTCGGATTTTATTTTTTTCATCGGAAAACTGAAAATCTTTATCAGCAACATCTCCAGCATGTGAGATAAAGAAAACAATAGCTATTGATGAAAACTATCAAGCAACCTGCAGTAGACAAACATGACATCACTACTAACCTTCAGGACCAAGATGACTTTTAAAAATTATAGCCACATAATTGTAAAAACTATTAAGGGCAGGAAACAAATCTAAGCTACTCTTAGTTATATACCATGCCAGTATGTACTCAGTAATGGCTGTTTATACAGAAAACAAACCTCAATTCAATGTGTGTTTCACTCTTAGATAATTAAGATGAAAGGAACAGACACATTTTAGGTCATCACCTCCAACTAGAAAGTAGAGTGAAACCATTTATAAAGAAATTGTGTGCCATGAGGATGATGTCAAACTGCTGATAGGTAGATAAATAATTGATAGATGACAGATAGATAGGAAGGAAGGGAAAGAAGAAGGATCATTGAATTCTTATAACATCTATGTAAAGTAAGTTTTAGTATCTAGACTTTAAAGATGGGAAAATTGAGACTAAGAGATTTAGAATGACTTGGTTCAGAGCTTGAATTCAAACCGACATCAGCCTGACTCTAAAGCCATGATCCTCTTACTATGTCAGGGAGTTTAGAGTAGAATGCTCAGTATGGGAAATCAGAATGAGAAGAATTTATCCTGAAAATGATGTGTGTACACTGAAATAGATTCAAACACGTGACACAGGCACAGGGGCCTGTGCTAACAAGAGAATGCTTCCAAATGGGAACAAGGTTTGCAAACACCACCTTACTTTATTTACACAATTGAATTTTGGATATTAATTTTAATCAAAATGAATAGAGAGAGCAAAATATAGGTTTCACATGAAATTGATGGTAGACTTTAACTTGTAAAGATAATATAATTGGATATAAATTGCGATAGTGACATTTATGAGAAAAGACACTTTTAGTTTTAGATTTTAGTCATTGTTAGCATGTATCTATGCCAATATTATCCACATTAAACTCCATGGACCATTATTTTTGTTTTTTTATATTGCCTCCCTACCCCCGGTTCCAGATGCTCACTGCCTCCTAGCCACAGCTGTGATGGCAGAACCCTGGCGAGGGCTAAGTGTGTAGAAATCTGTGCCCTCCCTACCATCTAGTCCAGGCTCAAACTTCACTACAACTCCTTTTAAAATTAATAATAATAATATAAGTAATCTTGTTTGTTGATCACTGCAGATCTTGGCTCCTTTTCTATTCCCACCCCATTCTTGCTGGCACGACTGTGGCAGGGGGAGGATACAGACCTGGGGACGCTTAGACATATGCAGCTAGAGGCAGACACTGTTCCTAGACAAAGCAATCCTTCCCTACCCCAGATCCTCATACACCAACACACACAGACAGATCCACAAAGACAGACCCTGCCCAGACAAACACACACACACAGCCTGACACAAAGACTGAGGACAGACAAACACATAAGTAGTGCAGACCCTCCCAAGCACTGTCTAATACACCAGCGTACGCTGACCTGGCAGCATCTGCACACAGGAATCAGAGTACGTGGAAGCCTCCAGCAGGCCACAGGCTCCAGCAGTGGGAGTGGCACACAAACATGGGCCTGGGGCTCCCGAGTCTCCACACTCAAGATAGGGAGATTTCTCCGACAGCCCTGGGGGCTGCTTCCTCTCAGGGCAGGGTAGGGTGAGGTAGGGATGGAGGATTGGCACCAGCTCTCACTCTTGCACCCTGTCCAGTCTGAGTCAGACCCACACTGCTGGGACACGGCAGACACACTAACGATTGTTCTCCTACTCCTAAGACAGAGCATGGCTCTCTAACCAACACACATGTCACACACGTGCCTTTCCAGAGTCCAGAGATTGGCCTCTGCCCAGAACAGCTGGGCCCCTACTAACTATTACTCTTAAAACAAAATAGGACTCAAAAATTCAAATCATTTGGAGAAACAGTGGCTTAGCAACACAAAGAATTTTTTTACTGCATGACTTCAAATATACATCTCCAGGAAGGAGACAAAGTATGCTGAGATGCCCAAATTTCCCTGTCCATGGGATGCTGGCTTCATAGAGGATGCAGCAGGACATGTTTCGTATGAAGAATTTGGGAAATGCTTGTTATGCAGTTGTTGTCTAAGAAAAAAGTTTGCCATGAGTTAAAAATATACAAGTCAAGAACATTGCATTGCTCAACAACCTTCACAAGCTGTCATGTCTTACCTTGTTCCTTCACCTCTGGACCTGAGCAAAACTGGGTAGTCCTCAAGAGACATTAACATGAGATTCTCATTTTCTTCACTCTCCATACTCAACTACTTTAAACTTCATTAGAATTAAAGCATCCAAACTCAGGACAATTGACCTCATAATTACATCTGGTTTAATGTTTCCTTTTCCCCTCAAATTAAAACTAGAAGCCCATTCCTTCTACCTGATTTCATTTTAATAACTTAAGATTGATCTTTGGGGAAATATAAGGAAATCATGGGGAAAGGATTTTGAAGCTCAGTTAGCAAATGTGTAGATTTACATCTTTTCATGCTGATGAATTTGAGACATGTTCTGTGCATTTGATTTTACTTCACAGACTGCCCCCAAAGTGTCCAAAAATGATTTGGGGTAACTTTTAAAGTGGACAGATATACATGCTCTAAAGAAGTACATGAAGAGATATGGAAAGGTCGTATTTTAACTTCTGATTTTCTTATCCTCATCATAATCTTGAAGAAATCTTTGTCCTCCATTAAGTTTTGATAATTCTCAGAGGGTAGTTGGGAATTGTTTTCTGCATTACAAGAGCAAGATAATGAGCTGAATTTCAAAGTAGAAGCATCCATACAATTGGGAGGCAGGCTATGGAGCAGCAGAGAAATGCCACTTTGTAAAAATCTTGCCAGGTCTTCTAACATCTTGGTTCTCATTATGGAAAAGAAGATAACAGATGAAAGAATTAACATTGATTGAGCACCTACTATGTAGTAGGCATACTATGCCAAATGCCTTTCTAAAATGTAAATATCACTGACCTCATTTTAGACCCACAAAGGCAAAGTTACAAACCTGAGAGTGGCAGAGCCAGGAGTCTGTCCCTAATATGCTTGATTCAAAAGTCCATGCCCTTCTAATGTAAAACACTGCCTTCAGTGGAAGGGTGGTTTTAACTTAGTTCCACTTATGATAAAAGAAAGAGTTAATTGAGCAGCTCCACCCTTTTCTGGAGGCCATAAGAAGAGACAACTTGAGAAACATAACTACTCATTTTCAAAAGTCATTAATTCAGACTGGGTGCCCAGTGAAGGCACAATCCAGGGCCTAAGTAGTTAGTAAGGTTATTCAATGGATATGCCATGTCATAGATTTGGCAATGAAGTGAAATAACCCCCACCCTCAAGAGCTCACAGTATAATGAGAAGACACAGGCCAGTAGAGTCTAATTCACAGTAACTTAGAGACAAAAAGAGTTTGACTTTTTCCTTTTTGACTGACATATTTGACTGACATAGTGATAAGCACAAATGTAAAGTGTAAAGCTTGATAAACTTTTACATATGTTTATACATGTGTAACCATCACTTAAACTCTTAAACTGAGACATAGATCATTTCCAGCACTCTAGAGGTTCCTTCATAGTCACTCTCAATCGACACCATTCCCAAAAGTAACCACTGTGCTATTTCTATCATTATAGATTAAATTTGCTTATTCTTGAACTTCATGCAATGGAATCACACAATAAACGCTCTTTTCAATCTGGCTTAATTTACTCAACATTATATTTGTGAGAGTCATCCATGTTGTGCATAGCAGTAGTTTGTTCTTTCTCATTGCTGTGTAGTATGTTAACGTACCACAATTTACTCATCCATTACACTGTTGACGGACACTTGTTTCCCACTTGGGGCCATTATAATAAACAGGATAATGAACAGTCTTATACATAACTTTTAGTGGAATTGTTGGGCCATAGAATAGGCATATGTTTAGCTTTAATACACCTCCAAGCAATATTCCAAGAATATTCGTACAGAGTCACATTACCTACATGCACTCCTACCAGCAATGTATGAGAGGCCCCATTGTTCAGTATCCTCAACAACATTTAATATGGTTAGTCTTCCTAACTGTAGCCATTCTAATGGGTATGTAATGGTATCTTTTTGTGGTTTAAATTTGCAATTCCCTGTGGACTAATAATAAGCACCTTCTCATAAGTTTATTGGATATTTGGAGTTTCTTTTTCGTGTGAAGTGCCTCAAAAAGTCCTTTGAAACAAGTTAGATGCAGTTTATGACAAACCAACTTCATTTCCAACTTCACACTGCATAAGATTTACTGAAAGCCACTTTTCTTCTCTCCAGTCCTTCCCCACCCTCAGTTCCTCCCCCTTCCCTCTGCCTCTCTCTTCACACACATTTCCCTCCCTACCCACTGGAAAGAGCTTGTATCAGCTAAAGATGGAAAACTGTATTTTAGGCTCAACAGGAAAACCCAATTTCATTTATAAAACTGAAAGAGATTATGACACTTCAGAAGGGTTCATCTCTGCCTGCTTGTTTTTTGCTTAATGCCCACTTCATATCTCTATTACAGTTCTGTGATTTACCATCCTGGCATAAAAGAACCAAGTGGATTCTCTATCACCCAGTGTGCTGGAAATATGGCATTACATATATTTAAAAGACCTAAATCATTGTGAGCCCTGAAAAGAAATATCCCAAGTATTGATTTAAATGTGTGTTTTTGCAACATGCCTCCCTGCACGCTCAGGGGAACATAAAGTGACCCATAAATATTCTGGAAGAACCACTCATTTGCTAATTTTCTTACCCTGAGCCACGGAACCATTCTTCCCTGTGTGCTCCCAAGATTTTGTATCCACAGGCAGCCTGGCTGAGAGAAGAAAGCTCCAGTTTAAGTAAATTGCTGCAGGCCTTTTGCTGACAGTGCTGTCTGATCTCCCTTTAGGCTATTTCTAAAAATAATAATAAGCAATGGTTTCTCTTCATATCACCCTTCTCCCACAATAGAGAGTTCAAAGAGGTTCTAGTATTAATTCATTAATTCCACAATAGCCTTCTGAGGTAAGGAAGAGTTTGCTATCCGTTTCTAAGAAGGATTTTGGGGTCTGAGGAATATATGTGTACTAAGTCATGCAGAAAAATGGACTGAGAGTGGATTCATAAAATCCATTACATTAGGAGATGGAAGGAACCGTAGAGTAGAAGCCACTTATTTTCAGATGAAAAAGCTCAGATCCAAAGAGCCCAAGGTCACAAAGAGAAAGGATTGAGGGTCCCACCCAAGATCATGGAAAGATTTAATGACTGAAATAGAACAAGACCCAGGTTTTCTGACTTCCAATTCAATGATCCAAGAAATTAAACAACAACATCAAGAAAAATGGGCATGAAGAAGAAAAGATGAACTCTTGCCATTCTTAAGATTCCAAAGTAGTTATTTAGCTCGACATTGTAGAGGCACTTTTGCCTCTGGTAGGTCGAACAGGAAATAAGTACTGGATAAGAATCCAGATCTGCCTGATGTCGAAGTCTACACTCTGGACCACCTTCTCTGGACTGTTAAGTAATATTCGAAGTGCTTTACGAACCTCTAATAAGATATTCTAGAAAACTGGACACGTGAAGTGGAAAAGAAATCATTTTTCTTTTCATTTGATACCCTTTTTACTGTTTGAATATTTGTTAACCATTATGCACATATTACTGTAATTATTTTCTTAAAGTGGTTGACATTTTTAAAGGGTTTTCCTGAACTATAAAATGTCATTTAATTAAAAGAAAAAAAGTAAATTCTCCTCACTCAAAATTGGTGCTCCCATTAGAGCATTATTTTATCTTCTTCAGAGCATGCCCAGGGTCCCTTCACCCCATTTTCTCTGACTACATTTTTGGTATATCCTGTTGGTTTGTTACATGACAATTACAGCTAAAAATATGCTTGCTTCTGTTCACTGCCAACTTATTATTTTTGTAAGCTGTAACCACACAGTGTCTTTATTGTGAAGCATTTGCATAGGTCTTTATAGGTCTTGCTAACTCAAGAGACATCTATTTAGCACCTACTATATGCTAGCACTTCATGACCCTGCCAACATTTGAGTAAACTGTTACCATACAGTCAGAAAAAAAAAAACACAATCAAGTCTTCTAAGATATGGTTTGAGGACACAGAAGAAAGTAAGATGAGTCTGCAGGAGTTAAAAACTGTTCATAGAAGTGGCATTTGACCTAGGTCTTGAAGGGTGAATTAGAGTTTTCCAGAAGTCAAAGAGGAAACAAGTTATTCTAAGCATGAAGAATGAGATAGAAAACTGTCCTCTCCAGGATTCTCAAGGGCTGCTCCCCAGAAAGAAAAAACATAGTCAAAATGGGAAGGAAACCAGAAAACATAAGCCAGATGGCTGTGGGAGGTGGGAAACCCAAAGGGCAGCAGTACAGTGTGCAAGCAGAAGCAGAAAGGAAGGAGAAAGCAGCGTGCAGGGGAGACTGAGCAGAGGGAAAGAATGAGAGAGGAACCGCAGGACATGTTACTGTATGATGGCCTAGATAAACACCTACAGCACCTCAGAAAGAAAAATCAGCTATTGTGTTTTAGGGATGCACGCTTCAGTGATAAAACTATACACGGTCACTCAAGGACAAGAGCACTGTACAGCAAGAGAGTGGCTACACTGGGGCGGATGAGGAGAGGTGATGGGTCAGGGCACATGACAGCCTCTGGGGTAGTCAGTAATGTTCTCTTTCTTAACCTGAGCAATATTTAAGAGGGTGTTTGTTGTATAAATAATTCATTAAGTTCTTTTTTGCTTTGGGTAATGTTGGTATTTATGTTTACTTTATAATGTAAAAAGTCATCAATATCTGGATTAAAGATGGGTCTCATTTCTCAAGGCCTCTGGATGGAGGGTAGGGAATGTGGAGGTTAGAGGCAAGCCTCCAGGTGGCTCAGCCATACTTCAGGTGCACACAAAAGAACGTGTGTACTTGGGGAAAATTCCCAAGGTCACTGTTGCAGATAAGGAGTAAGTGGCTGTGAGACCATCCAGACTTGTGACAGAAGAGGGAGTGAGGCAAGTGGGGAACATCAGAAAGATCCCAGGAAAAGGGGGGTCCTCATTTCCACAACTTCCATTCAGGAGTCAGCATCACAGCCTCCTGAAGCTTAGGGTGATAATATCAGGGCCTCTTGTTCAGGGTCAAGGTAATGAAAGCAACATCACTCTGGACAAAGAAAGAAAGAACCTGAGCCCTCCCCCACTTCAGTGTGGAGTGACTCAAGGAGACCTCTTCAAACAAAGGACTGATCCTCTTCAAATAAAAAAAAAGAAGAAGAAAGCAATCTATCCACGCTTCAATTGTACCTGAGACAGGGTGTTCATTCCAGCTTTCTGTCTCAGCACCCTTGAAATGCTTGTCCCCTGGGAACAAGGGACATGTCTCTAATGGCTTGGGGAAGAAAGTATATACAGCGCCCTGTGGTGAGACTAAGAGAGTATCGTATCTCCCAACCCCACCTCTTCCAGGAATTCATCACAAAGGCAGCCTCACGGGCAGTTTCTAGATTCAGAGCATCCTTACCATTCTGCTGAGGTCGCCATTTTTTATCTTTCATCTTGTCCCCTAAAGTGTCGACACCACAGTATAGTTAAAACAGTGCTTGTGTTTAAGGACCAAACTGAACTGGATCAAATAAGCCCAGAGCCTTGCCACTTATGATCTCTGTGGCTTGGAGTCAGTTATTTCCTTTTTCTGGTCCTCACCTATAAAATGAGGACAAACACCACCTCTTTCAGAGGGTTCATGAATGGACTAAATGAAGTAGTACCTATGAAGCACCTGGCTCAGTGCCTGACACTTAGAAGGCACTTGGGAAATGGTGGTGTTTGTTGTTATAATTAGATGGAATTCATAAGCATTAAAAAGAACACAAAAAAACCAAATGAGCGATAACCTCCAAAACAGCTAAAATCAAAAAGAACAGCAATGCCTAAGGTTGGTGAGAATGGGAAGCAACCAGAATTCCCATAAATCCTGGAGGAAGGGTGATTCTGCTGAACATATGCACCCCCTATAACTGAGTAGTTCTCATCCAAGGTCTAATCTCGTGATTGGGAAGGGGCATGAGAGGGGCTTCTCGAGTGCTGCAATATTCTATTTCTTGATCTGGGTGGTGGTTACTGAGTGGTTTTAGGGTATGTTCACTTTGTGATCATTCAGTAAGCTACAGACTTGTGATATGTTTACTTCCCTAAGGCTGTTATACCTCAACTTTAAAAAAAAAAAAAGATTAAAAAAGGATTTTTTTAAATTGAGTAATTAAATCCTGATGTGCTCTGAGATATAAACTCCATCTCAACTGTCCATCTTTTTCTAAAGTCTCCAGGAAGATTCTACAGCTTCTTACCGGTAATACTGGCCTTTACTGAGCACTAACTCATGCCTCTAAGTGGGTTATATGTACTAATTTCTTTAATCCTTTTAACACTCTATGAGCACAATAACCATCTCTCTTTATGTGCTGGATATAGTCTCAATTTGCTCCTGTTATCCCAGCAAAGTTATTATCAGCACCCACCCTCCACCTCTTTTACTTTTAAAAGTATCTGGAAATAAAGAATATTCACCTTGACGATGAGGTGGGAGCCATTATTATTATTTTTAATGACACACAGAGAGGTTGAGTAATTCTCCCAAACTCAGGCTAGTACTTAGTAAAACCAGAATTTGAACCCAGAGTCTGGCTCCTCACCACTAGGATACATGCCTTTCTTGTCCAAATTTCATTATTCAAAAAATTCTTCTGCAATTTTAACCCATTTTCTGTTTTCTGGCATTTCCTGAAATAGGAGAGCTGCTCACCTCTTACAGTGAACCCCACAACTGGCTCACCACAAACACAACAGCCTGTCTGCATATTCAGGAAGTAAGTGGAAGTCATAGTCTCTCTTATTTTTAAAAAATAATATAAATACGCTTCCTTTCACATTTATATTTTTCTTCATTTAATATATTTTCCAATTCTTTAGTTATGTCTATGGATGTTTCCCATTCTCCATCTATTCATTCAGCAAATTATTCAGTGAACCCCAACTATGTATCAGGCACTGCTGGCCTAGTTGGCAATAAAGTGGCTGTAAACAAGACAAGTGCAGCTCATGTTTTCAAGTGTATAGTCCAGTAGGAAAAATGACACTAAAGAAATGATGACATGAACAATTATTCACTAACACCATGATAAGCACTGTGAAAGGTATAACAGGGGCCTTGATCTAATGAGGTGAGGAGCAGGCAAAGGCTTCTCACAGAGAAGACTGAGAAGACTGACACTTGAGCCAAATCCTGAAGCATGATGATGGACATTGGACTGATAAAGGCAACAGGGAAGAGTGTTCCAGGCAGAGGAAGAGTATATGCAGAGACCGTTGAGGCTCAAAGGAGTCTAGACTCTGTTGGAGGAACCACAGAACACTCTGTGTGGCCAGAGTCTAGTGAACAGGAGAGAGAGCAGTGCCATGGGAGGCTGGTAAAGAAGGTGAAGCTGGATCTTACGGGGCAGAGCCCAAGTCAGGAGCTCGAAGTGAAGTGGGAAGCACTTGGATGCAATTAGCAGGAGAATGTCCTAATCCCACCTCCCTACAACGCTGTTATTCCTGGCTTTCAAATCATTTAATACTCTAAGTGAAGAAGGAGACTATCTCCAGTGTAGAACATATTTACAATCTTTTAAGAACATTTTTACAAATGAACAGCCTACTCCAAATGCCCTTGGTTACTACAAATGTCATTATCTTTTTCGGTAACGTATTACCAACTAGTCTACAGAAACTAAATTTGTCAAAAGTCCTGGATCACAGCCACCAGTCGGGTAATACACCACTCACCTTGCAGTCTGTTGTTGCGCTCAAAGAGCATTATTTACATAAATAACAAGAATAGCGTCCCCTGTACTTATGTAATGCATAAGGTCACCTTCTGTCTACTAAGACTTGTATATTTACCTGTCTTTATATTTATATCGTTATTTATTCTGAAAATGACTCGAGGAGGCTTGGAAGGATAGAGAAAATAGAACAAAATAACAGAGAGCACAAATTCAAAGGAAGAGGGGAAAACAAGAGTAGAGCCACAGAAATGATTCAGGAATGAGGTTATCACAAAAACGCATTCTTACAGCTTGTACACTTGGCTCTAAGTTTCCTAGAAGCCAATACTGTTGGGATTCAAGGGGACTAATTAATCAGACCCTTTCTCAGAAGGTTCACAACAATTAAGAAATAGATCCAGAAAGAAAATTAAAGTGCTATTTCTGTTCTTATGCTGAGAAAGTTAGCCTAGAAAATTGGACTTGGGTCTGAGATCCAAATTATTGTCTTGCTCCAGCCACAGGCAGAATTGTGGACAACTTCCACCTTCCCCTCTCCAAGGAGCAGAACTTGCCTGTCAGTCCACCCATCACCTGAAGGAGGCAAATTCAGGGACTAAAAACACCTTTGCCCTGAGGGTAGGTTGTCTCAAGGGAGCACTGAAAAGCTAGATGCACCAGCAGTGGCCGTTATTCCAATGTCACCAACAGTTAAATTATCTCCCACTCTGGGAAGGAGATTTTTATTTATTTATTTATTTATTTATTTTAGGCGAGGCAACCCTTGGTTGACCTCACAGATTGCAAGGACCTTGTCAGCTTATAATCCCTTATTTTTATTTTTTACACCTACGGCACCTGGTCTTCCTAGGTGGTCTCCCATCCAAGAACTAACTAGGCCCAACTCTGGTAGGATGTTATAAAAGCTAGAGAAGTGTGGAAACAAATCTATTATCTTATCTTTTCAATTCTGTTCAAATACACAGCTCTTTGCTAGTCTGACCTAAACAAGCATGTATTTTACATTGCTTCTAAAAGTTTTATGTGCATACAGATATCCTGAAGATCTTACTGAAATGCAGATTTTAATACATGGGTCTAGGGTAGGGATTAAGATTCCGTATTCCAACTTCCAGGTGATGCTATTCCTCCTGGTCCACATTTAAAGCTTCTAGAACAAGGGTTCTTGACCTGGGGTCTACGCAGGACTCCTAAATTCAGGGTGTCTATAAACTCGAATGATAAAAAATATTTATCTTTATTTTAACTAACTTCTAACTGAAATTTATCATTTCCTTCTATTATAAATGTAGACAACAAACCACAGTAGTACAAGCATTACCTCTGTCTCCAACAGAAATCTCAGATCTCTTCAACATCATTTCATTATTGTTGCAAATGTCTCTAAATTTCATATTCTGATCTCTCCAAATATTACTTATGACTGGTTAGGCATTACAGATATTATTAGACCCACTGCTAGCTCTTGTTAGTTTAAAGTATTAATAAAAAGGCATGTATTTTCACCTCGCAAATTCACACATTAGGATATTTTTCATATTTCAATAGCTGTATTTCATTGTAATTTGTTTCCTTGGTAATCTTATGCATTTTATTTTTTGCATTTAAAAGTATTATTCCAGGAAAGAGTTCACAGGCATTTCCAGAATGAGGGAGGTACAAAAAAGGTTAAAACTCCTTGATGTAGAAGGAAAGGTCTGCCAGAAGTGGCCACTACCCCATAGTGGTGACAGTATGTTCTGTAGCTGAATTCTGGAGCCAGACAGGACAGGTCTGAATCCTCCTTCCAACAAGGTATGAGACCTGGGCAAGTGCTTACCCTCCCCTTGACTCGAGAGAAAGTATTTTGAAGAGAAAGTATATTTGAAGTAGGCAGCCAACACTTATATAATTATCAAAATTATCAAAATTAGATAAGTTATTATTGTAAGTGTTGGCTAACTAGAGACTCTGAGTATTATATGCAGAAACACACTGAACAAGCATCTAGTCAAGTCAACACCTACTGAGGAGACAGAGATGAATACTGCAAAAGCCCTGTTCTCACAGAGTCCACAGGTTCAGAAGCAGAGATGGCAACCAAGCAAAGTAAAAACACTGGGCTGACTCTCAGAACATAGGTAGGCACTGCGGGAACCCTTCAGAAAGAACTCCTGGCCAAGTGGGAAAAGAAAAAGAAAGCCTCAAAAAAATGGTCATCAAGCACCTCCCCAAAACATTCTGAGGTTGTCAAATACATCCCATTTCCTCCTGGCTGCTGCTTCTGATGATTTCTTGTTAAAATTCCCCCAAAAGGTCAGCATGCCTTTTAGAAGCTCAATTATTAGCACTTTCCTATTTTGTTAGAGTTATTTCCATCTAGTCACCACATCCTAGATGCAAGCTTTTCACAATACCATACCTTGTGACCGGTTTACGCAGAGTACAGACACCCTCCCGAAAGAAACATTCTCTCTGCAACCTAAGGGGCATCATGCCAACACCAGTCACCACCCACTCTGCCAGGGCACACAGATCCACCGGCCTACAGGGCATAGTCACAAAACAACTCCCATGGGAAAGTGGCCCCCAGCCAGACATAAAGACCCTTGGCTCCAGTGCCTAGTATTTGAGGATTCCTGGAAATTTCCATCAGACTATTAGTACTAATAACAGGGACAGCACCCATTAGCTGGGCTGGACTGTGTGCCAAGCACTATACACAGTGCTTCCCATCTGGATTAGTTTCCTGGGCTGCTGAAACAAAACGCACACACTGGGTGGCTTACATCACAGAAATTAATTTTCTCTTAATTCTGGAGGTTCAAAATCAAGCTGTTGGCAGGGCTAGTTTCTTTTGAGGCCTCTCCTTGGCTCAGAGATGCTTCCTTCCCATTGTGTCTTCACATGGTCTCTTCTCTGTGCATGCACATGTGTGTCCTAATCTCTTCTTATAAAGACACCAGTAATGTTAGATTAAAGCCTACCCCAATGACCTCATTTAACTTAATTACTTCTTTAAAGATCTTATCTCCAAGTATGGTTACATTTTGAGGGACTAGGGGTTAAGGTTTCAAAACATAAATTATATGGGCCTACAATCCAGCCCATACACTTGGACTAACATTTAACACACAGGGAACTGCTGCAGGTGAGACTCTCACAGGCCTGAAAGATTAAGTAACTTGCTTAAGGTCACATGGCCAGGGGAGCTGACATCTGGAGCCAGTGTACCTTGAGTCCACAGCCTGTGCTCTGTCCACTATATTAGCTTTCTCCTGGCATGATCACTGGGCTCACTTCATGGGCCTAGAGATGCCCAGAACTGGAGTGGTAAGGCAGGGGGCTTGTATTCTGCATTTTTATAATCTCCCTGGATGTACATAATGTAAGAATCTCTTCATTACACCGTGTGAACTCCTGCTCTCACTGGCTCCATGTCCCAGTCCTTTTAACTCCTGCTCTCTAGGAGTGTGGGACCCCAGAGTGCAGTCTCCAGGCCCAGGAGCACATGTGTTCCCTGGAGGAGTTTATCTGTTGCAGGATGTGATGCTAACGTTTGGTTCTCAGGCAGGCTGCAGAGCCCCACAGCTGCCAAGCCCTTCCCCACGCCCTTGCTTGCCTTCCTCACAGCATCTAAAGCTCACTCCTCCAGGGGACTCTGGCCACGAGAGACCTACATCAGTGAGCAGCTCCTCTGCTGCAAGCAGAGTTGGAGGCTGAACGTGGCCAACTTGTACTGCTTGACTACTCGCCTCAGCCTCCAATCCCAGAAGCCCTGGGAGCCCCAGAGATCCCTTCCAAACTCAGTTTGAAAACCATTGTTGGATGCTCAAGCTGGATTTATCCTGGACCAGTCTGTTTTGTTGAACAGATTTACTAAAGTATGAATGAAATAGAACAAACTGCACATAAAATGAACAATTTGATAATTTTTGACATATATATACACCTACGGAACTAGTACCACCACCAAGAGAATGAACATATCCATCACACTCGAGTTTCCTCCTGCCCCTTGGTAATCTCTCTCTTGTCCCTCTCAGCCCACCCCCCGTCCTCATCCCAGGCAATCATTGTTTGACTATTTACAGTTAAATTAAGTACAATTAAATAAAATTAAAAATCAGTTCTTCAGTAGCACTAGCCACATTTCAAGTGTCCCATAGCCGCATAGGGTTACTGTATGAGACAGTACAAATTTTAACATTTCTATTGTCGCAGTGTTCTATTGGACAGTGCTGCTCCAGCTATTAGATCCTTTCCCCTTTTACAGTGCTAGATAAAAGTAGTCCAAATTTCCTCCCAGGCTCACATTTTTTAAGTTGATTGTGGTACTGGGAGCTTTCCATGTATCAAGCTACTGTGCATTTAGCATTTATTTCTTTAAATAATCACAATGACCCTATGAGACAGAAAGAATTAAGGTCCTCATTTAATAAATGAGAAAAATGAGGTTTAAGGAGGTTAACTGAATGGGCAAGCTGGTCTGGTTTCCAAGCCATGCCCCTAACCTTGCATTTCCAAAGCACCACAGTCTGCTGGTCAAGAGCACAGATTCAGGTATTTGCCCACATGGGCTTCAGGCCCGGCTCCACCACCAGCTGTGTGATCTTGGGCAAGTCATCAATTATCTGTTTCCATGTCCTCGTCTGTAAAACGGAGATGATAATAAAACCTGCCCATATGATTGTTGTGAAGACCAATGAGCTAAAATACATAGCACATTTAGGATACCTGGCACACAGTTGGATCTATATACAGGTTTCCTATTTTATACTCTTTTCCTTACTCCTATCCTGAACTCCTTTGTGCAACACACCAGCTTCTCAGAAGTAGAAGCACATGTCCTGAATAATTAGACACTTACACATTTCTGCATTCCTTCTCTCAATATCTCCCGAGTCCCCATAAAGCACAAGGCTCTCTGCTCTGCACTATGTCACCTACAACGATGAATGAGGTCCCTGTGGTTTTAGACTTGATATTTCTGCCCAGACTTTTCCTTGGTGATCTGTAAGTCACTTCTTTTTCTTTTTAAAGTAAAGACAAAATTATTTGAGGAAACAGAAGCACGGAATCATTTTCCCACTCCACCGGCTTTTCAGAAGAGTTCAATGGTGTTAGATTCATAATTTGTTCCTATTCTTCCTGTTCTTTTTTTCATTGCCTTTGAATGTTTCATGTCCCAGTCAGAGCAAGAAAGCAGGTGCTTTTTTGAGGAAACCTGAATAACATGTCACTGTAAGGATCATTGTGACAGGTTATCATTGCAAGAATCAGTAAGTCTTAGTGTAAAACTCCATTAAGGGAAACTTAGTTTGAGAAGAATAGATGTACACAGAAATGCAGACTTTGCTAGACGTAAGATTCCCTTTTCCAATAGACAAGACAGTAAGACCATCCTCAGGGCATTTTTGTCCCTTAGATAACAATTTCTTTTCCTCTTCATCTCTACTTCTAGCCCCCTACCCACATTCAACATTTGACTCCCAAGAAAAAGACTTCTATATCTTTGACAAAAACAGAGAAAGAGATTCATCTTACCCCACTCTTCATCAGCACCAGTATCCCCAATCCAAATGCCCACTGGCTGTAAAACTGGACAAAGAGTCTTTCTGGAGCCCAACCAGTAACATAATATATAAGACCATATTCTATGGCCAGAAAATTTTCTAACAACACAAATACATGTGCACAAAAACACACATATGCACACACACTCATACGTACACTTTCACACAAACACTTCTTCAACTTACTTTCAAATTATGTTTCCATTCTAAAGTGACAAAATTCTTATCCAACCTGAAAATGTTAAGAATCCCTTCCTGATTACCCAAACCAACAGTTTTTAAATGGATAGGGTATAGATTGTGAAGCCATAAAATCTATACCATGAACATAAAAAGTTTTCCTTAGGTACATATTTATTCTTAGAAACACAATTTTATTTTCTCATACAATTAAAGGGAGATTATGCCACTAGACCTAAGAAGATGGTATCACTTCACATCATCTAGTATCCAGCAGATAGCTATCGTAATTTAAAAGACCCTAAAGGTCAATGCTTATTTAGTTCCTTGCAATAAACTGGTTTGCCATAATTCTCCTTTTCTATTTAATTCCCTTATCTAGGGCAGCATTTTCCGATTTGTATTTTGCAGAAAAATAGATCCATGAGGTGTTCATAAATATCCCTGGGGTGGTGAAAAATAAGTGGTCCTATAAGCAAATAAGTTTGAGAAATGCTGTGCTAAAGAAAATTAAGCGAGTACTATAGGACTTCTCAGAGCCTTCAATATGCTAATATGTGTTATAACTCAGTAGGGTGAATAGTATTAAAGAGAGAAGTTTATAATGTGCATGGCACAGAGGCTGATACATAGTAACCAATCAATGTTAACTTTTATAATTAATAGCTTCCCTAAACTGGTATATTAAGAGTACCCTTCAACCACAAAATACTACATAGATCTACTGTTCCATGAAACACACTTCAAAAAAGGCTAAACTAGCTCAAAAATAAGGTAAATGAGCAAAGAAATAAGGTAAAATAGAATGCCACGCAGAAGGGTACAACAGAAAAAAGAATCTTACTCCTGATTTTGGAAGCATGTATAATCTCAAAACAAAACTAGTTCCTATTTGCAAAGGACTTAATTTATTCTGTCTTCCTCACCAGAACTAATGGCCTTAATAGTTTTACAGGGTCATAATTACTTTATATCTATCTAAATATGGGTACATTCATACATGTGGATCATTCAGTAAGGGAAGAATTTTGGGAACATAGAGTAAATCCACAGGTCACATTCACTAGTCATTCCTTCACCCACTTATTTGTTAAAATACACAAATATGTGTATTTTTCGGATGGCCTGTTATGCATCAAATATTGGTCTAGACCCTGGGGATAAAACAATGAATCATGTAGACTATGCCTCTGCCCTCTTGGAGTTTTACATTCTAGTGGAGAAGAGAGATAATACACAGATAAGTAAGTAAATATATAGTATATCAGTATAAGTGCTCTGAAGAAAAATAAATCAGGGTAAGGGCATTAGGGAGTGCCAGGACAGTGGTGGGATGTTAATTTAAATAAAGGATTAGGGAAGGCTTCACTGATAGTGATGTTTGAGCAATGACCTGAAAATAGCAATGGACAACTCTGCAGAACATGGAACTTGATTGGAACATTTGAGTAATACTAAGAAGAGTATGGCTACAGTGGAGCCAGTAACAGGGAGAGTTGCATATGAAGTTGGAAGGGTAATGGGACAAGAAAAGGAATCTGGGGCCTTATAGACATTTGTCAGAACTTTAGCTTTTACTATGGGGAGCCACCAAGGAGTCTTTCAGCAAAGAAGTGACAGATTTGATTTATTTTAAAAGAATCACACCCACTGCTGGATTAAGATTAAACGTGGTGGCCATGGAAGGCAAAGGTGGGAGTAGGGGGAGTAAACCATGCACGAAGGAACACAGTGGTTTGGTAGCGATGGAGAAGGTTCAAGGAAGGAAATATTTTCTGGGAAAAATAATATCTGTCATCAATCAACACATCCCCTGTGAGGAAGTATGAAGAAAGGCTGTCTGTCTTTCTAGGATTAGGATGTCCAAAAGCCACTGATCTTTGTTCAGTGGGTAAGTCAAACTTCAGCTTGTTAGCAACCTGCCATCTTATTCCTACCCAAAAAGATTTGTGCAATCAAGACCTAAATCAAGCTGCCTAGTGGATTACCATAGCTACAGGTGCCTGGCAACCAGGATTAGACTGATGGTCATAGATCTATGGGCTCCAGATTCTCCTCAGGGATGTAATGCACTGTGCAGGGCATCCAAATTCCCAAACCACCCAAAGCAGAGAGAAAAACATTCAGTAATCACCTTGTTTGGTCTGATATCCCTTGCCTGCCATAGACCAGGGGCCAGCACACCAAATTCAGGATTTAGGGGTCACTCCTCAGACAGGGGACTACCCAAACCAACAACTAGCAGAAAGTTTCAGAGAATATGGGGGAATTTCCAAAGTCAGATACAAAGAAACTCGTTGTGAGCACAAAGGAAATGAAAATAATCAAAAAGATATTGGACAAGTCAATGCCGGAATAGAGAAGGGAGCAAAGAGTGAGCAAGAAACAGAGTGAGAGGGTATAACTCAAGAATGAGCAGGCTATGATCCATAGGCCAGACTGGCCTACTGTCTGTTTTGTTGTAAAGAATGTTTTATTGGGAAATAGTCATGCCCCATTCATATTACTTATGGATGCTTTCATGATATGATGGCAGAGTTGAGTAATTAGTTATGACAGACCATGTGGCCCACAGAAACTGAAATACTTATTACTTAGCCATTTGCAAAATAACTTCATCCACAGCTGGTCCAGTTGTTCCCAAATGGGCTGGAGGACACAGGGTTGCTCTTATTTGCTCACCAGAGTACTTGGCCTGGTTCAAGTCACTGATCCATGAAGGGCCATGAAGAATAATGGGCTAAAGAAATACTAACAAGTTTCAAAAATATAGATAACATCACTTTCACAATGAGGAAAGGTGAGAAGTCCTATAATAATACCCTCAGCTCCTTATCTTGGTTGGCAAGATACCAGACAGTATCTATGCCTCAAGATCTAACATTACACACAAAGGAGCAAAGAAACTATGGGAAATATGGAAGAGACAGAAGGAGCAATGGGAACAACACCAGGACCTTAATGCTGTTTTCATCAACTTCACTGCTGCAGACTGAATTGTGTACCACCCCAAAATTCATATTGAATTCACGTCCAAGCCCTAAGCCCAAAAGTGATGGTATTTGGAGACTGACCCTTTGAGAGGTAATTAGGGCCCTCGTGATGGGATTAGTGCCATTTCATTAGAAGAAACATTAGAGGGCTTCCTCCCTCTCCTTCCCCCTCCCCCTCTCCTTATCCATCCTGCACTGTGCTCACTCTGCCCTGTGAGGACACAGTGAGAACACAGCCATCTACAAACCAAGAAGAGGGCTCTCACCAGAACCTGACCATGCTGACACCCTGATCTCAGACTTCTAGTCTCTAGATTCATAAGAAAATAAAACTGTTGTTTAAGCCACCCAGTCTACGATATTGTTATGGCAGCCTGGACTAAGACATTTACCAAACTGTTTGACCGAAGAGAGTGAGACTCTGAAAGCAACTGAGCAAGCATGACTGCTGAGAAATCATAGAAATACTGTATTTCCTGCTCCATTATATGACTAGTACTCTCCTTTCCCTATCTCCACAAAAGCCAAATTTCAATTTTTTCTCTTCCAAGCACCCAACCAGGAGCCAATCAAGAAAATGGAATTGGTACAAGATGCTGGTTCAGTTTTCCAAGAAACTCTTCTTACTTAACCGTCCATGGACATTATCCAATGCCCCCTAGGCTTTCCTGCAGTGCTTCCATTTGCTGCTAATTATTTTCTGGAACCAGAGCCCTTAGAAATAGGCTCCAAAAAGTTTCTAAAATAGCCAAGGCACATAACTCCAAGGATTCTGGTTTCTTTCCTTCTTGCAATTTTAGCTTATTGAAAATATTAGTGACCACCTAAGTTGTCATCTATGTTGGGTTGGGAGGGTTTTGAGGGATTTTGGACCTTCAATAACTCAAAGGGCTGCCCAAGACTTTGGGGGAAGAAAGGTAAAATAAGAAGCATACTGCAGCTTCTCCCAACCCCATATTGCATTGACTATACCAAGGGAAGACAGTGAGACACATATTGTCCCCCTGACCTTCCATTACCTAAGCCTCAGAAAGACTCTAAAGGTAAGAAATGATGAGAAGAACAAACATTCTTTTTTACAAGATTCTCCAAACTGAGTCTCCTCTGAAAAACTCTGTAGCCGAAGAGCTTTTTTATCATCTGTTGAAAGATAGAGTTGAGCTTGATTTGATGACAAAATAATTTAAGACCTTTCTCTAAAAATGTTGGGCCAGGACCTGAAAATGCTGTCAACAATGCTAGAATTGTTTCTTGACGCCTTAGGGTGATAAGAATAATTCACCCCTAAAATGTTGAAGCAGTTGTCTCTGGGGTCCCGCCTTGTCTGCAGAATAACCATCTGTCCCCTTTCTGCTCCTAGGGCCATACTGTAATAAGATGAGCCCATCCCACAGGCAACTAATTTTTCTTTTTTAAGTTTGGCTTTTTTCTTTAGAGTTTCTGTCCTTAGATTGCTTACTTCTCATACCTACTGTTGTTTTGTTAAGCCTGAAAAGGGTCTAGTGGGAGAGGAATGTGCATAGATTCTGTTTTCCTCATGGGGAAAGTAAATGCAAGGCTCACAAGATTGTCTTTTCACTGAGCTGTAAATCAGTGCTACTTGGAATGTACCTCTTCTTTTGAAGATTGGTGCTGGTTAAAACACATGTTTAAATTTGACTGGTCTAAAAGAGTCCAACAGAAAAATTGACAAACCATGAAGAGGTCAAGAGCCAAAGTTAAAATACAAATGGTCAATAAACATGCTAATAAATGGTAAATTTCACAAAATTGCAAATACAAATTCCAACGAGATGCCATTTTTTTGCCCATCACATTAGCAAGTCCTTTTAAGATAAAACCTAATCTTCATAAAGATAATATCCAGGGTTCATGAGGGTATGGAGAATTATAAAATTGTCCAGCTTCATACAGCACAGTAAAATTAAAATTTTTTTGTTTTAGAAAATAACTTTCTGGAAGGTAATTTGACAACATATTTAAAAATCTTACAATTTTACATAAACTTTTCACTCTAGAAGTGTATTCTATGAGATTTTATTTCCATTAATGTAGCCTCAGAAAATAACATAGATGTGCGGGACTCAGTGGATGGGATGGTTAATTTTCAGTGTCAACTTGGCTGGGCCACAGTGCCCAGATATTTGGTTAAACAATATTCTAGATGTTCCTGTGAGGATGTTCTTAGATGAGGTTAACCTTTCTGTTGTTTTAATTTACTTTATTTGTTTATTAAAGTATAGTTGACATGCAATATTATATGAGTTCCAGGTGTACAACACAGCTATTCAACATTTACATACCTTACAAAGTAATCACTGCAATAAATCTAGTAACCATCTGTCACCATATGTAGTCTTTACAATACTATTGACTATATTCCCTATGATGTACATTCTTCATTTATTATACAACTGGAAGTCTGTACCTGTTATTCCCCTTCACCTTTTTCCCCTATCCCCCACTCCTCTCATTTAAATAGATGGAATTTGACTGAAGCAGACTTCTGTCCATAATCTGGATGGGCTTCACTGAATCAGCTGAAGGTTTAAATAGAAAAGACTGACCTCCCCCAAAGCAAGAGGAAATTTTACCATCAGATGGCCTTTAGACTTGAACTACAACAATGGCTCTTCCTTAGGATTCCAATCTGCTGGTCCACACTAGGTGTCTTGAACTTGCTAGCTTTTATAATCATTTAAGCCAATTTATTTTAAAATTTCATATATGTGGAATATATATACATACACACAAACAAGAGAATAAAGCTAATTTCTAATTGTCTAATCTATATAAGCATAAATTACATACGTATAATTTGTTGTGTTTCTCTGAAAAATCCTAATACGATAAACAATTAGGAATTAGTTTTATTTATTTCCTCAACTCTGCACCTTTAAACCACTCTGTGGGGCTGATTCATCCTGTCCTTTGAAGGAAACGGGTGAACTCCATATTTGTGGTCATTTTCACATAATTAAAAAATCCTCCCACCGCTTATAATCACGAAACAGACTAAGTTCCATTTTGTTTGACTGTAATGTAATAATAAAAACTCCAAATGTTACCTAAAATTCAACTCCCTCTCCTCCTCCATCCCAGGTCTAATGCAGGCTTGAAGCCTACCATACCTAAGGAGTTGTGGTTGGCTTTTTCGGTGTTTCTGGTCTGGCTCCTCTAGCTTTATCCCCACTCCCCGGGCTTTATCCTCTGCTCCGCCAGAGTCGGTGTGGGAGGGAGAGTTTAGATGCATGAAAAATCTTACCTGGCCCGCCCGCGCCTGCACAATGGCACAATGGTTTCCACATCACGGAGGAAGCTGTTCAAGGCTGTTTTCCTCATGCGGGAGATAAAGATAACTGAGACTTCAAACTCTCGTGCTCAGTCGCGAGGGTCTGCGAGAGGAGCAAGAGCTTATGGGAGAAGTGCTCGCGCTCTGTCATCGCGAGAACAGCAAAAACTCCATGCTAATGATAAAGCTCGTGGTTGTAACTGCACTTCTTCTACTTCTTTCCTTCTATAAATGCCCCTCCATCTTGGCGGCTGTGCAGTGTGTGGGCACATGGCTTGCCATGTCTGCGTAGAGTGAGTTGCAGCCCTTTCTTTTTCCCTGAATAAATCCTTTTTTGGGACAGAACACCTGGTCGATACTATTTTTTCAGCTGACAAGGGCAAGTTCTCAGATTCTAAGGAGAGGCTATTCATCCCACCCCAGCCCATTACTGGGATCTTTTAACTCCTTTTCCTTTATATGGACGGTGCCTCCTCCCACTGGCCTCCACAAAGACCTCTTTCTCTTCCCACTGCCCTTACCCACGTAGCCTTTAGGCTGCTGCTTTCTCCCATGTGGCCCCATTAGTCCACAGGAAGCAGATGTCATTCGTTCTCTAAGATCAGTAGGCAGTCTTAGTCTGTGACCTTGAGGTTTTTGCAGGTCAGATTCCGAAAGAAGCACCCATGCATTTCTAAGAAGTCTCAGGCAGGTACTCAGGTAAAGTTTATACCTCCTTGCAAGTCCTGCTTAGGTGGCCTAGCTGGCACCTCTGGAATGCTGGAGTAATTGGCACCTACCTCAGCTGATACACAGATAAGACTCTCATTTTAGCATACTTATATACAATCGCCAGAGACAAGAAGGTAATTTCTGTTTCATTAATGTCAAAAGATAAGTCTCAGAGAAACATTAAATTTTCTAAGATCACACAACCAGTCTATGGCAGAGCATGGATTCAGATTAATGACTGTCCAGCTCCAGCTCAAGCTCTTGGCACTGTGCCACTGTTGTCTTAATAAAAGGGCTTTCAAGGAGGGTTGGCCTTAAAACGCCTATCGCCTCGCAAGGCATTCCTTTAGCTTATTGATCCAAAATATGGAAGCTGGGGTGTATTCCCTTCCTTACCACGTAGTCCAGCCCTACTTGAAGTTATCTGGGCTAAGCCTGGGAGGAAGCACTATGCTCTCCACAGTAGCCCTGTGCTGGCAGATCTCCAGCACAGCCCAGAACCCTACACCTGGACAGTTCCCAGTCATCTCAGAATGGGGATTGGCACATTCCATACACCTCGCTCTCCTGATAGATGTGAGGAGAGCACAGTGTAAGCACCGAACATCAGTATGTGTCTATAAAAGGCATTATAAACATCACCAGGAATGAGAGAAAAGCAAAGTATCTCTATTTACTTTGTGGAAAAGAGAAAAAAAAGCCCATCCAAACATATGCTTAATCACACTTCTGTAAGGAAAGGGGGAAATTACCTGTAAATCTTTCCTTTGTGGCTGATGTGAAGCTGATGGATCTTCCCTTTGGAGACGGATGTTTAAAAATCTCTAATGCTTGCAGGAGAGAGCAGGGTGTGCATTCCAGTGCCAGCCCTCTGGGAAGCACATCAAAGCGGCTGTGTTTAAACTGGGACACACCCACCCAACTGACCCTACCCCACACCCTTTTGGAGCCTCTTTCTCTCTGTAGAATCTGCAGTAAGCCCAGCAGCTGACCCCAGGGGTCACCCCACAAGCACTTTCCTGTTTGAAACTTGTTCTGCAGGTCACATTTCCACAGGCAGAGTCATTGTCCTCCAGCCCTGACATCTACACCCCCATTAGATGAAAGAGCTCTACCATCTCCTCCATCCTGAATACAAAGGTGGCAGGGTTTTTTGCTTGTTATTTAGATTTACTTTCAGTTTTTAAAAATAAAAACCTATGCTGCACTTTTTTCTTAATACAAAAGCAATACATGTTTGTCATAAATATATTCAAACAGTGCAGAGAAGCAGAATGGAGAAATTAAAAGCACCCATTAATGCATCAAACAAAGAATAAGCACAGTGAGTGTGTTGGAATACATCTTTCCAGACTTTTTTCTCTGCAGAGATCTATCCATTTAGTGTTGCAAAAGGAGATCACACTGAACATTTTGGTAATGAACTTGATTTTTTTCATTTGGCACTACGTTAAGAACATTTTTCCATGTCATTAAATATTCTGCATGATTTTTTTTATACTTTCCCATGTGAATAAAGTTTGGTAGCTTTTGTCTGGATGTAAAAGCAATTCACACTTAAAATTTCATATCCTTAGCTCCAGCCATTGTTTTCCTGGGAGTGCAACCGAAATACTATGGGTCAATCAGAATAAGATACTCTTTATTTTTACCATTCGAAAAACAGGTACATCACTAGTGATCTCTTAAACAGCTTTTAGGAGTTATGACTAACTGGTTTGGAGAACTTCACAACACTCAAGTAAAAAGTGTTTTCATCTCTCTTATGTCTCCAAGTCAAATGAGAAGAAGCCCAAGCTCTTGCTGCTCTCCCCTCCCTGCCCCCACTACCATACTGGAAGTGACACTGATTATCCCCCCTCCCCGACCCCAAGGAACCTATCTCCCCATGAACTATTATACAAAATACAAACTTTGAGGTCAAAAACCTTAGAAGAAAAGAATCAGCCTGACTTTTCCACCAACTGCTAGAGCTGGGGTCTACTCTGCTATCTACTGCTGTTTGGTAGCTAGTCAGACATGAGCAACCAGAGGAACAAAGGAATAGGGGTCCAGCGTAGAGAATGCCCAAAGAACACCCCAATGGTAGTAGAATTTTGGGTACATACATGCACACCAGGCAGTGTTATATAGCAGCCAAGTATCAATCAAAATAATCTCACTTGCCAATCACCTAAGAACACCTTTGGAACCACCCATCACGGCCCCGATATAATGAAGATATTCCCACTTCTGGGGTCTTTTATTGTTGTTGGTTGTTGTTGGTTGTTGTTAACAGCACTTAGTTACAACTCTTGGCTAAAATCATATGCCTTCTTGGGGCATGCTTTGTCTTTCTAAAATATACTTTTAATAAATCTTTTCTAAATCTCACTGACCTGTGATTCTTCACTGTGTCAATGAGGAAGAACCAAGGAAAAATGCTAACTACACTTCTATGCTGTTATCCACCCCCCTCCTCCGCCATTGGGGAAACACTGAAGTTCAAATCGGTCCCAACGGTTACACTGCCACTGCTGTTTTTGCTTCTTACCATGGCCATTTGGTGCTCCAGGGCCAATGGATGCTTCTGGACAACTGATGGTGGTGCCAATCCCAAGCATGGTCCAGCTTCCAGCATGGCTGCCACTGTGCTGTGAGAAAGGATTCCTCCATTCTCTCTACTGCAAGTCTAACTCTGGATGCCTCTCAATGAGGGTCCAGGTCCCTAGCCCTTTCACTCCCATGGCTGAGAGCCATTTTTCCCATGGTTCACACCAGAGGAATCCAATGAGAAATAGGCCCATCTTTTGCCAACCAGAACCATTATTTACTTTGCTTTCCTCCCCTAAGGATCCACAGCCACACACCTGGCATCCATCATCTCTCTTTTCAACACAGGAAGTATGAAAGATTTACTCCACTCTCCTACTATTCAGTAGGACACTGGGATAGTGATTGAAGGATTCAGATCCTCAACACAAAGAACCTCACCATCAGCTTCATCTTTTTGACCCTGGAATATGAACATTGCTGGCTTTCTGCTTTCAAAACAATAGGGAACGCTAACATCTAAGAAGAGATCAGACCTCCTTCAAAAGTCCAGGAGAGAGAAAAGTCTCTTTATTCACGATGGAGGAAGGAATAATTTTCCTACTTCACCTTTTACTCTCCAATCCAAACACAAGCAAGGGAACTATTTAGTGTTTCTTGCTACAGCAGTGAAAAACAAAACCCTAGCTAGGTTTTAAGTGGGTCATGCTGCTTCACAGCAAAATTAATCTTCAATGGATCACTCTTTCTCTCTTTAAATGAACAATTATTGATTGTTTTTAAAGAAACAAACTGGTGCCATGAACATTCCCCAGGGTAGGAGTCAGAAAACCCAAGCTGTTCTTTTCCTGCGTCTTACCACCCTGAGACTTTGGGCCAAGTGTTAAACTCTCTGAAACCCAATTTCTCTCTCTGCCTAAGATTGGACTCAACAGTGGAAATGTAATACCCAAAGCTGGTTAGCCAAGCGTCTGCTTCCCTGGACAGTGCTTAACAGTATACTACCAACATTCGCTGGGCAACTTATTTTTCTATGCATTCTTATTTTATAATTTTGAGAAAAAAAATAACCCCGAAAATTCAAATACTTGCCCAATAATGTGAGAATCATTAAAGTATCCTAGCTAGATGACACAGTTGAGTTACTATAATTTACTAACTGAATGAATCTGAGCAAGTTGTTAGCCTCTCTGAAATTCAGTTTCCTCAATGGTAAAAATAGCTAACACAAATTCTATAGGCCAGGCACTAATCTAAATGCACAGGTATATTAACTCATTAAAACTGCACAACTGCAACTCCATAAGGTAGGTAGTACTATTATTATTATCCTTATAGAGCAGGAAATTGAGGCATGAGTAGTTAAATGACTTTCCCAAGGTCACACAGCTCAGAAGTGGCAAAGTCTGGCTCCAGAATCCATGTTCATAAAGCATGCCACACCATCTGCAGCTTTGAGACTACTGAATAGTGAGTCAAGTTTACCTTCTAGGATTGTTGAAAAAGTTAAATGTATACAAGACACTGTATCTGACACACACTAAGTCCTCAATATATGAGTCAATATTACAATATTATTTTCTAGATTAATTTGATCAAGTATTATGCTGCTAATTGAAAATTATATAAATTGTACAGCAACATAGAAAAACCCAACTATCATACATTATATAGTGAGTTAAAGTAAATTATAAAATACTATTATGTTTTGGTTGTGCCTATATACAAATTATGTTCATATTTCATAAGCATATTGGTCAGTTAGTGCTGCATAACAAACAATAAGTGCTTACTACTTATATATCTGCTACTTAGCTGTAGATCTACACATTTAGACTGGTCTTATCTGAGCAGCTTTTGCATCATGTTGTTGTCCAACCGGGCTTGTCTCCTTGACGCAGATTGAACTCAGGGCTCCATGCATGCCCTTTCTGGGGCTCAGGCTGAAAGGATAACAGCCAAGTGAAGGAAGCTCTTCTTGTGGTAATGACAGTGGAACATGAAAGCAAGCCAATTTGCACAAGTGCACTTCAAGTTCTACTCACATTATAACATCCAATTGATCAAAGTAAATCATATGGCTGAGCCCAAAATAGAGGGATGAGAAAGTACACTCCACACTCTATGAGACTAATGTAAGAAATATGGCCAAGTACAACATCAACTGTTCAGGGATATACTTTTCCCATGGAAGTGAAGGTAAGGTAGTAAATATTTTTTGAATAATAATCAACTATAAGAAGGATGAGATAGAAATAGGTAAAACAGAGGATGATTAGTTTGGTGAGATCATAGGTAAGTATTTTAACTTCTTTTCTTTCCAAAATTATACCTATTATTTTATTGTCTTTAAGACTGAAGGAGGAAAACAAAGAGAAACCTTAAGAAACAGTCCTAAAAGAAAAGGCAAACAGAAAGACAAACGTTAAGCATCATTTGTATACTCACTCGGCAAACATTTGCTAAGCCCCTCCTATGCTCAGGTAAATCTAGTCCCTGTCCTTAAGCAGCTCACGGTCTAGCCAATGCGTGATAATAATAATGATAATGATAATTATGACAATTATAGTAATAGTCAACATTTACTCAGAGTGCCTTAACTGAGGTGCTATGTTAAACATTTACATGGTATACTTTCCTGTAATCTTATTATAAAAACTCTAGGAAGAAGGTTCTGTTACAATTTCACTTTAGAGAAAAGATACTGAGACACAGAGAGGTAAATAATTTATTCAAGATCGCCCAGCTAACACAAGACGGAACTGGAATTCTAACCAGGAAGCCCATCATCCACACCCTCGTATTCCCAATTACTATATCTAGATGTGAAAGTTGGACAGTGGAGAAAGCTGATAGAAAAGACATTGATTCATTTGAACTATGGTGTCGGAGGAGAGCTCTGCAGATACCATGGATCACCAGAAAAAAGGAAGAGTGGGTCCTAGAGCAAATTAATCCTGAAACATCACTGGAGGCAAAATTGACAAAACTGAAGCTGTCTTACTTCTGGTACGTCGTAAGAAAGCAAGATTGGAAAAGTCAATAATGCTGGTAAAAAAAAAAAAATAGAAGGCAGTAGGAAAAGAGGAAGACCAAATATGAGATGGATTGACTCCATAAAAGAAGCCATAGGCATGAGTTTACTCGAAGTGAGCAGGACGGTTAAGGACAAGCCATCGTGGGCATCATGTATTCACAGAATCACCAGGAGCTGGAGCCCACACAACAGCACACAACACACAGTCCAGCTTCAGACTCTGAGCTCTTAAGCACTTCACTCCCTATTCACACGTATTCCCCTAACCCATTCCACTCTCGTTCTTTCGAAGCAAACCCTTTCTCTATCCCTAAATTAAATGATTTCTGAAATACCAACACAAAATGACCCTCCTCTGGGAGGAATGGCAAACACAAAGCTTCCCCTTTCAAGTGTGTACTTAACAAATTAAATCTCACAGGCAGATGTGGGCAAAGAGTGCCAGTCTTCAGTGAAGAAACTTTTTGGTAAGCATGGAGAAGACAAGAATGAAGGGAGACTCAGCAATGATCATTTTCTGAGTTGAAGAAGGCTGAGTAAATCCACTATGCAGGTAGTGCCTAGCTTCTCTCCACCTCAAAAGGAAGCTGTAAAAATAAAGACTTGCACCACAGCATCAGGGAACTAGGTGAGACAAAAGTGAACATACCCAAATCACAAGAGCTTTTTGCATAGAAAGAGTCTACCAAGGGGAGCAACATCATCCCTTTCACAGAGGCAAGGAGGGGAGGAAGCAGGTTGAGCAGGAGACAAGGTGCAGATGGATGAGGTTACCTCTCAGTACCCTAGAATTCAGTAATGATTCTATTCAGGTTCTTTTTCTATTTCAGGTTTTTCGAGGCAGCTTTCAGAATGTGCCAAGCAGCAGAGGTTGAGTAAGACACCAAAACATTCAGACCAAAGCATTTCTTCCTTCTCGACTTTTTAACCCTGCCCAGACCACCCTGGAGTCCGCTCTTATGCAGCTTTGATCTATGATGGCAGTTAAGAAAAAAATAACTTCTTACCCATTCCCTCAAATTATTAAAACACCAGAACATGGAAGCCATATAAACACTGGCATGGAACTCAGTTATTTCAAATACAGTTACAATATTTCATTAATCAGTAACTAAGACTGAGAATACAAATAAAAACCAACAGCCAACAAAGAGACTGTTTGATGAATCAAGTAGGAAAGAACTTATTTGTTTGTAAGTGTCCAATTCATCTCATCACAAATGACTCGACAAGTAACTGATGAAAGGAACGGCCAAGTTTAAGCTGCAGACAGGCCTTCAAAAGAAATCCCACGGGAGGCTGCCAGCAGTTTCCTTTTCTTAGAAATAATGGCCAATCACATTAAGTACAATAATAGAAAATCAGAGTTTGGCTGTCCCATTAAAACTGGGTCACTCTTAACCTGAGCAGGTGCTCTCTGACATCCATTTGGTGATTGGAGGACACCTGATTAACACTCCACAGGGACTGATAAAAAAATAAATTCCATTTAGCTTTGATCAATGGGTTTCCTGATATTTCCACCTTCATATTACCGACAGGAAGAAAATTAAGAGATTAAAATGGTAATATTTTTAATAGGGTTTTGTAATGTTTCCCCTTCACACAGGCTCAGCACCGGCACACAGCTTTCCCACCCTCTGTGCTATTTCACATAAAGACCTCAGGAAATGAATTAATATTTGTGGAGCCCCTGCCACCCCGTTGCTCAGGTGCCGTCATTCCATAATGTGGGAAACACTGGACAATTCCACAAAAGTGGGATAGGAACAGTCTGGGGGTGGGACAGCTGTCAGGGGGATCTGTGCTGTGGTGTGTGGGCAGTTAAAATGAAGGACAGTTCTCTGGAAGAGGCTGCAGGGGATGGTGGCCTCCGAGGGCACTTGGGTTCAATTAAGTCAGGAGGTGGTCCTTTGAATACCTTCTTCTTCTCTCCCTCTCTTTGTTTTACTGCCTCCTCTCTTCTTTCTCGATAATCTTATCACTCCTATCGGGATATTACCTTAAAATCAATTCTTGCAGAAGTCCCACTTTTAAAGAATGTGATCTGGGCCCCTGCTCTAGAGTGAGTGTCTGGTAGAAGGTGGATGCCACATTCTGCGACTCGTTTAAGGGTTTGGCTTGCCTCAGAGAATATATGGAATAAGGAGTTGGGGGAGGGGGGCTGGGTAAGTGGTGAGAGGAGGAGAAAACAGATAGCCTGTAGGGATCAGAACAAAAACTAAAAAGGGGCTGGGAGGCAGGACACACTCGAGTAAAGATGACCTTAAAGGCTTTATGCTAAGTGAGTCAGTTACAAAAGGACAAACAACATATAATTCCACTCATATGAGGAACCAGAGTAGTTAAATCCATAGAAGCAGAAAAGTAGAACAGTGGTCGCCAGGGGCTGGGAAGAGGGGAGCGGGGGTGGTTATTGTCTAATGGACATGGAGTTTCAGTTTGCAAAGATGAAAAAGTCCTAGAGATGGGTGGTGGTGATGGCTGCACAACAGTGTAAATGTACTTAATGCCACTGAACTGTACACTTAAAAATTCGATCTTAATACAACAAAAAAAAATTTTTAAGATATGGGGTAGGGGCAAGGGTAGTTGAGCTGTGTAGAAGACCTAGTCTGGCAAGAAGCAGATTCAGTGTCACTCTGAAATTCAGGGGCCAAAGGCAGGGGGCAGGGGGTGGGGTCTAGCTGAACCTCAGGCCTCTCCAGGAAATGCCTTTCTCAGTGATACGTGAACTTGGGAACCTAGAATCTTTGCAACTGGCTGAGGCGAGGTAGATCCTTCCCTGGAAACCATCCTAAGTGTACAGCAGACACCCATTATTCTTACTCACCCAGGAGGTGGCCCAGAGACATATTAACAAATGGGGCTCCCCTTCCCTAAAGGAACCATCCCAAGGACTTTCTAGGAAAGCTAGAAATAAAAGTGGGAAAGTGTTATGGGTGAACTCTGCATAAACTCAGCCATTCAGATTGGGAATGAAACACTGCAAATCTTACCACATAGAAGTCACCAAAACTCTGTGCAAGAAACCGGAATAGATGTGGTACCCAGAATTCCAGCTGCCCGTGAACTCCGGTGAATTAGGCTGGGCAGAGTGTGCTCGGCAGGTGGACTGGACCTGTCCCAGTTCTGGCATTGTTCAAGAGGGCAACCTTCCCAGACTTAGCTTGAAACCACCGCTGAGGGAGATCCAGCTTCGCAAAGAAGCTGAGCTGGCGGTTCATCGTATCGTCCTGTTTGCCGCAGGCAAGCATCATTTCTGCAGGTTATTTTTGTCTCTGGCCTTGGCCCATAACATTTCTCCCCTGGTTTATTAAAAACAGAGATAAATCACCTAATAAATCTTTGTTAAGTTTTTTTCCCTTCAAACCGCTTCAACAATGGCCAAAGTCACAGTGTTGCATCTTTCCCACAGCAGGAGGCTAACAAAATAACTGGTGTGTTCATGGAATCGTATAGATCAAGAAAACAAAGGGAAAACCTTTAATTATTCAAAAGCCTCTGCCTTCTGGTACTAAATTTACTTGCGTTGGTTTGATTTAAAGAGCAGAGCAGCACCTGAGTGGTTAGCTAGCTGCGACCACAACCGTCAGTCAGCATACGAAGGAGGCTTGCCTCCCTTCGTGTGATGAAGGTGTGCATGTATAAACTGTCTTCCTTGCCGACTGGACCGTTGTTGTGAGTACTCCCTAACATGTCATTTTTAAAGCCTCCCCTTCCCACACACATATATACAAACCTCTGTACCCAACTCTCCTTCAGTTTCTTAAAATCATTGAATCATAAAATTCTGGCATTTGAAAGGAGCTCAGGCGTCTTCTAGAATACTCCCTTATTTTCATAGATGCACATGATTCTAAGGATAGTAAAGGATAGCTAGTCTGACACCCACCCCCGCATCAGACGTCTTATAATTCACACACAAATCTGCTTAGCACCCCAACAGTACTGTATATATGCCTCCATTATTACCTTGCTCATTTAAAGTAATTACTTCTTTTTAAAAAGTTTAAACTTTTATTTATTTTTTTTAAAGGCAATATGTTCACATGATTGGTAATTTAAATGGTAAAAAGAATATATTATCTTATCCTATATATATCTAAATCACCTCCCCAAAAGCAACTGTTAACAGTTTCATAAGTATCCTTTCTGAAATAACCTATGTATATGTACATAACTATATTCTTCCCTCTTTTTTAAACAAATACTTTTACACTGGTCTGCATTTGTGCCTTTATATATTTTGTAGATCTTTCTCTATCAAGCTTCATTCTTTTAGACAGCTTAAAAGTCTTCCATTATACGGATGTACCATAATTTGGGGACGTTTTGGTTGCTTGCAGTCTTTTTTTATTACAAATAATGCCACAATGAATACTCTTGTGCTCATAATATTTCATGCCGTGATTTCCTTGGCATAAACTTGCTGAAGTGAAATTGCTGGGTCCAAAGGTATGTGTGTTTGCAATTGTTATAAATATTGCCAAATGTCCTCCACTAATTTCTACTCTGACCAACAAGATATAATAATGCTTGTTTCCTTACAGCTTCACCAACAGTAAGTCTGCAAACTTTTTGAACTTTGCTGTGATTATTTATTTACCTGTTTCTTTTCCTGGCTCTATCCCCTCATTAGAATATGAGCCCATCTAGTTTCCTCAGAACCAACATGATATCTAGTACGGAATAGATCCCCATAAATATTTGATAACGCTCACTTTGGCAAAACATATCTAAAATTAGAATGATGGAAGATTAGCATGGCCCCTATGCAAGGATGACGTGCGAATTCATGAAGCATTCCATGTTTTTAGAGAGCGTATCTTAAATGTTCTGATCATACACACGAATAGTAATATGTGAGATGATGGAGGTGTTAACTAAACTTGTTGTGGTAATCATTTCTCAATGTATACGTGCATCAAATCATCACATTGTATACCTTAAACTTACACAATGTTACATGTCAATTATATCTCAATAAGGCTGGGGAGGGGAGGGGGAGTGGAATGAATCTTTCCCAAAACTAAGTAAATAAATACTTGAGAAATACATAAATGGATGCATGAGTGACTAAATTATAGGGTTCTTTAAATCAGAATCAGAAACCATTGCCCTCATTTTCTCCATTTTGTGAGCTTGGGTATGCTGCATTTCATTTTATTTAAGTGTATTCCACTTATATACATACTCTGAAAGCTTTAAAATTCTTCGAGACAGAAAATTTATTACATCTCTCTCCCTCTACTGTTATTGGAGGGTCAGAATGTTGAAGTGTTTCCTTTCACGGGTATTTTGTTTCAAACATCTAGTGATGACTGCCTTGTAAAAGCAGAAAGTAAAATTAGGTATGAGTATCTAGTACACCCCAGTCCATATCTATTTCTTTTTGTCTCTCTCTCTCTCTCTCTCTCAGTCTCTCTCTCTTCCTCCCCCACCCCTCGCCATATCTCACACAAACGCGCGCACACACACACACACACACACACACACACGCACACACACACAGCTAAGGTTCTTTGACCTTGCGGCCTAAGGGCTGAGTGCCCTTTTCCAGAGGCAGGAGTATGCTGGGTGAAGTATGCTCTGCCCAAGTGCTCCTTGATGGGTGTGATCAGCTGTAGATTAGCTTTATTACCTTCCAGTTCTTCAAGAAGTTGACTCTGACATGGAGAGCCCACAGGACATTTACTGGGATGTGTGATTGTGATCAGCACCCATGGAAGAAAAAGTAAGGAAACAGGAGGGGGCACAGCGAGATGCCGGTCATATTGGATTAGGGCACACTCTAAAACCTTTACCTTTCCTGAACCCACAATGCGTGAAGTGTAGTGGAGGGATGGCCACGGCAAGACGGCAGAACGTGCATTCAGGTTGACCTTGGCAATGAGCACAGAAATAACTCTTTTCCTCTACCAAGAGCAATGGTTAATGGCCTGTCTCTTTGTGTCCAGAGAGCTGTGGCTGGATGATCTTTGTCTATTCTCTTCTGTCTCACGTCACTCTCCTTTAACTTCTCTCATGCTGCATACTCTCAGGACTCACCAGCTCCATTCCCCAGCAGGCTCAGCAGGGTAATTTCCAACACAAAGATAGTTTCTTTCCTAGGAATTCTGATGCCAGCTGTTAGACAATAAATTATTTAGATCTAATACCCCATCTTGACAGAAACATGTGGTTTTCTTACTGTTGTAGGACCAATAAGACTATGGCTCACATTTCTTAACTAAATAGCTCATTTCATATACTTTTATAAAGACCTTTCTCAAGTGTTTTCTGACTGCCAAGCACTATGCTATGAGTTCTACAGAACCACTAAATTTGAACAGGAACCCCATGAGATAAATATTATTATCTCCATTTTGCAGACAACTTGAGCTCATTAAAGTTGAGTAAATATCTCGAAGTCACAAAACTAATAAGTTATGGTGGCAAATTAGAGATTAAGACTGTCTCCAAATCCAGACTCTTAGCCAGTAATGCTACACCATTTCTCCTCTGAGGACTATGTATCTCGATGTTGGGATGCCAAAGCATAAGAATCCTGTGGCAGAGACATCAAATTACCCACCTAATAGCCACTCTCCCCTTTTTCCTTACTAATAGAACCTCAATTCTATTTGAGGGTGACAATATGGCCAACCAGAAAGGCACATTTACAAGACTCCCTTAACCAGTGAGATGCAAGCAGAGGTCACTAGGTGCTTCTAAGAGCCTGAGTCTCCATTCATGGAGTTACCACATCAACCTTCAGGGTCACCTCAGGACCTCGTTAGGTGAGAAAATAAAACCTTTAATAATTGTTTCAGCCATGTAAAGGAAAACCTACGGCTTGTTTTTTTCTGTGTAGCAAGAAGAACCCAGCTCGTCACTACTATGTCTTTTTTTTTCCCATGCGTCTCCTTTATTACTCACGCAGCACATAGACTTTTGACACTTCTAGTCACCAAATGTGTGGTTTACCCCGCATAACAAGCAATTCTCTCTGACACCAACTGGGTGTGCTACAATTTAACTCAATTCTAACACTGTCTACCTAGAGACAGCATCAAATCCTACAGGTTAAGGCCTCAGCCCCACAAGACTACTCCTCAACCTGCTTTAGATACCAGTTTCAAGTAGTAAGATCCCAGGTTACTGGAAACTTATGTTCAATTTGGCTACAAGTCAAAGGTTCCTACAACCCCTCCCTCAGGTTCAATTAATTTGCTAGAGCGGCTCACAGAACTCAGGGAAACCCTTTCTGACAGTTACTAGTTTACTAAAGGAGAATACAGATGAACGGTCAGATGAAGAGATACATAAGGTGAGGTTTGGGAGGGTCTCAAGAATAGAACCTTGTCTCAATGGAGATGGGGTGTGTCACTCTCCCTGTGTGGATGTATTCACCAACATGAAAGCTCTCCAAACCCTGTACTTTTGGGATAGTATGGAGGCCTCATCACCTAAGCATGATCAATTTTCAGCCCTTCTGCCTTCTCAAAAGAATGGGGGTAGAGCTAAAAATTCCAAGTTTCTAACCATGGTTTGGTCTTTCCGGTGACCAGCTCTCATCCAGAAACCACCCAGGAGCGCACCCAGAGTCATCTCATTAGGACAAAAGAAACTCCTATCGCCCAGGAAATTACAAAGGTTTCAGAAGTGCTATATCAGGAACCAGGGATAGGGAATAATATTTCTTTTCTATTATCTCACACGCCACTACATTTTGGGTCTCTGTTATTCATTGCCAAAAAGCAATACCTATCTGATATAAGCTCTAACTCTCAATCCCATACTAAGAGGACTCACTCATTAGTGTCACTCTCTATTGGCCTTTTTGCTTAAGAAGAATCGGAGAGTCATGCTGGCTGGCATTACCCTGCTCTGTGACCTAAAAGGTGCCGTGATGTGGACTTTTCATCCCTGTCTGCCAGCTCTGTGTGGTCAGGTCTGTGGCCCCTGGTTCCTGACCAGAACTGAGAATTTATTACCCAGTAACTACCTGGACACTGACTCCAGACTCCTGGCTTGTGCTGAGTTCTCATCTCCTGGTCTCCCTAAAAGAGTAAACCTGGGGTCAGAAAGATCCAATAGCTAGTGTCTGTCATTACTCCCTTGCTCTTATACAGGTTTTTACAATTTACAAAGCATGTTCATGAGTAATATTTCTTTTGATTGTCGCAACAACTTTAACCAATGAACAGGGATGGTAATGGCTTGTGTCCCCAATTTAGAGCTCAGGAAACTGGAACTTGGAAAGACTATTATTTGCCCAAGGCACAGAGCCAGGATACAAATTCAGACCTTTGACTCCAAGGTTCCCACTATTTCCCATTCGCTAGTGCTCCCTCCCAAAAGACTTCTTACAGTCTAATGAGAGAAGCCTGAGACATGGCTCAGTTCAGGCAATCTCCTCTGAAAGCAAATTTGACTGGCCACCCATTGCCTGTCTCTACCCAATAACTATCTGAATTACTCATCATCATCAAAAGGCTGATCCACTCACCTGAATCAAGTTGAATGACTACACGGTATTCAAATAAATCAGTTAAATCGACACCATCTGCAGCCACTGCACATTTACTCTCTATAATAGGAAATGTTGACACGAACAACACTGATAGTTCCATAAACATCCAATGGATGAATCACTTATGTGAGAACAATGGCAGTTGTTTTGCTGTTGCTTGGAGTATGGTGAAAGACAGTGACAAGTGAGGCTGAGAAGATACTGGCACACAAAGAAGAGAAAATATGAGGAAAAATTGGCCCTTCCCAACTAGTCAGGAGAGGCTTCTTGGGAAGACAGTATCAGATGCTGTTTAATTCAGGAATGAAACAAGTTCAGGATGATAAGTGCCAGTTCAAACAGAGGCAGAAACATAATCGGAGCTAGCACTATACTTGCACGGTGCTGGACAGAGTTCTTAAGTATGGGAAACAGAAACTGGCTCTGACTGATATAAGCACAAAGGGAATTTGCTGAAAAGATACTAGGTAAATTGCATAATCGCCAGGAATCCTGGAGGACTAGGCTTTGAAAATGGGCAGAAACAAGGAGTTGCTAGACAACCAGAAGCACTCAGAATCCCACCACTCAACTAGTGTAGCACTGGACACGGTGTATCAGTCAGCTATTTCTACAATAATGCTGTCTAACAAATGGCCACAAACACAGAGCGACATATGATAATAAGTGTTTGTTGCTCATGTCCCTGGGGTCACTCAGAAATTGGTAGACAGCTCTGAAATCTTGAAGGGTTCACTCATGAGATTTCAGGTGTGTTAGCTATTTGCTTTTCTAGGCTGCTGGAGTGACTGGGATGACTCAGCTCTGCTCCACATGTCTCTCATCCTACAGCATGTATAGAGCAGGCATATACTCATGGTGATGTCAGAGGAGCAAAGGAATTATAAAGGTACGTAATGCCTCTTGAGCTCTGGGATACAAACTCAGACCTTTGACACCAAGTTCCCCACTATCAGAACTGGCAACACCATCATCTTATTGGCCAAAGCAAGTCACAAGACCAGCCTTGGTTTAAGGAGTGGAGAAATAGACTCTGCCTCATTAGTGAGGAAACTGCAAAGCAAGTGACTAATACTGGGGGTTACAAACAAGGACATTGATTTGATCTACCACTCATAGGAAACCACCACTAACACCTTTGCCACTTCTGCCCTGACACTATCTATACCTGGCCTCCATCACTGCTATCCCCACACGTATAGATTCTCCATGCTTCTTTGCATCCCAGCTCCAGATTCAGGATTCCAGGCAAGTATATAAAGATAGTTGGGATTAAATGATGAAGTTGTATAGTAATGGCACAGAAACACTGAGAAAACAAGGCAACCCCCAGCAGACCTAAACACACAAGCAATAAACACTTATTATTATATGTCCCTGAGGTTTTGTGGTCATTTGTCAGAAAGCGTTATTGTGACAATGGGTAACTGATACAGTCTGCTGGCCGTCTGCATATAAATAAGCTCATTTCATTTTCAGCCCATAAGTTAGATATCAGAATTTTCATTTGCATGGAGAAATTATGCAAACTGTCTAAGGTTACCCAGGCTGAATTTGATAGTGGTTTCCCTACAACAGAAGCCACTCTCAGATAGCTTTACCCTGGAACTCTGGAACAGAATTAGGAAGAAGTGAGTTCGTGACCCTGACCCAAACTTGTGGGACAGAGCTTTTCCTCACCTTGCCTGGGCCAAAAGTGACTCTAAAATGAGCCAGGAAAACTTGAACAATAACTAAAGAACTATTTCAAGGCTAATCCCATTAGAATAAATTCTGGGAACAATGCAAGGTCATTCCCTGTCCTGGAAAGTTCTTGAAATAAGGGAACCACCAACAAGGACCAAAAATATTTTAATTATTTGTGGTTTCCCTTGGTAACTGGCTTAGCTATAACAGGATTTGGTCTGTCCCCTGTTCTTAAAGGCTCTCAGAGTGTTTGAGTGATACAGGTTAACTCCATAGAACCTAAGCTAGTACCATACATACAGGGTGTTGTGACATCAGCTAACACCCAGCAAGCACACAGTAGGTGCTCATAGATATTGGGTCCCTCCCTTGCCCTCTCATACCTCATATTTAAGGAATTGTATCACCAAACCTTTTTATTTCTGCAAACCACAGCTCTTGAGGCCTGATAGACTCAAAGTTATGTGTTGGTTCAACATATATACTGATGGACTAATAGGCACTAGATGCCAAGAATATACAGACTTGGAACTGACCTTGAGAAACTTAGGATCTAGTAGGAAACAAAAGTTCTCAGAACCAGATTTAATTACTAACCAAAAGTAATATCACCATAGTACCAAGTGAGCTATCAAAGCATCACATTTGAAGAAAAATAATGAAAACGTCAAATTTGTTATGTTAAAAGGTGATTTTATTCATTTAATCTCTATTAAAAGATGTAATGACTGATTTTCAATTTTATTCTAATTTCCTGCAGTATGAATATATTGTAAATTTTCCATTCTTAATACATAAAAGCTGAAATCTGTATTAGCTTTGATACACACATACTTTGGCCTCAGTCCACAGAACTATAAAAAATTCCACTTTACAGCTGAAAATATAAACTTCATAATAACATAAAAGCTAAATTTATTCATTCATTTAAACTCTATTAAAGACATCACAAATTATTATTTTAGTGCCTTGGAACATAAATAGGCTTAAGAGGTAAAGGATCTTTTCCCAAGCAACTCCAGTCTACATTTTGAGGAAGAATTGGCAGAAAGTTCAAGGAAAACATGTGAAGGCCAAATCTAGAAAAAGAGTTGCTATAATAACAGAGTTGAATTGGCAAGAAGACCTTTTCTTTATTGCACACATGCACCAACCAGCATCTAACAGTAAGACCCAGTCATATGATCCCTATCATCTCATTCCAGGGGTAATTCTGAGACCATTTGAAGAGCTGTCTAACTTTATTCTTGCTTCCAAAGTCTTTTCTTTGAAGAAGGAGTTCTGTGCATCTGGGCATGTCCTCCCTACATAAACCCTACCTTAGAGATCCATGGATAAGCATCCACAGGACAAATTCTTCCCCCAAAATGACCAGCTGCTGTACAGCAGGAAGGCAGCAGAGTTTGGAGGGAATGAAACAGGAGTGGCTAAGTTTGAATTAAGGAGAAGTTCTGAGGTGAAAGGGCAGTAAGCATGGAGACAAGAAAGCAAGTAGGGCAGGCCTGAATGTGAGTCTATTTACCAGCTGGTGATGTGCCCTCAGGTAGCAGCACAATCCTAATATCTATGAAGTGGGAGCTGGGGTAAGAAGGAGACCACATCTAGCACATCACAGAAGCTCAATAAATGGTCATGCAATGAATAGCCCATTTTACTACAATGGACTAAAAGTTTTGACTCTGGTTATTGTGTCCATAAGGTGAAAATCACCAAGTCAAAATTATCCTTGAAAATCTATCAAATTGCCCATAAAATACAGGAATTTTTCTCTCTTGCATCTTGATGGCTAGATTTTTTGCAGCCATGTCTACTTGCCCCATACTAGAAACCAACACACGGGTACCCCTCCCTGAGCCCCTCACAGGAAGGTCTTCCTCCAGTGATGGAAAACATGACAAGTATTTCTTTAAATGAGTGCCAGACAAAGCAGCTGGCTTGCTTTAGAAGTCATGTTGCAAGAAATGATACATATTTTCAAACACGAAAAACACACTCAGTGTAGTAAGAGGTACATATTATAAGACATGTGTGGGAACTTAAGGCAAGTAGGAGAAAGCAGATTTACCTCTGTGACAGTCCACCCTGTCCAGGAGAGAAACTCACAGAGCAGAATATAGACTGAATAGTCCACACTACTTAAATGACATTCTCTTTTCTAAGAGAATAAGTGGGAAGTGAATTTCATACATTTGAATTGATTGAAATTAATTGAAAAAATATATATTAAACAGATGAAATAAGTAGTTCATAAGACAACTTTAACCAGGTGTTGCTGATTCACCTCTATAATCATTCTGTTCTTCACAATTTTTATTAAGGTTTTTATACATGACACAATAATAGACTTTTTTTGGTCTATCAACTGTCTTGTAGGAATTAAGATAAATTCATAAAAAGTTTTCAACCTCCTAAATACAAAGCAGAAAATATTATTTTGAGAAAGAGAACACAATTGAAGGCCAATGGTAGGAAAAGTACAAGTTCTACCCAAAAACGATTTACAGGTGGCAGTTGGGTCAGCTATACTACCACCATGATAAAATTGTGTCAAAGTATCCTTGTCCTCAACATGGCCTTTCCAGAAAGATATCTTTTCATTCCAAAATTCCTCATTACAGACAATGACATGGTATTCTCCAGGTCTCTTCAGAGGAGATCCATTTTTACCCTCCTGTTTTAGCATTTTTTCCCCAACAGGCAGCACCTGAAGATGTTTTTGGAAGACTGCCCTCAGGCTACAGGAGCCCACTTTGCCCACATGCACAGAAAGTTGAAAGTATCTGGGGATTTATGTGCCCCTGTTTTTGGTCCTTAACCAAAGAATCTTGGGTAAGGGAGCCTTGACTAGGGACAGTACTCCCCCCGCAGAGAGCTCCCTACAAGACCAGCCTGAACTCTGCTCTGTAGGCCTCTCTGGGATCACACAGTGGCATGTCCTCCTCTCCTCCCTTATCCTTCAGCTTCACCCCCTTGTTGGGTTCTCCTTGGAGCATTTCCTTAATATCACTAGACACCCAGACCCACAGCTCAGGATCTGCTTCTGGAAAATCAACTCAAGATACTTATTAATCTGGGTTCTGTCACCAGAGCAGGACTTAAAATCCTAAATTTAGTTTCTGCTAATCTTAGTATTCATCTTAAACTCCAACTACACACTTAAAGTACTTATACCATTCCCCCAAACTCAATCCACATTATCCCTTCTTCTTGTTTTCACATCCATTGTCCTTGCTGTGTAGAATTCTCTGAGCTCTCCCAGGCTGTCACTCAGTCCACTGTTCTCTCATGGTCTTGTGCACACATTGCTGCTAGAGCATTCATATGGCTCTGAAGCTGTACTGCTTGGGTTCAAATCCTGGCTCTGCTACTTCCAACCTGGTAAACTCAAGCAAGTTACTTCATCTCTCTTTTACTCAGTTTTCATGTCTTCAAATGGATATAAAATTCAAATCTACTTTTGAGCATTTTTGTGAAAATTAATGAGATAATTTACATGCAAAGCACTTATATGACTAGCTCATAGTAAATGCTGGCTGGTGTTTTTGTATCGTGATTATTTGTTTGTGAGTCTGTTTTCGTTGTTACCTCCCCAAGGGTAAAGTCATATTTATCTTAATAAACGTATGTTAAATAAATAAACATGCTTCATCAAAGAGCAGTTTTCTTAAGAAGGGTAACACTTTAAATTGTTAGTGTTGAATTCTTTAGGACTCCATAATTTGCATATTACCTTCAAGATTTTTCCCTCACAGCCTGTACTATTATTTACTTATTATGTCTCTTTAAGTTGACTTTACATCAAAACATTATAAATGAAAGAACAAAACAGAAACAAACTCATAGATACAGAGAACAAACTAATGGTTGTCAGATGGGAAGGGTTTTAGAAGGATGGGTAAAAAAGATGAAGGGATTAAGAAGTACAAATTGCCAGTTATAAAAATAGTCACGGAGATGTAAAGTACAGCGTAGGTAATATAGTCAATAATATTGTAATAACCATGTGTGGTGTCAGATGGGAACTAGACTTACTGGGGTGATCACTTCATAAGGTATATAAATGTCTAATCACTATGTTGTACACCTGGAACTATTATAATATTGTATGTTAACTGTAATCGAAAATTTTTTTTAATTTAAAAAAGAGTAACCAGGTATAAAAGTGTCCTGCTAAATGTTAGTTAGATAGCCAAACAAGGATTTGAACACTCGTCTCATTCTGTAGCCTTACATTAAACAATTTTTTTTTCTTTTTAGTGAAAAAGTAATATGTCATATTGAGGGTACTAAAAAAGTTGACTTTATATCAATCATTATTTTAACTTGGTTATGCTAAAAAAAATAGAATATATTAAAGCACAGGTTTCATATGTAAGTGATTTTTTTCTAATAGTCATTAAAATAAATACGTAACCTCTAAAGTAAAATCTGTTCATCTGTATATCTCCCCAAATAATTTCATATACAGCTACTGGTATCTCCATCTCACTTTGGAAAACTGCCTCGGGAAATTGGCAACTAGTCAATAGATACCCAAGAATGTACATGGAGTTTGGATACATAGCAGAACAGCAATAAATCAATTAACAAGACCTAGGAGTAGATAGTTCTCTGCCCTGAGCTTATATTAACTCACTCTATGATCTTTGACACTGTTTTGTTTTGTTTTTTAACTCAGTTCTCAGGCATAGAAGACATGATATATATTCTACTTCAACCAGAAAAGGAGGGCCTCTGTACCCCGAAAAACCAGGACCCCAAATAATTAAAAGTCAGTCAAGGCACAGGTAGATAAGCCTCATGACAGGCATATCAGACCATGAGTCCACACTTCCTCCTGCCTTGTCTAAACATGTTTCCTGTAGGAGATGAGTTTGAAACTCAAGCAAGAAAGAATTTAACAGATAGGAAAAGGAAAATCAGCATGTCAGCAGAGCAGCAAGTAGGCCTGGTAAAGACTAAATGTAGAAGAACACGGGCCCCCAATCCACCCTACGTTTTAGGAGTGTTCATTGTGGGGGCTCTATGAGCTGGTCTTTTCATTGCTCTAAGATGACCACATATCCTAGTATTTGCCCAAAGTATTTGTCCCAAGAAAAATTCCAGGAAAGTTTCCCTGGGGTTTTCTCACCACCCCTACCCCACAAAGCCCAGAATCTGAGCTATAAAGTACAGGGTTTAATATCACATTTAATGTTAGCTAAACTTTTACAAAAGACTGTTTAGAACTTTGGACCAATTGTACTTGGAGCTAGAGATTAATAAGATTAAGATAAACAAGAGAATGTTTGAGCATGAAAAGGTACAGTTAACTTTCAGAAAGATAGGGTGGCTGAGTGATTTATGTTCCAGACAACTTGGAGTGGGGACCAGGTACTTAAAACTTGAGAAAGAAGGGAGAATTGAAGAAATTGGCTTGAAGGAGATAGTTTAGACCTTACTTCACACACTGTAGTCCTTGGACCAGCAGCACTGGCACCACCTAGGAGTTTGGTAGAATTTCAGAGTCTTGGGCCTCACCCCAGACTCACTGAATCAGAATTTCATGTGTATACAAATTAAAATTTGGTGTGGTCTTACCAGTCTCTCTGCCATTTTGTGCAATTACAAACACATAATTGATGGATTCTTGGCTTTTTCCCCCTGTCAGTCAGGCCTCCCTAGCACTTGTCAATTAAAATTTGCAAAAGGCTTGTCTAAGTCACCCTATGCTCTCCTCCACTCATGCTGGCCTTTCCTCATTGCCTCTGTTGTCAACATTGTTCTCATTGCCAACATCTTTCTTGCCTCATGCCTTTGCACATGCTGGTTTTTTTCCAACTAGAATACTCTTCAACTGTCCAGCACCAACTCTCCCATCAAGTCTCAGCTGAAACATCACTTCCGCAGAGATGCTTCTCTTGTCACTCACTCTAATGGAGATCCCATACCATTCTCTCTTGTGGCCAACAGTTCTTTTCTCTCATAGTAGCCATTACGATTTGCATTTATAAATTAGTTGTCTTCCTTACCAGATTGTTCAGGGGAGAACCATGTATGTTTGCCATAACAGGTGCTCAATAAATACTGTTTGAATGAATAAATAATTGAAATCAGTTTTTTCACTGCATTACTCTTAGATACCAATGAGCATCATCAATCTCCAAGAGAATAATAAAGTGTGCAGTGTTTCCCAAACTGCATTGCCTTTCTGCAGAAAACCTATGAATGTTCTAGGGAATAGCATTCCACAGAACACAGTTTGAAAAATCCTGAGGTAAGTAAAGTGGGAAAAGACCATATTCCTAGAAGTCAGAGCTTTTTAGAAGTCTAAGGAAGATTAAAAATATGAACACTCTTGTTCAGCTTGCCAACACTATGGCAGATTAGACTGGTTCTCATCATAATTACGTAAATCTCCCAAAACTTGTTGTAAGGATTCATCCATCAATGAAAATGACCAGACTCCAGAACCATTATGGAAGAATAAAAGAGAATATGAATCCTCAGCTACCACTGCTATGAAAAAGCTGCATCTTTGGAAAGTCTACATTGCAATCATTTAGAAACTACTTTTCTAAGTCATGTCCCTGAGATCTCTGCACAGTACAGTGTAATAGAATTACCCATCATAGCTGTCACTAAAAGGGCAGAAATAAATTATCTTTGAGGAGGTCACAAAGTGAAGGTGTTCTGATTACTATTGCTGGATACCAAACCATCTCAAAACCTA
>NW_011888782.1:15888073-15892949 GCF_000151845.1 Pteropus vampyrus
AAAACTTGAGAAAGAAGGGAGAATTGAAGAAATTGGCTTGAAGGAGATAGTTTAGACCTTACTTCACACACTGTAGTCCTTGGACCAGCAGCACTGGCACCACCTAGGAGTTTGGTAGAATTTCAGAGTCTTGGGCCTCACCCCAGACTCACTGAATCAGAATTTCATGTGTATACAAATTAAAATTTGGTGTGGTCTTACCAGTCTCTCTGCCATTTTGTGCAATTACAAACACATAATTGATGGATTCTTGGCTTTTTCCCCCTGTCAGTCAGGCCTCCCTAGCACTTGTCAATTAAAATTTGCAAAAGGCTCGTCTAAGTCACCCTATGCTCTCCTCCACTCATGCTGGCCTTTCCTCATTGCCTCTGTTGTCAACATTGTTCTCATTGCCAACATCTTTCTTGCCTCATGCCTTTGCACATGCTGGTTTTTTTCCAACTAGAATACTCTTCAACTGTCCAGCACCAACTCTCCCATCAAGTCTCAGCTGAAACATCACTTCCGCAGAGATGCTTCTCTTGTCACTCACTCTAATGGAGATCCCATACCATTCTCTCTTGTGGCCAACAGTTCTTTTCTCTCATAGTAGCCATTACGATTTGCATTTATAAATTAGTTGTCTTCCTTACCAGATTGTTCAGGGGAGAACCATGTATGTTTGCCATAACAGGTGCTCAATAAATACTGTTTGAATGAATAAATAATTGAAATCAGTTTTTTCACTGCATTACTCTTAGATACCAATGAGCATCATCAATCTCCAAGAGAATAATAAAGTGTGCAGTGTTTCCCAAACTGCATTGCCTTTCTGCAGAAAACCTATGAATGTTCTAGGGAATAGCATTCCACAGAACACAGTTTGAAAAATCCTGAGGTAAGTAAAGTGGGAAAAGACCATATTCCTAGAAGTCAGAGCTTTTTAGAAGTCTAAGGAAGATTAAAAATATGAACACTCTTGTTCAGCTTGCCAACACTATGGCAGATTAGACTGGTTCTCATCATAATTACGTAAATCTCCCAAAACTTGTTGTAAGGATTCATCCATCAATGAAAATGACCAGACTCCAGAACCATTATGGAAGAATAAAAGAGAATATGAATCCTCAGCTACCACTGCTATGAAAAAGCTGCATCTTTGGAAAGTCTACATTGCAATCATTTAGAAACTACTTTTCTAAGTCATGTCCCTGAGATCTCTGCACAGTACAGTGTAATAGAATTACCCATCATAGCTGTCACTAAAAGGGCAGAAATAAATTATCTTTGAGGAGGTCACAAAGTGAAGGTGTTCTGATTACTATTGCTGGATACCAAACCATCTCAAAACCTAGTGGCTTAAAATAGCAACAGTTATTTATTTTGCCTACACATCTGTAATTTGTGCAGGATTCAATGAGAAAGGTCCATCTCTCTTTCAGATGGTTCAGCCTGAGTAGTCTGACTGTGGCCTGAAGGATTCCTTTTGAGACATCTTGCTTCCATGATTGGCAAGTTGTAGTGGTCCTGGGAGCTCTACCAGGCTTGTGGGCCAAGGCCTCAGCTCCTCTTCACAGGAGCCTCTCCATGAGATGCTTGGGCTCCCTCATAGCATAGTGGCTGGGTTCCAAGTATGAGTGCCCCAAAAGAACCATCAAGCTGCATGGTGTTATCTAAACTAGCCTTGAAAGTCACAAAACATCACTTCTGCTTCCTTCTATTGATGAGAGCAATTACAAGCTTACCCAGATTTAAAGGGAATTAGGCTCCATTTTTTGATGCAGGAGTAGTAAGATTCTTAAAGAGTGTGTAGGATGGAAGAGATTGTTGCAGCTATTTTTGGAAAAAAATGCCATTGAAGAAAAGATGTAGAGGAGGAATAATTTTTTTTAAAAAAAAGACAAAACTTGTTAAAAACAAAACTCCTCTTACAATCTTTCTTTATTATGGAGGAAGGAAAGGTAGATATTAATATGTGTCAAGAGAGAGTAAAGATTTTATTCCTAAAAATGTGGAGACTTGACCCAGGAAAATCTGCAGAGGTCTAATGGGGGCATTGAAACCACACCTTGCCCCAGTGAACTACGGACTTGATGGAAGTTAAGCAGTCATTGTGTCAGGAAACATAGAACAGACTAAAGTATTAGTAAGACCAAATGAAAACAAAACAAGTTCTGCCTACAGAAAATCCACAGTGCTGGTGATCTGAAGGCACAGGCTTTCAAATAAGTCTGATTTTCTAGGAGAGTCTCAAATCTTGATCTGAGCCTTGAAAGATAAGTAGGATTTAAATACTCTGCCAACCAAGCAAGAAAACTAAACAACAAATAAGGAGTGGAGAAGGGAGCAACAAAACAAGTGATCTCTTTTTTCTTTTTTCTTCTTTCGCTCAAAGTGCCATTGGACACATGCTTGGTGAAAGCATCCTGCTCAAAGCAGGCCCAGAACACACATTTATAAATACTAAAGATGTCTCCCTTCTCAGCCCACCACAGGCCTTAAAATTTCCACATTATACAGTCTTTCCTTTGGTTAAATCGATGTGGCAGATATGAGGATGCACCACTCAGATCTCTCTCTAAGAAAGAACTTACTGCCCAGCTCCCAGGACTGTGGGCAGCTGATAGCCTCCAGCTGTTAGTGTCTTTAGAGTCTGCCTACACTTTCAAGCCAAAGCCATGCTCTTCTCAGGGAGGCACCCAGACAATGACTAAGCAAGACAGTGGTGCAGGGTCTAGCTATTTTCACCCAATGCAGGACTCACCCCTTACCCCCATAATGGGTAATCTTTGCTCAGGAGTTCTCCATTGGGCTGGTAGAGGCTTTCTCCAGTGTGTATCATGGTCTGATGGCTCCCATTGTAAATCTTGCTTCAAATTCTTTTCTTTCACAGGTATAAATCCCCAGTAAACTTTTTGCACCCTAACTTTATTTCGGCATCTGCTTCTGCAAGAACTCAACTTGCCACAGGCAGTATTCTCAAGGGTTCTCCATGAAAAAGCCAATATCTCAGTATAATAAGTGCCTCCCAGCCTTGAGCACCTTAGACAAGCACTGTAGGAGTGGGACACTGCCCAGGTACATTCTGAAGGAGGGAGAGAATAGATAGGAGAAACTTGGAATATTTTCATGCTATAATGTGGCATTATTGGACAAAAAAGGAGAAGATAGTAGATAAACTTAAAAGATGTTGTATTCATCTTCAGGGCAATCTCTCTGGAGGAGGTCCTAGGCAATTCCCACCCTTGCCAAACAAGAGTCACTATGAAACAAGACTTCATCTGGTCCACAAACTTTCCCTTAATGTAGTTGAAATTTACGGACCTTAAATATAAGGCTGAATAATACATTTTGACAAAAATATGACTATTTACATTTAGGGACTAATTTTACATTTAAAATATAGGTATATGACTGGATTTTAGCTAAATGTTTTTAAAAGATTGGTGACCTACTTGAGCATGGGATGTTTGGGTCCTAAATGCTCAGCCATCTTTGATAAGAGTGAAACCTACACTCACCTCATCCCAAAGACAGCAAAGACCTGACAGAAGTCTCTCAGCATAATCTAAGTAATAAGACACACAGCAGGGCTATGGTTTTGCTGCTGTTCCTGCTGAGAACCAGTGAGGAAGGGCTATTTCTCTCACAATTAGCAAAGGTGGGATCCCAAGATTTGAGAGAACTCTGACCTGAGTATTAGTGAGCCTCACACAACACCAAAGCAGGCCTGAGGAGAAACCGTCCCCTTGCACTTCCTTATAGAATAGGTGTTCTCCTTTTTTTCTTCCCCAATGGGTCTCAGAAGCTCAGAAAGCAGAGTTAATGCTTGCTTATGTTTTACATATATCCTGACAACTTTCATGAAACCAGTTCATTTAGAGGAGAAAATCTACTTCTAGTTTCTATCTTACCCCTGGAAATAGGGACTTAAACTCTAATCAGAATAATATAAGGGTCACAAAAAAAATTGTATCTGCTGAGAAAAGTATTGACATTGCCTTGCAAGGATGGAGAAGAAAACAAGAGTCCATGCCCTCAGCAGAAATATCTCCTCACCATCTCTTGTTAAACAGTTAAATAGCTAATTTGCTAATGATCTAAGGAACTACACAATATACATTTTCTCTGCTTCATGTCATCCTCTACTTCACAGTTTCTTCTTGTTCTTAGTGTCAGCTTGATATTTTCTGTTCACTTAGTCACTTTCTGCTTCATGCTCTTTTCTGTCTTTTCAATTCCTGCTCCTGTTTCTCTACTTCTAAGTCTTTGCAGATGCAATCAAAACCCCTTCTGCCTACCTCCAGGTCCACCACAGTCATAGTAGAGAACTTCCAGCAAGCTGAGCTTCCCAGTTCAAGCACCTTTTGACTTTTCTACCTGAGGTTCCATGGAAGCTTGTTCAGCTGCAACAGGTACAACCTTGAAGAGTAAAGGAGTTGATGTTATAGAAGTAATAACCCTCGCCCGATGGGGTTATTACTCATTGTGATAGGGGTTATTTATTGTGAGAGTCTCTCAGTGAATAAGTATCCAGCTTCCATGTCCTCCAGGAAGACAATTTCTAAATGAGTCCCACATGGTTTTTCAAAAGGTCCCCAATAAGGTTGAGCTCCAATTGGCCACAGTGGTACCCACTCATTAACTCTTTATTAGTTTTTCTCTTCTTACATGTCCCACTTTCTCTACTTTTGATTCCTGAAATCACCTTCTATATTAGTCAGGGTTCTCCATAGAAACAGAACCAACAGGATAGATGATAGATGATGGATGGATGGATGGATGGATGGATGGATGGATGGATGGATGGATGGATGGATAGGTAGGTAGGTAGGTAGGTAGATAGATGAATAGATAAAAAGATTTATTATAGAAATTGGCTCACACAATTATAAAG
>NW_011888782.1:15893924-15910574 GCF_000151845.1 Pteropus vampyrus
AGCCTAGATCACTGTGCAGTTAAAGGAAGGTTTGGAAAAGTTGTTCAGGAGTCCTGGAGCCAAACTGGCTAGCAAAGAAGTCCCCTGTCTTTCAGGAATGGGTCTGTCTTAGAATCCCCATCAAACATACTCATTGGTAGGGAACAGCACACAAGAAGTATGGCTTTGGCACAAACACAAGTGAGATTTCAAAGTGCAGCGGCTCGAGCCTCAGTCAATTATACTCCCCATTCTGAGTTATGGGAAGCTCACGGTTGCATATGGACTACATAATCATCACTCTTATTTGGGACCCTCTGTGCTTGAGAACCTATTATTATTTCCGGCATGGCTAAGTGATTTGCTCTAGCCAATGAAATGTGAGTAGAAGTGAAAGGAGTTGTTTCCAGACAGAAGCATTAAGAGCCAATATGGAGTTCACCATCTTCTGTTTTCCCCTTCTTCAACAACCAACCATGTCCCAGAAAGAAGCTTCATCATCAGCATGAGTCATGAGACAAAGGTGAGATGGCACAAAACCACATCCAACCCATGGTCGTGTAGTATAAATGAGAAAGAAATCTCAGTTGTTTTAAGTTGTTGTAAAGTTCTTTGTTACCACAGCATAACTTAACCTATACTGACCAACACACAATTCTGCCATCTCTCCTACTCTTCTTGTCCACACATACAAAAAAAAATTCAGATTATCCTCACATAGAATTTAAGAAAATTATTTTCTCCAATTACCTTTCCCTACACTCCCATTGCCACGGGCAATAAGTTGAGGGGTTTGTTTCTTTGTTATTATTGTTTGTTAGTTTTCTCATCAGCTAACACTATTAAGAAAAATGCTTGTGGTTTTATATCCTGAATTGATTTTTTTTAAAGGAGAAAAAAATAGGTATCTCAATTTTAAAGTCTAGAACTTCTGTGATGGAGTTCACACTTCTCAGTACCACCATGATGAATTCTTCTTTGAAAACCGTTTCTTAAACTATATATCCTACATGGCTCTATGTTTTCATCAGTCATTTTTCGTTTTATACCATAATTCTTTTTTCCCCTCTTTTACAAATCCTTTACAGTGGATTCAAGGGAATAAAACTACATTTAAGAACTTAATGTTCTGGATGAATTTATACAACTTCAGATGAACAGGAGAATGATCCTGACAAGTGACGAAAGATTCATAAATACAAATCCACTTTGGCATCTGTTTTATCTACTATAAAATAAGAAGGAAAAAAAGGAAGCATTCAGAAGATGCTGGTTTAGAGCAGCTCAATTGGTCATCCACTTTCCCGTTGAATGGTGCCAGCAGCCTGGTGCTAAAGGATTGTCTGGATTTGATGTATGACCCATGTACTTGCCCGAGATGCAAGGGGTTGAGGAACCATGTGGGAGATTCATTTTGATTTAATCATGGGTTTAAATGTGCTATTTAAACCTTTGGCAAAAAAGAGCCCACAGAAGTTTGTGGAAAAATGTCTCTGAGGACGCTGGTCTTTGGCTAAAAATAGAAAGAATGCAGAATGCTGACTAATTAACATACCTAACTATAGAAATTCCTTACAGACGAGTGCTCATGTCAGCTTTTTTCTCATTATAATGGTCATTGCTAGTTTCCAGTCAGAAGTAAGAAAATTACACATGGGAAGCCTGTGAATCGCTGTCAAAAGGGAAAACTGAATGCACCTGGAGATTTCTTATGCCAAGGTGACGTGCCATATAATTTCAGGTTGATATTCACCCACCCTGTCCCCTGACTCTTCCCAAATCTAGAGACAGACCCCTTGGTCACTCTGGATACCAAATACATTGATTTCAAATAAAATCAGTAGAGTGAGTTTTATTTCAGGCTTCCAGCTGTAGTAAGATATTCCAACTGGTGGAAATCAATCCAACTGAAGTACCCTTGAGCACAAATCAAATGAGACTAGACTGCAATTGAGGAAAATTATAGTCATAACTTTGCTTTAGAAGCTAAGACGGCTTTCTCTCTGCATGATCTCTGAAATGGTATGAATGCTCTTGGCTATCAGCAATGATGCAGGTGCCAGAACACATTGTTGCTAAAGAGAGTTATTAAAATGTCTTTATCTATCTGTGGCATGTCATCATTATTAAAAACAAAAGCAGAGAGCAAAATAATAAAGTTAGATCATATTCAAGGGGTTCCAGGCCTGACATGTGCTAGCAATACTATTAATGCGAGGATTTAGTTGGTTCCTGAAGTATTCTGTTAATCAATACAAACACGCCATGATGCAGAATAGATGAAAAGGTTACTTTTCATAAGCGAGCTCTCCTACTAGGTTTCCACAGTCCATTTCTGTCTTGTAATTGTACACATCAAACAAGGTTTCTGACACATCTAATACTACCAGCATCATAGAATATTATGCAAGAGGGAATCGTGGGCACCACCTCATAAACATCTATCCACTCATTCACCTCTCACTCCGACATACTCAGTCCTCCATTTCACAGATGAAGAAAACCAAGTCCCAGGAAGGTCAAATGAGTTGCCTAAGGTCACACAGTGAGTTAGAGACAACCAGAATTAAAATCCAAGATCAGAACTGTTTCTTCTCTAGAATACGCTCTCACTATTCATTAGCAGCTTCAAAAAATTTTTTTAGAAGTGAGTAGACTATGAATTATAAATAAATCAATAGGACTCCACACCAAATCCCTCAAAGGTAACTCAATACGGGATGCCTCCACTTTTAAGATGCAATTAAAATGCAGTACATCCCAGGAAACAGATGTTATAGAGCTCACCCTTGGCCGATCAGTAAGGCTCTGCCAAACATGAATAGCACTGGCAGAAACCATCACACAATCCGGAGTAGAATGAAGGAAACAAAAAGCCAAGAAGTAAAGCCTAGGGGTCGGATAAGATCTATAAAACGAAAAAAGAAGAAAAATGCAGCAGGTTGAGAAGCAAGCCCTGCCTCTGCATATAAATGGACACCATTAATCTTTGAGACAGGCAGATCAGCAATCCTTGATCCTCCAAGTTCTGTTTCCTTTCATTTGAATTTAGCTTAACAAACATTTACTGAAACATCTGCTACATGCCAGGCACGAGGTTGGGCATGGAAACACTTGTAATGGTAGACCAAACAGCTGTGGCCCCTGCCCTCCAGGAGGTTATAGTCTTATGGGAAAGAGTGAACAGAAGGAGGACATTTAAGGAAATATGTTAAGTGCTGTGCTCTGGATGTTCTGGAAGCACCGAGAAGGAATACCTGCAAATGCCTTTTCCACATTCATTTCATGCTGACTCTGTAAACTAACAGCCCAGCAGTTTGGGTGGGAATGACCCCAGGCCCAGCTCCAAGGGGGAGCCCCCTAGGCATAAGCCAATCAGTGTGTCAGATTTCTGGGGCTCCAATGATTGGTTCCAGGTGAACACATGACCTAAGTTTGTCCTATTAGAATAAAACCCACTTCTTTTTCAGTGGTTGTGGGAAGAGAGGCTTTCTAGTCTGTAGAGTATAAATGAGAGGCCACCACGGTTGTTTTATGACTGCAACCAAGTGCTGAGTGGGAAGCTTCTTGCTGCCCTAGAATCGAGGTCCAGGATCAAAGCTGGAAAGAAAGCAAATAAGGGCCCTATCCCCTGGCAAAATTATAAAACAGAGCAGGAAATTCCTCAAGGTTCACTAAAAGGCCACTAAACTGGTTCTTCTTGCACCTGAAATCAGGTGAGGAGGACTCCTGAGGACCCCTCACAGAGATGAGGAGTGCCCTCAACTGAGACAGCAGATCTATACCTCCTTCCATAGCTGTATTTACCACTGTACTACAGAAACCCACACACCCAGCATAGGATCCCTGCTGGCCAGGGTATGTGGAGGGAGGGAGTTCCTGAGTGACACTGGAAATCTCTCTAGGAAATAAACATAGTGATAGGGTCTTCCTGTGTGCAGAGTTCTCAAGTTGGGTGGCCAGAGTGGAAAGTAGAGAATCGGTATGATGTGCCTATGAACAAGAAGATAGCATGCCCATCCCAGCCCAGTTCCTTAAGGCTATTAGATATCATGAAAGAAGCTGCAGAAGTTTCTGTGACTCCGCATGAGGCCATGTAGGCAGTCGCCAGCTGGCCAAGGGCACAACCCATGTAGAGAGGATTAGAGTGCACACTACTAGAGGTAATGAAGAAAAGACCCAACTGCTCTCTCTGAGGGCTCTTTATTACTGCAGGAGTGGGAAAGAGATGAACAGCAGCATCCCAAGAAAACCTGCTCACCATCAACCCAGATGACCTAGAACTGGAGGAAGACCAGGAGCAACGCCTCCAGCAAATGGCAACCACCTAACAAAGACCACTTTGCCACTTTCCCAGCACCTGCCCCCTGTGGTAAACACAGAAACATTCTAGAACCTGAAAAGAGAAGGAAGAAGAGTGAATGAGCAGCCCATGCCCCCTCTCTACCGCATGTACTTTATACCCCAGTTTCAGCTGAGCTGGAGGTAAAGGAAGAGAGGAAGAGATCTTAAGAGTGGATTTAAGATTGAAGGTTTAAACACAAATAAGATCGAATTGTAAGTGCTGAAATGACTGTTTTACTAACCAATGTGGCTATAAAGTTATGGAATCTGTTCAGGATATTGGTTGGAGACGGGGAAGTGCATTGATTGGATAAAAGTAAAACTTTCTCAAATCCTCATTCTGTCACTAGCTGCCTAAAATAGGGATAATGAAACCTAACTTTCAGGACTATGCATGCTGCCTTTGTCCATTCAGTTGGCTATAACAAAATACCACAGACTGGATAGCTTATAAACAACAGAAATATATTTCTCATGGATTTGGAGGTGGAAGTCAGAGATTAGGGTACCAGCATGGTCGGTGAGGGCTCTCTTCCAGGTCACAGACTTTTCGTGTCCTCACATGACAGAAGAGGTGATGAGTTTCTCCGAGGTCTCTTTAATAAGATCACTAATCCCATTCACGAGGGCTCCACCCTCATGACCTAATCACCTCCCAAAGAACCGCACTTCCTAATACCATCATATTGACTATTAGGTTTTCAACATATAAATTTGGGGGGACGCAAACATTCAGAGCATAGAACATGCCTTCAAAAATATGTAACATAGTTCAAAGAACAGTGCATATGGAGTTTAGAGAGCTGTGTAGGAATTATTGATAATAAGTGAGGCAGATTACATTTTTAAAAAATGACTATAGTAATATTTTAGTCCCACATGCATTTCTAGAACCACATTCTATCAAGAGGTGGAGTCTATCCCCCTCTTGAAGCTGGGCAAGACTTTGTGACTGCCTAATGGAATATAGTGGGAGTGTTGATGTCATTTCCAAAGCTAGGTCAGAAAAGGCAATATAACTTCTACCTGGCTCTCTCTTTCTCAGGACATTTGCTCTTAGATCTCAGCCACTCTGTTGTAAGACAGCCCAGGCCACATGCAGAGGCCATTGTAGGTGCTGAGGCCAACAACCCAAACGAAGATCTCAGCTTAGTTTGGGTTGTCAGTCATCATCAACCACCAGACATGAGATTGAACAAGACTTGAGATGATTGCAGCCACTGGCCTTCAAGTTGCTCCAGCTAATACCAAGAGGAGCAGAAATGAACTCTGTTCACTGAGATCCATTCAAATTGTGTATTTGTGAGCAAAATAACTGTCGTTGTTTTAAGCCACTACATCTTGGGGTAGTTTGTTACAACACCTTAGTAACTGAAATAATGAGGTTCGTAAGTAAGTGAGAGCTAGATGGCACACAGCCTTGGAAGCCATAGAAAATGTTTGGATTTAACCCTAAGTATATTCATCCTTCAATGTGATGATCTAATCCAGCTAAATTTTGAGAAGATGACTCCACCATGAGGATAACATAGGTGGGGAGACTGGTTGGGAGGCTATTATAGTTCAGGCAAGATATGCTGGTGGCTCTGTATTGGGTGGTAGTAATGGAGATGGCAAAAAGCTGACAGATTTGCAATATTCTCCACTTAGCAGCCAAAGTTAACATTCCAAAACACAAGTATAATATTGTTGTTGTTAAAAAGCCTTTCCAGGCTATTATCAAAAAAAAAAAAAAAAATGTAACAAGCGTTGGCGAGAATGTAGAGAAAAGAGAACCCATGTACACTATTTATGGGAATGTAAATTGGTGTAACAGCTATGGAAAACAGTATAGAGATGCCTCAAAAAAATTAAAAATAGAGCTACCATATAATCCAGCAATTCTACTTCTGGGTATATATCCAAAGAAAATGAAAACACTAACTCAATGAGTTATTACATCCTATGTTCATTACAGCATTATTCATGAGAGACAAGATATGAAAACGACCTAAATGTATACAAACAGATGAATGGATAAAGAAACTATGATACATATACAAAATGGAATATTATTCAGCCATAAGAAAGAATAAAATCTTGCCATTTTCAACATGGGTGGACCCTGAGGGCATTATGCTAAATGAAATAAGTCAGACAGAAAAGACAAATACCATATGATCTCTCTTATACATGGAATCTCAAAAAAAAAAACAAAAACAAAAGATCATAGATACAGAGATACAGATACATAGATACATAGATACAGATTGGTGGTTGCCAGAGGCAGAGGGATGGGCAAAATGGGTGAAGGAGGTCAAAAGGTCCAAACTTTGAGTTATAAAATAAATAAATCATGAGGATATAATGTACAGCATGGTGACAATTATTAATAATACTGTTAGATATTTGAAAATTGCTGAGAGTAAATCTTAAAAGTTCTCATCACAAGAAAAAAAATTCTGTAACTATGAATGGTGATAGATGTTAATTAGACCTATTGTGGGATTATTTCACAATACATGTAAATAGTAAATCATTATGTTATAAATCTGAAACTAATATAATGTTTTATGTAAACTACACCTCAATAAAAAACATTGTTTCCATATATTTCATATAGTGGCTGTAAGGTGCTCTGCCCGAGAAGACTAATAAATGCAGGTCCTAAAAAGAAGGGGATGAGAGAAAGTTTCCAAGTAGAGGGCGTACTGTGAATAAAAGCACAGCAGCCAGAGGTGCGGGAGAGCTCTGGTCAGGGCATGCAGCCCTCTGGTCAGGGCATGCAGCCCTCTCCGAAGTCTGCTCTCACCCTTGCGAATGTTCAGTAATGCCCATGACTGGCTTCTGTAACGTGCTTCACTCCTAAAGGCCCTGGTGATATAGCTGTAAGAGCCTCAGGGAACCTGGCAGGAAGACACTGTCAGCCTTCACCATTATAGGGTGTGTATTTAACCCTGTCACTATAGTAAATAGTAGCAGAGGTTTCTGTTCTGTTTGATTTTACCTTTGCCTTTTATTTACAAGAGAGAGAGAGGGAAGGAGAGAGAGAGACAGTGAGAAGCTGCAGGAGAGACAGGAATGTGGGTGGGGGAAGGAGAAAAAATTAGAAATGAAGAAGACAATCAATGGAAACCCCAGGAAAGAAGGACAAGGGTCCTGTGTAGAGTTCTGTATTTGGCAAAAACAAAAACAAGGCTGAGAATCTGAGATTGTTTCAAAAAATATTTAATTCAATCTTAGAAAGACATGTGAAGAGTCAAGACAGGTTCTACATGGACATTTAGTCCCCACATGAGTCCTTTGTTCCATTTCTGAATTTTCCCATCCACGTCTCTGGTCTAAGTCTTATTGGGACTATGTTTGAGGGAAAACCAATTCATCCAAAAAATCTTCCCAAATTCTGATTAGAATAGAATGGACTAATGTCCACAGGACAGTACAGCATATTACCTAAGGGCAGAGCATTAAATTAAGCTTCCTAAATTCAAATCCCAGATCCTGTATTAATTCCTTGGCCTCTCTGTGCCTTAGTTTCCTCATTAGTAAAAATAAAGATGAAGCAGTTCCTGCTTCCTAGGGATGTTATGAGCATTGAACGAGATGATATGTTTAGTGCTTGATATAGTAACTGATGCATAGTAAATGCTCTATAAATATTAGCTGGCCATCACTTTTGTGTGATTCCTACTAAGTGAACACAGCATTATTGTTTTACATTCTCTGGTTATATTAATGTACCTGTAGAGAGAGGAGAGATTCATCCCTGGAGGACAGAGTTATTTCTAGTGACTAGCTAAAGTGTTAGACAAGTAATTTAGCAATGATGGCCCTATGTGACACATCCCGAAGAAGAGAGAAGGCTCAAAGGCAGAGAAAAGTGGCATCCAGTCAGACTTAGCGTATCAAAAACTGTTCCTCACGAGAAGGACTCGAGCCGAATTTAAAGGAAAATTGGTGTAGTCCCCAGCCTCCAAGATGACCCTGCCTCAGCATATTTACATCTTTGTGTAGTCATCTCTTACATTATACCAGAATTGGCCTATGGGACAAATAACATACTGCTTCCATCTTGGGCTCTCACTCAGCCACTCCCTCTCATTCTCTTGGCGCACTCACTCTGGGGAAGCAAGATACCATGTCATGAGGACATTTAAGCAAACCTGAAGAGAGGTCCATATAGGAACTCAGGCCTCAGGTCAATAGCCAGGAAAGAACTGAGCACTAGCAGCAACCATGTCAGTGAGCATGGAAGAAATTCTCCAGGCCCAGATGAGCCTTGAGATAACTATAGTGTCAGCTGGCAGGTTGACTGCAGCCTCAGAGAGACCCTCAGAAACTATGAGATAGTAAATGTTTGTTATTTTAAGCCACTAAATTGTGGGGTAATTTGTTACACAGCAATAGATAACTGATACAAACAGGAATAAGCTGGATGAAGAAATGTTGGACAATACTTCAGGCAGAAGGAATAGGTATGCAAAGGTAGCAAGCCAAAAAATAATTTAGGTCCTAGTCCAAGCATTCTGGTGAGTTAAACCAGACCCTGAAAGCCAAGGAGATGAAGCTCACAGGGTGAGCCAGGACTAAGTCAGGGAGGCCTGGAAAGCCAAAATAAGATGTGTAAACCAGACCCCAAAAGCCAAGGAGGGTCTCCAAATTATTTTAAACTGAGAAGTGGTATCTGCAAATTTGTATTTCTTTTCACAAAGAATGCTCTGGTAGCATTGGGAAGGGTGAATTGGACAATGTTCTCTCTTTCTCCCTCCTTACTAGATCCTTCCTAATAGCACTCAAATCTGTTCTAGAATCTCCCAGATTGCAAAATTCTACATTATCTCTAGATCTACTACAGGAGTACATAGTTATCTATATACACTACATAAATTCCACCCATTTATCCTTTGATCCATTCCAATCCAGAGTCGGCCCAAACTGCTCTTGCTAAGGGCCACCAATGACCTTCATGTTGCCAACGCCAATGCTCAATTTTCAGTCCTCATCTAACACTCTCAGCAGCATTTCACACACTGGATGATACCATTCCTTCCTTCCTGAAACACTTTTCTTCTCTTAGCTTCCACTATATAACATCTGTAATTTTTCTTCTACCTCTAAGTGCTCCTTCTCCAAATCCTTTCCTGGCTTTTCCACCTACTATTTCAGCTTATAAAGGTTGACATTCCCCAGGGATAGATCCTGGGCTCTCCTCTCTCTAAGTGGTCATTCTGGGGACCTTATTCACACCTATAGCTCTAAATACTATCCTTAGGCTAGTGACTCTCCAAATTATTTCACCAGCCCAGACCTACTATCTGACCTCCAAATCTATATATGCAATTGACGATTAAAAATCTCTACTTGAATATCTAAAAAAAACATTTCAGAGTTATATATAATAGACACCTGAATATTGTTCCAAAATTGGCTCCTTTGTGTAGTGCCCCCTTTTTTTAAAAATAATGGCACCTTCTTGGACCAATTTCAAACACCTACAAGGTAGCACTGGTCCTTGCCCCTCACCCAACTCCAATCCAATACTAAGTCTCCAAAATATGTCCTAAGTCTGTCCAGTTTTATCATCCTCCTCAGCCACTTCCTTCCTTCTGCTGCCTACACTCCAAACCACCATCACCTTCCCCAGACCACAGCAATAACCTCCTAACCAATCTCACTAATTCCACTTTTGCTCCTTGCCAGGCCATTTTCCATGTTGTAGTCAGAATCATCTTTTAAAAATACAAACTAAATTGAATGATTTCTTTGCTGAAAACTTTTCAATGATTCCTCATTGTTCTTAAGCTAAAATTCAAAATACTGGCCATGGCCTACAAAAGCCCTCACAATCTGATTCAAGCCTATCTCTCCACCTTCATCTTAAACTTTTTTCAGGTTGTTTACTCCTCCAAGCTCTTTTAGCATTCAGGTCCTTCACTAGGCCTGGAATGCTTTTCCCCCTATTCTTAGTCTTCCTAGCAACTTTAGGTCTCCATTTAATTGACATTCTCAATCAGAGGGTCTTTTCTGCTCATTCTATCTGTTCTCGTTATTTATTACCATAAAAATAACTACCTCAAAACTCAGTGGCTTACAACAACTACCATTTATTGTATCATGCAATTTTCTGAGTCAGGGATTGGGCAGGGCTCATCTGGGTGATTCTTCGGCTCCCTGCAGCATCAACTGAGGTCCCTCAGTCGTACCCAGCTAGTGGATAGGCTCATTTACAGGGACCAAGACAGCTTCACTCACATGTTTGGTGCCTTGGAGGGAATGGTAGGAAGTCTGGAATGAATAGGACCAGAGTGGCTGGCTATACATGGTGAGGTCAGAGAGGTCAGCCATTTTACTTGATAGCTCAGAGCTCCTAGAGAGGTCTGGGTTGAATCTCTTAGGAACTCGCCTCATTAAGTCCCAGAATATAATTTCTGCTCATTCTATTAATCAAGCCAGTAACTAAGGCTAGACAAGTTTACAGGGATTGGATTCCACCTCTCAATGGGAGGAGTAGCAGAAAATTTTCTGTCATCTTTAATCTACCTATCTAGAACCGGTCTCCTCACAAACTATTATAGTACTATGTATTTTTTCATCTTAATTTGCAATTACACATCTATTTGTGTGTTTATTTATTCAATGCATTTCTCTCCCACTGGATCTAAGCTCCACGAAGTCAGGGCCATGTCTGTTTGTTCACTTCTTTGTATACAGCTTCTAGCTTGCAGCCTTGTACATAGAAAGTGTTCAACAAATATTAGTTTAATAAGTGAGTGAATGTCATCACTTTTTGAAAGTAAACTCCATAAAGGTAGGAACATGTCCTTATTGTTTATCACTGTACTGTAGGACCTAACAAATAAATAGGTACTGAATAAATCATTTTTCATTCAGTTGAAAAAGGCCAAATTGAATGCAAAAAGGACAATATAGGAGGCTCTTGAAGTAATCCAAGTTCTGACTGAAGGTCGTGCAAGTAGGAATACGGAGACAAGAATGGGCTAAAAGGACATTCGAGAGGGTTATCAATCAGGGGGCTGGATAAGCAGATCATGTACTGGATTGTTTTATATCTTATATACTCTCGGTACTTTTTCTCTTTACCTAAATTGTTTAGCAAAAAATGTTGCAAAGTTGGAACCCTCTCTGGAAAATCTAGAGAATAGGTTTATTGTGTGCTTGAGTCAGAGTAGGAAGGGAAAACAGTTCACTCTAAAAATCATTATGGAGGTGTGACTGGTACACAGCAAAAGAGATCTTCAAAGATAAAACTCAGGGACATGAATCCAGCCCTTTTTCTATTCACAGAGCTCCTCTTTCCTAAGTTCGACCTTGTCGGTTCTGAATTTAAGTTTGTTAAGGGAAGCTGCTTTACTCCTGACATGACACGTTATACGTGTCATGAGTAAACCTGTGTAAGTTGACTCGATATTGCCCAACTTCTAAGGAAGATGTGGGACCGCCTGTTCAGGCAAAAACTCCACAACTCTCAAAGAAAACCTGTAGAAACATTTTGCAATGTTACACTGACTTTGAAGTACCATGTTGAGTATTTTTCACTGAAACTGCTCATAATTTGGAGGTAGCAAGTCAAAGAAAGTACTTCTAAACCTAAAAAAAAAAAAAAAGATAACTTTCTAAGCATAAAACCAAAAACTGAAAAACACACACACACACAAAGAAAGGGATTAATTGCTTAATTTGGTTGCATACACATTTCAGTCTTCTATACATCAAAAATTAAGCTAAAAGACAAAATGAGAAAAAAAAAAATATCTCTGCCACTTGGTTAAGGCATACTATATAAAAGGAAGCAAAGCACAAGGATTAGAAGTTCTAGTTTTAGTATCACCAGGCTTGTATTCAGATCCTGGCTTACTCTACAGGTACATGACCTTGGACAACTCAATTTAAAAATGGCCTGAGCCTCAATTTCCTTACCTATAAACTAGATGAAATAATTCCCGCTACAGAGAGTTATTGTGAGACTCAAGAACAACATGTACAGTTTGTTCACTGCACAAGGGAACACAGTTTAGGGAACAAGTAGAAACTAAAATCCAGTTCACTTACTACTCACCAGTCACGTACCATGGAGCATGACTGTACATTCCTATCTGAGATTGTGGGCACATTTTATTATTTTTATTAAGAAGCCATCTGAACTAGCAGTAACCAGATCATAATTACACCAGTGAAAATTACATAAAATAATAATTACATTAAAATTATTCAAAATAATACATGCAAATCACTTAGCTCCATGCCCAGCACATTGTAAGAGTTTATTAAATGGAGCTATTACCAGTAAGGACAAATAGAAGAGAAATGGTCCTTCAGAATAATAAGTAATGACATGTATAGACAATTGACAAGAAAAGTAATTAAAATTTCTAATAACTAGAAAAAAATAGCCAACCTCATAAGTAATCAAAGAAAATTAAAACTAGAAACTATCTTGCCCTAAAAGTGTCAAGCTTTTCTAAAAACTAATAATGATGTCAGAATTGTGAAATGGGCTATCTTCATATCATATGGATAGTAGAGTGAGTTGTTATCCCCCTTCTAAAGAAATTTGACAATAGGAGTTTGGAAACCACCTATACCCTTCAGGTCTTGGTAATGTCCCTTATTCAAATTTGCCCTCTCCCCCTCCCCCCAAAAAAATCAGAGTTGCGATGCAATTGAAGATTTATGTTTGGTCATTTCCTTTGTCCCCTTTTAATTAGTTTGATCTACCACTTTAACCTTTGGGTTACCATTTTTCCCCTTCTTATGAAAAATACATGAGTGGTGTCTTGGGTCAGGTCCCCTAAAGACAGAGCTTGAGCCAGTGACTTGGCTTCACGTGATTTCTACAGACAGTGGTTCCAGGAGGAAGGGAATAAAGGAAGCAGGATAGGGCCAGAAAAGAAGCTGAGCAAGGACCTGGTCTCAGCTGAAGATTGCCTCAGCCTAACCCCACAGGGAGCTCTGGGGCATCAGATGCACCACAGAGCTAGTCTCTGCTTGGTGTGGGGCTACTCTTCTGTACCTGCATGTCAGTCAGTCATGGGATGCCAGATGAGTGGGCGGAGGGATAAAGTCCCAGCAGAAGTCGATCTTGTTCCACCCAGGATGATTCTCTGGAGCAGGGGCAGCTGCAAGCCATCAGCAGCCAACCTTGACAAAGGGCCTGGGAAGGGGAAGTGGGCAGAGCAGTAGCAGCGTCCACCACACGTGGGGACAGGTTGGATGTTTGGCCTCAGATCTCTGCCTGTGAGAGACGGTAAGGACTTGCTCAGCATAATAATTATCTAATTACCTCAGTAACCTGTGGAACTCTGCTGCCACATACCTGTGTTGTCATTGAGTAATTAGGTTTTTTGCTTATTAAACAATATCTCATGGGGACAGAGCTCCAGCAATTTGCTTCAGTGAAATGCAAGTTTATGGACATTGTCCACAGCCAGGAACCTGATATTTTAAACATACATTTGTTGCAAATCTTCTATGTAATAGAAGGCCTATTGAAAAGTAAGCAATTGAATATGCAAGTGGTGCCACTTTAAGGTTTGGAAAGGTGACAACTTTTAAACAGGCCGACCAACTTAAAAAGACCAAAAAAAAAAAAAAAAAAAAAAAGGATATGGGGCGAGACTGAGCATTCTGCATTAATCTCTGGATTATGAGCAAAAAGATCTGTCTCTCTAGGAAGCACAGAAGCCACCTAGGAAGGCTCTCTGAAAATGAACACAAGTCATAGTAACCCTCTGGTCTCCCGTCACTGCCTAGAGGGAACGCAACGTGGGAGGTCCTAAGGAAAACTGAAGCTCCCCAGGCTGTGTATATCCTGACATGGCAAAGAGGGGCTGCCAGAGCCAAGGGCAGCTTGTTGGCAGCTGGCAAGGCCACATGGGGCCAACTCGCTTCACTGCATTTGTATTAGCCTGGACTGTGTGCTCCGGTTCACAGTTATATGTGTGGTCAAGGATTATTTCCTTCCCACACTATGAGAAAGAATAAATGGTTGGCGTGAATCCTGCTCAGTCACATCCGGGTTCCTCCTTGCCAACCCCAGAGTCCATCCACTGAAAAGTATCCAACTTATGCTCTTGTTGGAGGTGCCTGAATAATAATCTGCAATTCTTGCTCTCAAAGAAATCCAGCTCACACACTTTCTCTCTTTCTCAATCTCTCTCTCTCTTTCTGCCCCACCCCCACATCCCTCCCTGTCCAGCTCTTTTCTCTAACTGCCTGTCTCAGTATAAACCCAAACTTCCCTAAAAGAGAAGCACAAGTTTCTGAAGGATTCTCTCACTGACCCAGGTCAGGAACCCTTGAGCAGTGAGATATGAAATGTACATAAAAATTCTACAAGTGTATATTGACCACCTACTATGTTCCAGGCCCTGAGTTAGGTCCAACGATCACATAGATAAGTTAGACATGGACCCTCAGGGCCTTCTTATCGAGTGAAGACAAAGATATTAAAACAACCAGTGCAGCCTTTTGAATCTCAGGTTTGTTAGGATGATAAATTTTTCTTCTGTAACTCAAAGTTACCCTATTTCTAGCCCTCATTCTGCCCCAGTGACAGAAACATAATAAACCTGGGGTTTGTTTCCTGCTATTTTCCATGGGGTTGTGTCTTCTTTCTAAGATGTTAACATACAGTCAAAGAGGGGAAACAGGGGCTTCGGTCACCATCTAATCACAGTGGCTGGCACAACATGCCTCTTTCTGTCTGGTCATCGGTCTTCGGTCTATTGGGGAGCAAGGGTGGCAGCAGGGGCCTGAGTTCATTTTTAGAAGATAACTGAGAGCTAGGATGTAAAGCGGACTGGGAGAGGGGGAGAAAACACTGTAGGGAGAAAGATAAATCGGAGGGTTGTTTTAAGTGTCCAGGGAAGTGATGATGAATTTGGTCTGGATTGGGTAGTGATAATGGAAGTAGGGAGGAGTTTGTGAAGCAGAATTGGTGGGATTTTGACTGATGAGATGCTAGGTAAGGGAGAGGATGGTATGGAGGATGACCCTTAGGTTTTGGCCTTGAGTGATTATGTAGCTGGTAGGGCCACTCTTGCCAGCAGGCTGCATGTGGAGCAAGGCTCTGGCCTGGCTGAGTACAGGGCGCTGGCAAGTTCCACTCCGGGCATGTCCATGGTGATCTGCTGGGGAGATAAGTTGATGCAGATATCCAACAGAGGTCTGAGCAGGAGGTCACAGACATGGACATCTTCAGAACCCAGACAATAGTTCTTATGTACCTTAACAGAGCCACCAGGTAGAACTCAGAGCCCAAGAAGAAAAAAGAGCAGAGGATAGAAGCCTGCAGAGCATCAACATGCAAGGGGTGGACAGAGAAATTGAAAATGATGAGGTAGGAATAGGTTGAGCAAAAGGCTATTAGACGCATCAAAGGAACAGAGATTGTACCAGGGTGTTTTCCAGCAGGATGAATTGCTGCAGTGGGGATGAGTGGAGCAGAATAGAACAGAAGCCTTTAGATTGTGCACTAACCCTTTGCTATGCTAAAGCCCACTACCATCACACACTATTAAAGAGCCAGTGACAACTAGTTAATACATATTTTTATTTTTATGATATTTACCATTTGAAAGGTCTAAGAAGCAGAAAGGAAAAGGAGAACCAAATGGCCTTCTTAGGTCAGAATGGGGTCCTCACCTTAAAAGCTAGTTACCTCCTTCACAGGAGTGAACTGTATCTATACATGTAATCTTAAGTAATTCATTAAGATCCCTTCACTTCTACTCTCCAGAGGGTAAGTGAGTGCCAAAAACTGGCAGGGGAACCTTGAACCAAAGACTACCTGATAGCATGTGGGTTACTTGGGCTGTGACTGAAATTATATTTTCTTAAGAATTGTGCACATTCTTTTGTCTGTGGGCAAAGCAGGGCATCCCCAGCAGGACACCCTGTTGGGAAATATCCATTTTGGATGATGTTAACAGAAGATAACACCCCTAACCCTGAAAAACCTCTCTGCTGTGGAATTTTAAATTCCCATCATTAGCCAGGCCTTTAAAAAGTTCCTGAAGACCCCTGCGTACAACAGGTACAGGTAACCAGGACTAATAACAAAATCTCCACTTCTTACTGTGGCTTTCATTTCTACCTTACCCTCTTCACCTTCATCTTCCTCACTTCGATGAGCTAGCCACATGGACCTTCTTATAATTCCCCAAACATTTAGGCTCTTTCATGCCTTCAGCCCTTTGCACATGCTTTTCTCTCCCAGCTTAGAATGTTCTCAAAGGATTTAGTTTAAATATTCCTTCCCCAGAGCCTGAAGAGCTGAGGAGAAATGTAAGGGAAGGAATTGAAAAGCAGCTAGTTTTGGAGAAGCAA
>NW_011888782.1:15910624-15927968 GCF_000151845.1 Pteropus vampyrus
TACATAAAAATTCTACAAGTGTATATTGACCACCTACTATGTTCCAGGCCCTGAGTTAGGTCCAACGATCACATAGATAAGTTAGACATGGACCCTCAGGGCCTTCTTATCGAGTGAAGACAAAGATATTAAAACAACCAGTGCAGCCTTTTGAATCTCAGGTTTGTTAGGATGATAAATTTTTCTTCTGTAACTCAAAGTTACCCTATTTCTAGCCCTCATTCTGCCCCAGTGACAGAAACATAATAAACCTGGGGTTTGTTTCCTGCTATTTTCCATGGGGTTGTGTCTTCTTTCTAAGATGTTAACATACAGTCAAAGAGGGGAAACAGGGGCTTCGGTCACCATCTAATCACAGTGGCTGGCACAACATGCCTCTTTCTGTCTGGTCATCGGTCTTCGGTCTATTGGGGAGCAAGGGTGGCAGCAGGGGCCTGAGTTCATTTTTAGAAGATAACTGAGAGCTAGGATGTAAAGCGGACTGGGAGAGGGGGAGAAAACACTGTAGGGAGAAAGATAAATCGGAGGGTTGTTTTAAGTGTCCAGGGAAGTGATGATGAATTTGGTCTGGATTGGGTAGTGATAATGGAAGTAGGGAGGAGTTTGTGAAGCAGAATTGGTGGGATTTTGACTGATGAGATGCTAGGTAAGGGAGAGGATGGTATGGAGGATGACCCTTAGGTTTTGGCCTTGAGTGATTATGTAGCTGGTAGGGCCACTCTTGCCAGCAGGCTGCATGTGGAGCAAGGCTCTGGCCTGGCTGAGTACAGGGCGCTGGCAAGTTCCACTCCGGGCATGTCCATGGTGATCTGCTGGGGAGATAAGTTGATGCAGATATCCAACAGAGGTCTGAGCAGGAGGTCACAGACATGGACATCTTCAGAACCCAGACAATAGTTCTTATGTACCTTAACAGAGCCACCAGGTAGAACTCAGAGCCCAAGAAGAAAAAAGAGCAGAGGATAGAAGCCTGCAGAGCATCAACATGCAAGGGGTGGACAGAGAAATTGAAAATGATGAGGTAGGAATAGGTTGAGCAAAAGGCTATTAGACGCATCAAAGGAACAGAGATTGTACCAGGGTGTTTTCCAGCAGGATGAATTGCTGCAGTGGGGATGAGTGGAGCAGAATAGAACAGAAGCCTTTAGATTGTGCACTAACCCTTTGCTATGCTAAAGCCCACTACCATCACACACTATTAAAGAGCCAGTGACAACTAGTTAATACATATTTTTATTTTTATGATATTTACCATTTGAAAGGTCTAAGAAGCAGAAAGGAAAAGGAGAACCAAATGGCCTTCTTAGGTCAGAATGGGGTCCTCACCTTAAAAGCTAGTTACCTCCTTCACAGGAGTGAACTGTATCTATACATGTAATCTTAAGTAATTCATTAAGATCCCTTCACTTCTACTCTCCAGAGGGTAAGTGAGTGCCAAAAACTGGCAGGGGAACCTTGAACCAAAGACTACCTGATAGCATGTGGGTTACTTGGGCTGTGACTGAAATTATATTTTCTTAAGAATTGTGCACATTCTTTTGTCTGTGGGCAAAGCAGGGCATCCCCAGCAGGACACCCTGTTGGGAAATATCCATTTTGGATGATGTTAACAGAAGATAACACCCCTAACCCTGAAAAACCTCTCTGCTGTGGAATTTTAAATTCCCATCATTAGCCAGGCCTTTAAAAAGTTCCTGAAGACCCCTGCGTACAACAGGTACAGGTAACCAGGACTAATAACAAAATCTCCACTTCTTACTGTGGCTTTCATTTCTACCTTACCCTCTTCACCTTCATCTTCCTCACTTCGATGAGCTAGCCACATGGACCTTCTTATAATTCCCCAAACATTTAGGCTCTTTCATGCCTTCAGCCCTTTGCACATGCTTTTCTCTCCCAGCTTAGAATGTTCTCAAAGGATTTAGTTTAAATATTCCTTCCCCAGAGCCTGAAGAGCTGAGGAGAAATGTAAGGGAAGGAATTGAAAAGCAGCTAGTTTTGGAGAAGCAACTGAGGAAGTTGAATCTGATTTGAGCTAAGAGGGAATACACACTGAAAGATTGCGTCTGACCAGGCTTAGCAGAGACACAAGTGCGGTCTGAGGCAATGCCTGGAGGTAGGAGTGTGGAACTGAGGACTTCTCAAAATCCTCTGTGGAACAATATAGAATTGCAATATGCCCAAGACTGCCTGGTATAAGATGTCAGAGAAAAGAAGTTTCTGACCCCCTTTTTCTTTTAGAGACCGCCTAAAACAAGAAGAGTGAGAGACAGAACACAAACTCCATTTCTGACGAAATAAGAAGCGTGTGTAAAGCTGAACCACAGTATAGGAGGAAGAGTTGCCAAAGGCAGAGAAAATTAAATGAATTCTGGAAAATGCTGAAAACACAATGTAAGTGGTGAACCCTGAGGGACAAAATAAACAACTCTGGGAAACTTCACTGGATTCTGAAGAATGACAAGTAATGGAGCCAAATACACTAAAGTAGAGATTATATGGGTAACAGTCTCCGATGACAATAAATGGCAAAGGTTTTGAAAACACTACATGTCAGAATCTATGGGCTACAGCTACAGCATTCTCAGAGAGAAACTGATCATCTTAAGCACTTACATTATAAATAAGAAAGGATTAAAGAGAAATGAATTACACACACATTCTCAAGGGGTTATAAAAAGACCAATAAAATCAGCCTAATAAAACACAAGTAAATAATTAACAAATTAAAACAGAAATCAACGAATCATATAATTTAAAAAAAGAAAAACTATACACAAAACATATAAATAAGGAAAGAGACAGAAAAAAGGGCATTTGTTTTGAGGGAGGAAAAAATACCAAATAAAATAGAAAACCATAAGCTAAATTAAGGGATAAAAGTCTAAAGCATAAAAAATGAAAATGGAAAAATACACAGATATATACAGAATATAGTAAAAGAATCATAAAAAACTATTTTGATTGATTCGATTGAAATATTTTTAAAACCTGAATAAAAAGTAATTTGAAAACCTGAATAGAGGATTGTCCAATGAAACATAAATTACTCAAAAACTAAACCCCAAAGACACAGACAATTTAAATGAAATAATTACTGTTTGGGACAGAGTGAACTAGAAAAAAAATTGTCAAATAACTACCCATTGCAAAAATATCAAGTCCAGATGGTTTTACAGGGAAAACCTATCAAAACTTTAATAAATAGCAAAGCCACTGTTACTTAAATTGTTGCAGAATATAGAAAAAGAAATAAAGATTCCAAATTCTTTTTATGAAATCACCACAACATTGGCACCAGACCCAACAAAGATCACACTCAAAAAAGAAAACCACAGACTGATCTCATTTATGACTGTTGACAAAAATACCTAACAGAAAATATTAGCAAATAGAATCCAGTAATAAGAGTAATATTATACAACAAATATAACATGATTAATTGGCATTCATGCCAAGAGAGGAAAAGACCGCTCTATATTATAAAATATATAAATACAATTAATCATATCAATCAGTCAAATTGAAAAATCATAAGGTGTCCACATATATGCTGAAAAATGATCAGATAAGATTTACATACATTTTCAATTTTAGTTCAAGTGGCCAATCACCTGATTGGTCTGGGAGTAAGGAGTTTCCCAGGATGCTGGATTTTCATTGATAAAACAAGGAAAGTCCCAGGCAAAAGGGACAAATTAATTACACAGATTTCCATAGAAACCGATGAATTCTTTCTTTTTAATAGAGACACAGATAAACATGGTGATGGGTAAACGTACATCTCAACTCAGAAGACAGCATCACAAAAGCACTACAAATATTATGAATAAAGTTGGTAACAGGTCAAAGACGTCTACTGATGCCACATTATTTAACATTGTTATGGAGGTATTAGCCAATGCAATTATCTAAGAGAATAAAATTAAAAGTATAAAAATTTAGAAAGGAAGAAATAAAATTATCATCATCTGCAGATAATATGATTGTATACTTGGAAAGCTTAGGAGAATTATTATTCTTAGGCCATGATGATGTCAATGAAAAACAGGTAAGGTGGTTGAAGGTATAATAATAATAATAATAATAATAATAATAATAATAATAATATATAAAATAGACAGTATTCCTATATAAAAACAGCATGCTAGGAAATATCATAGAAGAAAAGATACCTATTACAAGAGCAACAAAAGCATAAACTATCTAGGAATAAATCTAGATAGAATTGTTCAAATTGACAAGAAATATGTAAGAAATATAAAGAAAACAAACTGAGATAAGTATGGGAAATTGAAGAAATTAAAGAAATGAATATATACACTCTGTTCTTATATAGGAAGACTGTCAATTCTCCCAAAAAGTAATTTAAATATATAATGTAATGCGATAACAATAAATATACCAACAGGATAATTTTCTTAGAACTAAAACTGAATTTCGAAATGTCTCTTGAGAGGCTGGAGACTCAAGCTTTACATGGCACAACAGAGAACTTTCAAAAAATAAGTATTCATCTCTCCCCAGAACTTCCCATCAATAACATCTATTTCTCTTCTTTTTCCTTTTTCCTCTCTCTTACTCTCCCCACTTCCCCCTACCCCAATTCCAGCATTACTCTCTTTTCCAGCACTCTCCCTGATCATGAGAGAAAGGGAGATAGGTACCAGCAAGTTAATGTTTATGTCTTTTCAGCAGCAAACAGAAACCCTGAATCAAACTGTAATTAAATAATGAGAAAATTTATTATAACTATATATTTATTATAACCAGATAACTATAGATCTTTTATATAACTATAGAATACAGAGGTAAGATGAGCTTCAAATTTAATTGAATTAAAGGCCCACCCTTGTCATCAAGAACACAAATGCTTTCTACTTCTGCACTTTACCCACTTTGGGGTTGGCATCATTCTTGGACTAATGGAAAGATGCTACCTTCTCTCCTTGTAGCTCTTTAAGGATCAGTGAAATTGTTCCTGTAAGCTTTACAGCATACTTATCCCCACACTTCACGCCATAATTATCCTTTCCTGAATCAATAATAGGTAAGAGCAAAGGAATTACCAATGGTGAACTAGAATGAATGGTAGATATATGATTGCAATGTCCACCATAATGTACAACTCACAATAAGATTCTATTTCAAGTCATTTTCATTCTCTATGCCTCAGCTCCCTACCTGTAAATCTGGATGGTTTCTGAGGGGCATTCTGACTCTAACATTCAATGACCCATGTGTCTTTGAGAGAAACAATGCGCAATGAAAATAACATAATCATTCTGATCTAATTTGTCCTCTGAAAATGAGGTAAAAATACCTACCTCACAGAGTTGTTGACAGGATTATTGAGGTAATGCAATTAAAAGGTCTAGCACTATGCCTACCACATTGTAGTTACTCAACAAATGACATAATAATGATAATGATAATTTTATTTTTTATGCAAAATGCTAATATTCCTTTAAAAAAGCTTAAAAACTTATAGAAGGGAAACAAGAAGCTGCTTTTTCAGAAAAAAAAATTAATTCTGAGTTTGGTTTGGTTTGGTTTGGTTTAGTTTGGTTTGGTGTGGTTTGGTTTGGTTTGGTTTGGTTTTGATAGCCCTTTAACTTAATTCTTTTAAAGTCATCGTTTGAACTGAAAATAGTTTCATCATTTTAAGACATATTTACAGAGGAGAAATTACATTAGGATTGCTATGCCCTTCTCATCATTAACTGTTATTTGCATCCGAAGAAGAAAACATATCATTTAAATTCCAGATGCTGACTGTATAATTTATCTTTCTGTGGGCACAGGCATGTTTCCTTAGTGCTCAGTTCTACTTTGCCTGTATTTTGCAAATCACTGGTGCATAAAATTATTAATTAAACAAGTGATTTTTAGCTCTGTATTTATGCCATCTTTGGGCTAGAATACAGTGACCAATGATTCAAATAAACAAAATAATCCACTATACTTCTCATATTCTCTAAGAAAGAGGTCTTTGCATCCATACAACAGGGAGCAAGGAATGTTTTACTCAAGAATAGGGAGCAATCACATTTATTAACTCCTGTGGAGAGATACCATCATTTTACTAAGAACCATTTATAAAGCAATGCGGGGTCAAGCCCTTTAGAAAAGGAACTACCACAAATGTCAAATTATTTCTGATTGACCAGAAACAAACAGACCACTTCACCCACTGTAAGATACTTGACTCATTTAAGCTGTGAAAACTTCAGTGATTTTGGAAAATAGAAAAGTAAGTCTTCTCTGCCAGAGGATTCTATTATCACCTTAGCTCAACTCCAGTGGATATAAATAATTCATGTCAGAATTTCATGATCAGTACCTCATAAAGAGTGCAGATCCTAATTGTGAGAAGGGTTAAAGAAAAGGTATTTGTTAATGGATAGAGTTATAATTATAAAGTCTCCAAAAGACCTGCCAGGTTCTCTGTCTACCCTGAGAACTGAAACCGGAAAACTTTCCTGTCCTTGTGCTAAACAATACTAGGACCGAACATTCCTTTTTTTTTCTTGTCAACTTAATTAAGAAATATTTATGCACAAACATACTTTTTCCCCCAGTGCTAAACAACACTGAAACCAGGCAAAAGGAAGGAAGGAGGGAAGGAAGGAAGGAAGGAAGGAAGGAAGGAAGGAAGGAAGGAAGGAAGGAAGGAAGGAAGGAAGGAAGGAGACAGACAGACAGACAGACAGAAAGACAGACAGAAAGAAAGAAAGAAAGAAAACTGTTTACTTTTGAATACTAATAGTTTACACATCAAATACATACCTCAAGACCTTCGCCTTATATTACATAAAATATAATGTTATAAACTCTGTTTAATACCAATTAGTTCTCTGCCTTATAATATTCTCCTTAAAATCATCCATCTCAGGTCCTAAACCCAATAAACTCCCTCCCTGACTTCCCCTTCTGAGATATTACTAACAGTGACAGGTAGTGTTCTTCCTAACTGCAGTAAGTCTAATAAACTTAGCTTTCTTTGACCGACAGGCTTTTCTAGTGTGATCTTTTTGGGGTGTTGAAGGCCAACTATTCTTTCCTACAGAAAAATCTCAGACAATACCACAGAGATGGATAGAGCATTTTCAGTCCTACTTCTCAATAAATCCCCATTTCCTAGTCAACCACAATTAAGAAATACTTATTGTTTTCTACATAAAGAGCGCTATTTCAGGGAGTATATCAAATGTCAGATATAGAATGTTTCTTTATGGGTCTATAAAAAGCTTGGGAACAGATGATCAAGAACTGAGAAGCTAACAAACATGAGCAGCCATTGTTTGTTTGATACATTCTGGACAACTGGTACAGACCTTAGTGCCGGGAGGGCTCAGGAGAGGGGTATCCCTGAGGCCTGGGAGATGCACAAGCTGCTGGAACCAACTGCTTACACTTTCTTTCCCTCCCAGAGCCTCCCAGGATGCTCCTCCTTGGTTCTCCTTCAGACTCAGCTCCTGAAGCCAAAACATGACTGTTCATAATTCATAAAATATATTTGATGAGTTTGCTTCCCATTCAAACTGCAAGAGACAACAAACAATGTTTGAAGGAAAATCCAATTAAGTATTAAAGGATTACAAGGGCCAGGAGGGACCTGAATAGATAGTCTTCGGTCCTTCTTTGTTGCCATTTAAATTCTGTCCGATCACACATGATAGCTATTTATTCATCTGGAAGCTTATTTCCTCAAATGCCAAGGCACCATCAAAGACTTTCATGTGGCATGCAGAAATTCTTTTAAATATAGCTTCTGTGTTTATTCTCAAAAAGCAACCAACAATTAAAAATCTCTACAGTTTCACGGGCATGAAATACAAAATGTCAAAAGCATATCCAGAGACACTTCCAGACTCTCTCCTCCTCTAAGCAAGTAACTAAAAGGACAAAGCAATTAAATAAAACTAAACACAGCAGCAGAGTGTAAAAGCCATCCCACACAGCGCTGCTCCTCAAGGTTCCACCCACCACTACCAAGTACATTTCTCGGCGTACTTTTCTCTCATTGCTTCACCCTTGATTTGTACTATTTAGCAGTTAGGTTTGGAAGCCACTCCCTGGATCTGAATCCTTGACCCGCTCTGCCACTTACTAGTGATGCGAATTTGGACATAACCCCTTTTTGCCTCAGTTTCCTCATTCATAATAATGAGGCTACTAATTCTGACCTCCTCACAGATGGTAGAAAGTATTAAATTATAATAATAATTTAATAATGCACATACAGTGTTATGTGCTATGCTTAAACAATTATGCTTCAGTAATAAACAGTCCCCAAATCTTAACCCAGTAAGAGTTTATTTCTTACTCATGTTACATCCCCAGCTCAGATCACTAGCTTCTCAGTGCATGCTTATACAATGAATAAAAGAATGTGGCAGAAGTCACATGGCTTTTGAAGATTCCACCTCAAAGTGACTCACATCAGTTTCACTACTGTCTCATTGGTCACAGCAAGTCACAGAGCTGTGTCTACTCTCACAGGAAGTGGAGAAATAACTATTATATATCATTTCCCTGGAAGAGAGAAAAACCTGAATATTTTTGAACAGTCCTGATGGCTACCAAGGCATTAGAACGTAAGTGCAAACTATGGTTGTTGGTGGTGGTGGTGGTGGTGAAGCCATCAAAAACACTGTTACGAATATCAGAGCTAGAAAGGACTGGAGTTCCAGTGCATTCCCTTTACTTATTCACTCAATATTTATAATTAGTCAATATTTATTGAGGGCCGTTGCATAAAGAATTTATCTGGTCTTTGTCTCAGTTTACTGGGAGTTTTTAAATGCCTGGAATTTCCCAAGTGATAGGAGTGTCTTTGTTATTCATGGTGGGTCCCTGAGATCACACCTGAGTTTATGTAATGAGGTGACACATGATGGGCCCACAGGTAGTTTCAAGACAGGGTCTGACTATGCTAGAATGACTAATCATGTGATAAGATGGTTGGGCTTTGAGCCACATGATATCAGCCCAAAATTTGGGGAGAGGAAGGGGGCTAGAAATCAAGTTTAACCTCATGGCTAATATTCAATTAATCATGCCTATGTAATAAAACCCCAATAAAAACTCTGCACCAAAGCTTGAGTGAAATTTCCTGGTAATCATGTATCAATATGCTGTCAGGGTGAAATGTTCACATTTTACAGGGAGATGACACACAAGCTCCATGTTTGGGACCCTCCCAGAATTTGCCTTATAGGTCTCCTTGTTAGTGTTATGTGCTATGCTTAAACAATTATGCTTGTCGGGGTGGTTCTGATTTATGTTCTTTATAATCAAACTGTAATCATAAATATAACACTTTCCTGAGTTCTGTGAGTCATTCTAGTAAATTATCAAACCAGAGTTGTGGCTGGTGTTAAAGAGCAGTCTTATTGGAGACTATGCCCCAAACTTGTAAAGTCTGCACTAATTTCAGGTAGTCAGCATCGGAGTTGCATTACAAAGGCCTAATATATGCCCAGCACTAAAAGTAGAGAGGTTGATAAAATAAGCTCAGCTTTTGCATTATAGACTTATAGCTAAGAGGAGGAGACATATATTAAACGCAAATAAAGACCTAATAAGAATATGATTGTAAACTGAGTCCTACTACACCCCATATAATAATAAGACAAAAAGAAAAAAAATACTATGGGCAATGGCTCTTAACACTAAACAAAATTATCCTGTATAAAGGTACTGTGTTGTTAACCCCTATCCATTCTGAAGTACCTTCTCTGTAACTAAATATCACATTTAAAAAAAAAAAAAGGCCTTACATGCACATAGTAGCTTCAACGCACATGAAGAAAAAGCATCTACTAGCTGAACACTAGCACTACTACTATAAATTTCTTAGAAAAAGTCTATATAGCCAAAGTGATGCATCTAATGGCATATAGTTGTAATTTGATTTTTATTTCATCTTATTATTGCAAAAAGTTGTTCAGAAAAAAAAAATGTGTGTGTTTCCCAGAAAGACTTACTTTACTTTGCCGTGTTTAACAGATGCTTCAATTCCAACAAGTTGGATTTGAGGCACCAATAGGGACACCAACAAGGGCAATAATTCCTAATTGCTTCTTCCTACTTCAAAGTCGAGGAGGCTTACTTAAACAGGTAAGGATTGCTGTTTAAACAGATACAGCTTGGTAAAAGGCCATAAATCCAAGGCCTCATCACTTTATGACCTTTTTCTTAATGACAGCCATATGGTCTCCATTACAGATACCCCAAGTCCTCACTTCTCTAGGCCAAGTAGAGATGAGAATATAATCCTAGCAAAGCTGGTTTTGTTTGTTTGCTTCTTTTTACCAACTTTGGGTCATACAGTGTGTGTGTGTGTGTGTGTGTGTGTGCACACTCATGCACGTAATAAGAATTTAAGCTAACAATATATATAATGTTATACACCTATTGATCCTAAGATATTATCTTTTATATATATACACATAAACATATATAATAGATACAAGAGTTTTCTATGCCATTAAATATTCTTTAAAGCATAATTTTTTATAAAGAAAACAAATCCCATCCTATGATAAGCTATAATTTCTTGAGCAATTTTTACTATTGAACAGTTAGTTTACTTTCAATTCTGCCACAATCATAAATAATGCAGCAATAGACATCCCTGAACATAAATCTTTGTCCACACCCTTGATTATTTTCTTAGGATAAATTGCTAGAGAATAAATAATTGGATCAAAGAGAAGAAACATTTTTTAAGGCTTTGGTACTCAGTACCAAAATGCTCTCCAGAAAGATTGTATTAATTTTTCCTCTCACAAGGAGTGAGAATATTACTCTTACTGACACAAGAAAATTTGACCTAAAGACAATTTAACATTGAAACATTAGAGCAGTGCTTCTCATTCTGGACAATTTTGCCCTCAGCATACACTTGGTTGTCACAAGTGGTAGGATGCTACTAACATCTAGTGCATAGAGGCCAGGGAAGCTGCTAAACATCCTACAATGTACAGCATCCTCCATAACTAAGAATTATCCATCCCAAAATGTCAACAGTGTCAAAGTTGAGAAATCCTGCACTGGGGGCATCCCCTTTAAAATCGGGACTAAAACAGGATGCTCCTTATCACCAGTATCATGCTCATTCTCCTGGAAGGAACTTTCAATCAGCATATTAAGGATAAAATATAAATAACATATAAAATTGATGGTAAGGAGGAGATAAAATTGTCAATATCTCTGAACACATAATTGCACATTTTAAAATAAAACAGAATTAAATGGAAAAAAAGAAAAAAATAATAGCATGAGTATAGGCTATTACCCTGCTCTTTTTGCTTCTCCATAAAGAGCTAAGCAGCTGCCAAGTCAATCTGACTACATATCACTCACATGTATTACGTATTTACTGAGTGAAATATTAGGTCCCAGCATTGTTCTTAGCACTAGAGCTACAACAATGAATCAGGAACAACATCTCTTAGCTCACAGAGCTTTCACCTTGGTGAGAGGAGACTCCAAAAAAAAGCATATACACAAGTAAATATATGGTGTATTTGTTGGTAATAAAGTCTATAGAAAAAAATAATAATAAAGCAGGGAACTCCGGAGGAGAGAGAATTCTTAGATGCATAAATGAGCAAAATCTTACAGATGTTTGTCCTATAAAGATTTTGGCTTTTACCCTGGAGAAATTCAGAAGACACTGAAGGGTTTTATACAGAGCAGTGACATGTTCTGATTAATGTTTTCAAAGGACACCATGACTGTCAGGGGTAATAACAGAAGCAGGTAACAGAGAAACAAAGGAGTGACCAGAGACAAATCTAGGTAGGGCTCTGTAAGCCATTGAAAGGATTTTGGATTTGACTCTAAGGGAGATGGAACAGCTAGAGAGTTTTGAGCAAAGATGTAACATGATCAAACTCAAACTTTTTAAAGGAGCACTCTAGCTAACTGTAGGGAAAACACACCATGTGGGGATGAGAAACAAATACAGAAAAAATCGAGAAAACAAAAGTCCTTTAATGTTCTCAGGAAAATTCTAGCCCCTTCTCCCATCCACATTTGTCCAGCTCATTCTTAGATGGTTCAGATAGACGAGCAAAGAAACAACATTGTTTTTATTTCTCTTGGCAAGCAAATATTAGTGAAAGAAAGAAAAAGAAAGAAAGAAAGAAAGAAAGAAAGAAAGAAAGAAAGAAAGAAAGAAAGAAAGAAAGAAAGAAAGAAAGAAAGAAAGAAAGAAAGAAAGAAAGAAAGAAAGAAAGAAAGAAAGAAAGAAAGAAAGAAAGAAAGAAAGAAAGAAAGAAAGAAAGAAAGAAAGAAAGAAAGAAAGAAAGAAAGAAAGAAAGGAAAAAGAAAAGTAAAGAAAAAGAAAAAGGCTTTCAAAAAATTTAGTTGGAAAAGTTTCTGTTTGTTTCATCTTGGCTTCGTTGGACCAGCTGGACGTTTCCTTGGCTAGAGTTACTTGACTCTGGGACTTAAGGAGGAGTTAAATTTCACAGTCGGAGCTGACTATCAGATTCTAAAGTCCCCCTAACCATTCCTAAGGATGATTTGTTAGCCCCACTGACTGGAGTGATCTATACCTATGGCTTTTCAAAGGAGCAAAACCTTGGAAGTGTTCCCAGCCATCACTGGGTCCTTTTTCATTAATACTTTCCAATGGCATCAGGCTCTGTTCATTAATGTTTGATCCTGATAAGTCACCCAGAATAAAGGAATTATACTCTCCTCTAGACAGATACCTTGACGTGATTCAAAGGTTTGAAGTTTCTGAAATAAGAAGGAAAATCAAATCACAAAGGCTTCATCAATTCTGATTCAAAGAAGAATGGAGACCATGACCAAGCTGAGAACAACATTCCTTAATGATTCCTTCCAAAGATTTAAGATTTTCTTTGGCTTAACAGCCAATTTTGAGAAATGAAAACCAGATTTACTCTTTTACTATATTACATATTTTTCTTCAATGGGTATCATCTTTGAGGGCTGTACTTGGTTAGCAGTGATTGGCAATGGAATTTTATGAATAGGCAAGCTGTTGTCATAACTTAGGAACAAGACACAGGAGCAATATCCACAGGATCACATAGCAGATGAAGGAAAGCCTTGTCTCCTTAAACTATACACCAAGGCAAAGCAGATACTGGGAGAAGTGCCCTGAGTTCAAGGATAGGCCCCAAACTTGGATGGAGATGGTGAGTCTAGGGAGGGGAGTTGGGAGGCAGGAGGCACCCAGGTAGACACCCAGTCCAATGTACTAATCAACATGCAAAGTAGATGGAAAAGCTGCATCTTAGGGGAACACATGCCACCCAAGTCCCATCCCTGAGGGTCTCAGACCCTAAGTCTGGTTGTCAAAAATACATCTCCAAAGCAGCTATGACTGAGACACTAGACTGTACAGTTCTTGAAAGAAAAGTGCTTCCAATATACTGTAGGTTCTCAATGACTTCCCATTGAACTAAATTAGAATGCTTGCATTCATGGATGGATGGATGGATGGATGGATGGATGGATGGATGGATGGATGGATGGATGGATGGATAGATAGATGAACGGATGGATGGACGGATGGATCAAGTAAATGTCTTAATTTTAAACAGCCAGATGGAAGAACAGAGGCTATGGGAATATTTCCTTAATTGGTTTATCTCTAAACCTATATATGAGATCATCAGTGTATTTGATTTTGACTTACTGAGAAAAGCCAAGGAAATCGATTTGATTCTAGGTCTAGTCTTATTGCTTCATTCAGTATGATCCCATCAAACAAAAACAAACTTTCAGTGGATTCAAGGGCTTTTTTTACTCTTATTATAATATGGTATTTTTTGTTTAATACTTTCAGAATTGCTAATGGAGATTTACAGAAATAAAAAGCAGAGAGAATTCTAACACCACGGGGAAGATGCCAAACCAACCGGAGAATTACTGAGCAAGGGGGCAGAGAGATACTAGAATGAAAATAGAAAGGAAAGAGAGAGTTAGAGAGCCTGGTTTAGCTGATAGCTCTCCACCTCCATTAAAAAAGAGATCTAGATGTCTTCTATTAGTCACGTTTTCCTGCTCTTCCTCCTTAACCTGGACCACTGGCCAAAGGCAAGAGTCAGGTCACCTGCCCAAAGATAGCTCCAGTTAGAGCTACCTGACTATAACTTCGAAAGGTGTTCCTGCTCTTGATTTTTTCCACATTTCTACTTATCTCTGAGCCAATTGAGCTGCAAGCCTTCTAACTTCCTGCCTAATTGTCTTTGCCAGTGTGATAACCCTTACCTGACAAGACCTTCTCCTTTTGAAACCTTCGCTGGTCCTTAGAGTTTGCCTCCAACACACCCTTCATTCCATGAAACCTTTCAGGTGTATATGGACCTCCCCTTAGACCACAGTTGGCCCTTTTCTTAGGACCTGAACTTTAAAAACTGCATAGTCTTCACTAGCTACTAGAAAGTCATCTAACCTAAGACTCGCCTTCATTATCTGTGAAATAGGACTGCCACCGGCATTGCCTCTCTCACAAAATTGCACTGAAATGAGTGATATGGGTGGAAATGCTATGCAAACTACAAGGTGCTTTGGAACTAATATAAATACTATTGCAGCAGTCCCCAACCTTTGTGGCACCAGGGACAGGTGCTCCTATGAGAATCTGATGTCTGGCGATCTGAGGTGGAGCTGAGCCAGAGATGCTAGTGCTAAGTAGAGGCTGCAAATACAGATGAAGCTTCGCTCTCTCTCCGCTGCCGCTCACCTCCTGCTGTGCAGCCCAGTTGCTAACAGGCCACAGACTGATACAGATCCGCGGCCCAGGAGTTAGGGACCCCTGTGCCTTATAATCACATCCAGATAAGGACTTTCAAAGATCCTAAGTGCTGAAAAGATTATAATGTTCCCCAATGGAAAAAAAAACCTATAAAAATATAAATAATAATTAAATATTAGTCATAAGTGTAAATAAAGTTAGACAATGACTATTTCACTGCTTTATCTTTTTGAAAAATCAAATTCTGTTTTTTCTTTGCCTTTTCAGTTTGTTTTGTATCTCCGCTTTGCTGCTTTCCTAAGTCTAATGATTATTTGGTGCTCCATTTTATCTCGTCTACTAGACCAGGAGTTCTCTGACGCCTCTCTTAGCTTGCATATAGCCAGTGCCCAAGAAATATTTGCTGAATTTAATTCCTCCTCCTGACATTTTGCAGAAATTTGTCTCCTATGTTAGTAGGAAAGCTCCACAAAGAGTAAGAAGCATAAATGGCCCTGAGAAGTCATACCTCCATCACTCAATAGGAAATTATTAAAAGCAAAATATATGTATAATTCAGAACTTGGAACAATGGGAAATATAAAGAAAATGAAAGAAGGAGTGCATTCCCTCAAAAAGTATCTGAGAGGGCTGGGGAGGGATGTAGAAAAGAGGGAGTCAGGAGAAAGAGTAATTGAAATATAACTGGGGGAGATAAAGAAGTTCTTATGTAAATAGTTGAAAATAACAAGATATAAGGAATTATAGCTGGAATTAAAGTTGATATGGACCTTAGTTGTTATTTTACCTAATCCCTCACCAAAATTTAAGCTCTTATTTCTATACAACAAAAGAGGAGAGAGTGAGCATGCAATGTATAACATTCTCCATAATGGCACTTCTCATTTTTCAGGGCCATTCATGCCTTCTGTCTATGCTGACTCTCATTCCTAGAAAGAGGGTCCCTATATGACTCAGCACTTATTATGGTTATATTTTGTTCTAGAAAACCAAGGCTTTTTGCTTTCTGTGGGGACATACGTGAATATTCTCAATGTCTTAATTTCTCTCTCATTTCTCTCACTTTCTTTCCATTTCCTTTTGCCTCTGGTCCTCCGCCATCAGTATTTTATCTGCCCAACATGATCCTTTTTATCATTCTTTCTCTCTGCTGTCCAGGCTTTTAGCAAAATGCATTCTCCTGGGGAGGTTACATGCTCCATAGCTCATACTCAGCAGTTATGAGCTTCCCAGAGCTGCTGTGAAAAGCATTCATCTTGAAAAAATAAGATAAAATGAGAATCAACTCTAACCAAAACACTAGATTAGAAAAGTTTGTTGCACTCACTATAGCTTTTTATTTACATATTCTCTTTGACATTCTATTTGGGGCAGAAATTGGTGAATGCAGCAGTTACAGAATGGCCTTTGCCATCAGGAAAAACTGCTGCCTACCAGCTGTGGGCCTTGGGGAAGCTACTTCACATCCTTAAATTTTAGTTTCCTCTTCTGTAAAATGGGAATAACAATAACAGGACACAGAAAAACCATGGAGCCTGGAGCCAAGCCATTTTCAGTTTCTCCCCTCTCCTACAGGTGTTTTCCTTCACTTCTCAAATAAACTCCTTGTACTTAAATTCTTGCCTCAAGGTCTGATTCTGGTGTGGAGAGAGGCAGGTATTAACAAACACTTTGGAGTGACCCTCTTTGTGCAGACAGCAGTCACTACTAGAATGCTCTTCACTAGTTTTTTAGTGTAGGGAAGGTAGACATTGAGGTATCTGCTCCAGTCCAAAATCCTCTGTGTGATCTTTCAGGACTGACCTCAGGCATTTATTAAGGCTTTACCTGGCAGGCCTGAGGGGGAATAGGGGTGTGTAGGTGGGTGTACTGTTCTCCTCACTTGCTGCAGGGGTCAGCCATGTGCATATCTGCATCTCTCCCCCAGGTGCCTCCATGTGGAAACCTTCTTATTGGGGTGTCCTTTACCAAGGCATTTCTGAGGCACCTCTGCCACGATCACCTTATCTGGTGGGCCTTGAATACACTTTTAAGACTCAGTATTCAATATTTTTCTACTCCTACCCCCTTCCCTCCTTTCTCCCACCCCACCCCACATCCGGCCCTCAGGTTCAGAAAACAGTAAGAGCCTTTAATTCAGAGCTCCTCCAGTAGTGAGATGATCCCCAAATCTGTGCTAATTCACCCACCCCCCACCCCCATAACACTGTTTAAAAATGAAACAAGGGGGATCCAGTGATTTTTGCTGTTTAATCTCTTGTTTATACTGCCATAGTGAGTGAGTAAAGGCTTGACTGCTACTTTCATTTCGGCATGTTCTAATTGACCATCTCAACACCTGGAAGCTCAGCTCTTCCTTGCTCAATTCTTCATAATGATCATTGACCTGCATGAAGGTCATAATGAAACTTTTTGTGGCCTGACAAAAATACAAGCCTCTTTCTGTTCAGACCCTGTCCCAGAGATCATTTTGGATGAGCTCTAGTCCTTCTAGAAAGAAAGAGAAACAGACCCCAACCACTGTTCCTGGAGATTTGAAGTTTAAGAAGGCTGTCAGAATAGGTCAGAGTGGTCCTGGCCACCAGTACCCCAAAG
>NW_011888782.1:15929845-15962360 GCF_000151845.1 Pteropus vampyrus
CTTCTCATTTATTTTACTTATTTACTTGTAATTCATAATGTTACAAAAAGGTTTTAAGGATACTTATATATGCAATATGAGTTGAAATTAAATTTTAAATAAATGAATAAACTAGGAAATTACCCAGTAGATACAATCATTTATGTACACAGGACTTTACATATTCAATGAGTCAAATTAAAATAAAAATAAATGAATAAACTGGTAGGAAATTAGCCTATAAATATAAGCATGTATGTGCACAAAGACACATACAAAGGACATTCATTTCGGCATTGCTTTTAATAACAAAAAAAATGATTAAAATCAATTGAGAGATAGTTAAATAAATTAAAGCGTATCTATAGAATTGATACTTGTCAGCCATTATAGAGGAACTGTATGAGAACTGATGTGGAATGATTTCCAAAGTGTGATATTAAATGGAAACAAAGTGCAGAACATTATGAAAAGTATGCTATTATTTGTATTATAAAGATATGTATGTATGCAGTTGCATGTACATGTATATATACACAAACATATATATGCAGACATATAAACATACATATGTATGTATGTATGTGCATGTATATATTTTTCTTCCTTAAGACATTGTTAATGGGTAGATAGATAAGAAAATAGAAATAGTAGTTGTCCCCAGGAAGGGGAACTAAATGACTAGAGTATACAGTAGCAGGGAAATACACTGTTACCTATAAATGCATTTGTACATTTTTAATTTTGTACTATTCACCTGTGTTACCTATTTAAAATCATTCATTCAAATAAATTTAAAGGAATAGATGAGAAAAAAGCATGAGTTGGTATGTATATGTACAGTATGTAGAGCAGTATGTATCTTCTGGTTTATATTAACTCTTTTGCTCATTTTCTAGTCTGAGGACTTTGATCATCCAGACATTCTAAAGTATCACACTAGTCCCCCAAATTGATGTCTCATCAATTGAGCCTGGAAAATAAAAAGAAGTACTTTCTATTCAGGAAGAGACTTAGGCATGTCAGAGGATGGAAGATAAACCCCACTGAACCAGGGCCCTGCGTCTTGAGTGAAGTTCCTAGGGGTGCAATGGTCTAGAGCATGGGGGCATATTTTCATTAAAGTGAAAGACAAATTGCTGTACTTTGTATAAACTACAAGTAGGAAGGAGGCATAACTGTTGGGCCCCTTTGGATTTTGGAGGCAGTATATACTACATGTTCCATTTATCAAATAAAAAATAAAGTTGCCAATATTTATTGGGGTCAAGAGCAAGAGACGGCTATATGAAAAGTTCAGGCTTCAATGCAAACAGTATTGTCACTTAAGCCTCATAGTTCAGCAGTTACAATGGTACCTGAGGTGCTTTGACAAATAGGGATGCTTAATGGAACTTCAGGTAAACCCCAATAAGAGAATTAGAGGCAGATCCATAGAATTTGAAGACCCAGATCTTCTTCTGTCAATAATTACTTCAATTTTGAGAAGTAGCTTTTGGCTCATTACTATGCCCTAGTGGAAACTAAACATCTAACCAGGGATATCAAATGACCATGTTGTCTGAGCTTCTCATCATTAATTTATTATCTGACCTACCAACCATAAAGGTGGGTGTACATAGTTTATCCAAGATCAGATTTAAATAGGTCCTAAAAGCACAAGTGCATTGCATCGGCTTAGACTCCCGTGGCAACCACTCTCGGCTGCATTGCCGTTTATCCCTCAGTCCTTACCTACAGCTTCGTGCAAGTTTCCTATGACCATTTCATTTTGGTGAGGAAGATAAAACTCAGGTCTGGTTTACAGAAGATCTATACAATATTGTGGCACCAATCAGAAGGAAATATTACCAATTCACTCTGAAATATCTGAAAAATAATTAGGAATCCTTTCCTGGGCAAAACTTTAAATAATACCTCTGATTATCCATTTTGCCTGGACAGGGATATTGGGAAAGAGATAGATCTATCCTGATTCTTGGGCAATGACTAATGTTTTAGCCACGTGGTCTGGGAATTGGAAAGAAACAACCTGGAACACAGGTGATAAAAGGTTTGAGGAAGACATACTAGCAATACATTCCAGCAAATATTGCAGAAGCAAAATCAGAGGTACCACATGTAAGAGAGGTGTCAGCTGGAATGGTGGAATAAAGACTTCTGAAAATCTGATTCTCCTTTAAAGCAATGAGAACATCAGCAAAATCATAAAAACCAACTTTTCCAAAACTCTGAAAATTGAGCAAAACCTTGAAACAATCCAAGGAGTGTTTATTCAAGAAAAAGAACAGAATCTTTGAAATAATAAGTCAGCTCTGTGGCATTTTCACTTACCCTATTTCCATTCCTCCACCTACCCCAGTTCCAATGTAGCCTTGAAAACCACAGATTCCATAATCACACTGAAAACTAGCAGCCTATCAGCCACTGGAGGATGCAAACAGGCTTGGCATTTTCCTGGACACTCTCTCTAGCAGTTCTTTATGCAACTTGAGTCAGAGCTCATTCAGTGTGAACAACCTTTTCTGCGGGGACATTTATCAAAAATAATCAGCAACGATTGTTTAGTATTGCACTTGCATGAGATGGCAATTACAGTTGGGACAAACAACAAGCTGACCAAGAAACTTTAAAAAAAAGCAAAATCCATAAAGATTTTTTAAAAGCTTCGACACATTCCTAGGAATCTAGAAGGCCATGCATATGCCCAGGGCTCTGCAGGAGCCCTGACACATTCCTAGGAATCTAGAAGGCCATGCACATGCCCAGGGCTCTGCAGGAGCCTGGGGCTTTGCACAGGCCAGAAAAACACTGAGAACACCCTAAGCTCTCACCTGTGGTTTACCTTAAGGCTCTGCTCAAACAGGAAGTGAAGGCTAAAAAAAGTGTCTGCCTGTGCATTAAAGTTTGCCCCAACATGTACAGAGTCCCTTTGCAAAGGCTGGGAGACTTATTCATTCAAAGCATTGAAGGAAGTCTCTGTGCAATCATTAGCTGACTTCTAAGCTAATCAAGCAGAGACTTCGAGGTCACACATGACAAAGAATACAGACTTTACCAAATTAGTTCAGAAAAATCACTAAACAAACAAACAGCATCAGCAATAATAGCAACAACTGCAAACCCTGGGGAAGAGGAGAATTTGATTTCCAGAGTTGGCACTGAATATTTAAAGTGTCTAGTTTTCAACAACACAGATAAAAAGTACAAGACATGCAAAAGAACAAGAAAGTACAACCCTATGCAGGGGGGGATAAAAGCAATCAATAAAAACTGTCCCTGAAGGAATCCGACACTGGGCTTACTAGATAAAGACTTTTTACCAGCTTTTTAAAATATGTTCAATGGATGAAAGGAAATCATGTGGAAAGAACTAAAGGAAAGTATGAGAATGACATCTCACAAAACAGAGAATATTACTAAGGAGATAAAAAAATAAAAAAAATAAAAAACTTTTTTTTTTTTTATTACCAAATAGAAACTCTGGAGTTAAAAAGTTCGAAAACTGAAATAAACATTTCACTAGAGGATCTTGAAGGCAGATTTGAGCTGGCAGAAAAAATAATCAGTGAACATGAAGATAGGTCAGTTGGGATGATCCAGTTTTAGAAAGTAAAAGGAAAAGAATGAAGAAAAATGAACAGAGCCTCAAGAGACCTGTGAGACTCCATCAAACATATTGACATAAGTATAATAGGACTCTGTCACAGAAGGAGAAAAAGGAGACAAGAGAAAGAAAGAATTTGAAAAAATAATGGCAAAATTTCCCAAATTTGATGAAAAACATTCATCGACACATTCACAAAGATCAATGAAGTCCAAGTTGAATAAATTCAAAGAGATCCACACCTAGTTACATCACAATCACACTGTTAAAAGACAAAGCAGCAAGAGAGAAAACATTACATTGCATCTCTAGAGAAACCAGCCAGTCACCTGATGGCAGGCTGGTTTCATTGGACTATTCCATCATGGAGGTGGCATCAATGTGTCCGTTTTAATAGACGCATATTGTCAAAGTGGATTTGCGTTCTTTGATCTCACTGCTACTTCCAGCAAAACCATCCATGGTCTTACAGAATACCTTATTCAACATTATAGCATACACACACACATTACTTCTTACCTAGGAATTTATTTTATTGAAAAAAAAAACACAGTAATAACTTTACACACTCAGGATTTACTGGTGTTCATAGGTTCCCTAATACATAGAAGCAGCTACCATAATAGAATGATGAAATAGCCCAATGAAGATTCAATTATGGCACCAAGTGGGAGATAACACACTCTAAAGTTTGATACTATGACAGATAGAATGTTTTGTGTGCAATATATAAAGACTGCATACCATGGTGGAAAAAACTAACACACATATACACACAAACTTTTTTGTTATTGTCATTTCTTATAGACTTACAACAGTTTGTAGACAAGCTTTTGCAAATCATAGGGTTACCAGATTTTCTGGGCCCACAAATTTTTTTTAAATGGCTTAGAACCACAACTATTCCTGAAAAAAATGAGACAAGTATTTTTCCTTCAGATTCTTATAAAAGGATAAGCTGATGCAATTGACAACATCTTCAGCTACATTCTTACTATAAATACAGCAATGAGCTTCTTTGATAGGTACATTTTGCTGATCCTCAGTATAAATAGGTCATTACCTTCTACCATATCTGGCATGCATTTTTTGTGCCACTATTCAGCTACATCTTCATGGTAGTTCTTTTTAGTACATACCTTGCTTTCTTGATTAAACTGTAAGCTCCTACTAGACCAGGAGTGTTGCTAATATTGATTTCCACCCCTTCCCTTGCCCCACAATATCTTGCACAGTACTTGTACTTCTATCAAGCAGAAACTTGATACATTATATTGATCAATATCAACTTCCCTGTTGTCAAAACAGTCATCAAGGACTCAGAGCAATGCCAAAATAAATGATAAATGGCAATTGGGTTATATTTTAAAAAATATTAAATGAATGAATGAATGAATGAATGAATATATTTGAAACCATTAGAGCGAAGCTTTCCAAACAAGGATTTCACTGTTAGATGAGTATGAAATATGTTGTTTTTGTCTTGTACCAGAGCAATGATATAAGGGGAAAGAGCACTAACATTTATAGAGCAGCCATAATGTGCCAAACAGTTTGGATGCTTTATATACGTTATCTCATTTAATTCTCACAACAATCCTGTGAAGTAGGTGATAGTTCAATCACGCAAATAAGGAAACAGTTCCAGAGAACTTCAGTAGTCATTTAAAAGTACAGAAATAATTAAATGGCAAAACTGGAATCTGAACCCAGGTCTGTGTAATACTCTATCATATGGAGCATAAGTATCCTCAAAATAAATAAGATAGAAGGTAATATTTTTAAATTATTTTAAACTATTTAAAATTTTGTATACTTCTGGAGATCCTATCTTCCACTTTTCTAAGTTCTAGGCCTTAAACATTTCCTCCCGTTGCATCTGTTTTCTGCTTGGGTGTAATGGGGCTCCTGTGTTCCATATCACTCTGTTCCCATTAGAAGCCTCAAGTAAGATGTCAGCAGTTTAACCTGCTTCTTAAAGAGTCCCGTAGCCTTCCTTATCCAGAGGGTTAAAACTGCTTGCTGGCTTAGTAATTTCATTGTTTGCTTTCATATTGTTTTTTCTGGCCTAGACATTTGTCTTTCTAACTTGCTCATCTAGAGTTTGTTTTTCAGAGGCCCCCCGAGTATCTGATACCAAGTAGAGGAGTGAACAGTTTCCAAAGCATACAATATTCAAACAACTCTTGACTATCTTCACTTTGCTGAGTTGTTCCATCCCACTCAGGAGGCATGACCTCTTCAGATCCATAGTTAACTCAGGACTGAATTCGTATATTTTTATCCTGCTGGCTCACTTGTAGTAGGTCTCATTCGCCTTGTGCCTTCTTTTGAGATGATCCTAATTCCGAAAATTTTTCCGGCAGATTCTCTTGGGGCACAAGTAATTTCTGCTTCCCCATCTATGATAACTGTACCACCTGCCAATTCATGACTAAATGCCTTGAGTATTTTATCCTGGCTTCTCAGGCCTCCTCATCTGTCCAAATATTATGCGTGGCTATCACAGTCCTTGGACACTTACCCAATTGTTCTTATTAGGGAACATCTAGCTGCAGTTTAGAGATATATCCCTCAATCAATTCCCAAATTCAAGAACCCCTGGAAGAATTGTTCACATCCACTCCTTGAGATCAGTTACTTTTTCTCATCTTAGAGCAGTTGTATTGCACTCCCTTCATTAAGGAGTAGTTAGATGGATATGCTTCTCCCATTCATTCTTAGCTATGTCTAATCTGGACTCCAAGACCTCATTCTCCATTTCATATCTGCCTAGATTATGTGGTAAGATCTCGGTCATTCCACTAAAGAAATTTCACCCTTTTCTACCTTAATCAGGTGTTTTCCTTTCCTCCTCCACCCCGCTTTATTCTTTTCTACTTGCTCCTATTTTGATAGTAAGAGGAATGTATGCTTTAAATAATTTCCTTCATTTCCTGAGCAAGCTTGATCCCTAAAAACAAAATGTTATGGACATAGACCTTTGTAATAAACAAAAAAGACCCCTTCTCTTCTTTGGATATATAATAATTTAGTGATTTCTGTTCTACAACCAAAAGAAAATGTCTCCTCATTTCTATTCAATAGTCCCCCATTCAAGTTTATGGTGTGATTCTATAGCTAGGCTCACTAAAATCTAAAATGAGATTCAACTGCCTATAATTAACAAAATAGAGCCTCCTAGATAAATTCCTATCTCTGACCATGACTCTGAGATTAAAAAGAAGACAGAAAGAGGTGGGTGATTTCGGGCCAACTCAGACTCTCCCTATATAACTACATGCTAGAATTTAGAAAGGAAAACACTTGAGTTTTGTCCCAGTTCTGCCATTTTACTAACTGACCTTTGAATCCAGCCTTGACCTGTCCTCCTGCTCTGATGTCCCCATGCCTTGATTGTATCAAGTACGCTTATGATCTGCTTTTGATGAAGGACTAGTCAAAACCAACACCATCAGCCAAGCTTTTCCTTCTGGAAACATGGCTCTCACAGGTGTCCACTCTGGACTCCCACCCACAGCATTGTCACCTACCCATGCTTGCATCAGCTCCAGGACAGGTTCTTCGCTACCCCAGCTCTGCTCTGGGTTCCAGTTCTGACATGAGGCAAAGTGGTACAGTGATAGCAGTATCACTACTAAAATTAAACAGTTGTTACTATATAGTTACATTATTACCATACGTGCTTTGTAAAACAGTTATATATTTAAAAATCAATTATTTTATTATATATGTTATAAGATTTATTTATTATATATTGTTATAGTTTTATTTACACTGAAATATAAGATCCATGGGGGCAAGAATTTTTTTCTGTTATCACTGTATCTCCTACACTTAGAATAGTGTCTGACACATCATAGGTGCTCAGTTAATATTTGTTTAATTAATAAAGGATTATGAGCAGACTGGAATCAGACTATTTGGGCTAAAATCTGAGTGCCACCACTTACTAGCTATGTGAACTTAGATAAGTTAGCTAAACTTTCTAAGCCTCAGTTTCTTCCTCTGTAAAATAGGTTTGATGGAAATGGGAACAAGCTGTGTGGTGAGAGTTAAGAGGTTTCATTAATATGAAGAGCTTGGCAAATAGTATTTGACCCAAGTGAAGGCTGAATTAATGTTAGCCATTATTTTTCCAGTTACACCCTGAGTAGCTCCTCTCAATGTCCTGTAAGAGCACTTTAGACTCCATGCGCCCAAAATTATATTTGTTATCTAATAATCACCCATTCAGCAAATCTGCAAAAATGAGGGATCATCTTCAATTTCCACCTATTCCTCACCTACAATCACATTAGACACCAAGAATATTGTTCTAGCATGTCTCAAATCAACTACTTTCTCTCAGGCCAATTGGCCAAGTCCATCCTGTCTCCTGTTATATGAGACTGGGTGGTAAAACCATCTCTTTTCCATGGCCTTTGTCACACTGAATAGACGTTGACTTAATGGTCTGCCTCTCTCCCTACACAACAAGCTCCCCAAAGCCTACTAGCTTATCTTGTTCCTTTTTTAAGGAAACTAGGACACTGTCTACCCTTAGTAATCAATAAATAACTCTTCAGAAAATAATGCTAACAAATAAAGGCTTTGCAACAAATACTGCAGGGAAACTGGCCCAGCCTGCAATTTCAACTTCATTATTCCCTGCCTACCTTTATCGTTGAAGCTATAAAAGCCCAAAACTGAATTTCTCAGCCTTTCATGCAGGTAAGTATAGCCTTGTGACACAGTTGTATCCTATGAGGCAAAAGCAGATAGCCATTGGTGCCAACTCTTCCCTTTCTTATTTCGTCCTGATATTATTATTATGGACTAATGTTTGTGTCTTCCTCCAAAGTTTATATGTTGAAACCCAAAACCTCAAAGTGATGCTGTTAGGAGGTGAGGCCTTTGAGGGTAATTAGGTTAGATGAGGTCATAAAGGTGGAACCTTATGATGGAATTGATGCCCTTATAAGAAGAGACATCAGAGAGTGCACTCTCACTCTCTCTCTCTCTCTCTCTCTCTCTCTCTCTCTCTCTCTCTCCCCACCCCCCCCATGTGAGAGCATAGCTAGAAGACATCTCACAAACAATTCGGCCAACACCTTTTATCAGCTGCTGTGCCCATCGCCCTGCTCTCTGCTGAGAATTGTACTTGGCTGAGAGAGTTAGCTGGACAGGAGACACTTTGAAGTATCAATCAAGGGAAGAGGGGGACAGTAGCAGGTGACTGACTAATAAGGCATAAAAAAATTATTTAAAAAAGCCTAGCCATTTGCCTCAAGATTAGACAACTTTGTGGCACTATCTATGCTCCTGAATCCCCCTGGATCAAGGCCAAGGTAGACTTTTTCCAGAGACTACTGCCTTGCTGGATTCCTTCCTCTTCCCAGTCCTGCTCCCTCCACTCGCTAACAGGTTATTCCTGAAGAGCACTCCCTCAAGTCCCATGTACCCAAATCTGTCTCGGGTTCTGCTGCTAGGGACCCCAGCCTAAGACACCTACCTACAGATTCTCTATTTTAAGAGTATCTTTTCCTGAAAGGAGGAGCGAGCGTGCCAAAACCAACACCACAATCTGGAATCTTAAGCCATTCATGCTCTAAGATTACTCACAGTCCCACTGGAGATGGCTTTGTCTTCCCACATGTTATTGCTGTATATCAATTATTAGCTTCAGTGAGGCTCATAGTCTGGTAGCACTAACAGAAACCTTGGAGGCAGAAATTGATTAATTTCTCACTCCATCAAAGTTTATGTCATCAGGGAATCTCAAAACATTGCTAAGAGATTCTGAGATTAGGATCCATTCTGTGAGCAAACATGGTAGGAAAATAATTATTTGCCTGATGTACAAGAAAAGGCATCTCCTTTGGTCCCCAGATTCTGCCTGCATAGAACTAAACTACCAAAGGATAGAGAAAACTCCATATTATTCCAAGAAGTGTGAATTTGAAGAAAATTCAGTTCAAATCTTCAAATCTTAATGTTTTAAAAGAAGCCCATGTTCTGTTATAAATAAATGTCCCATCAAGAGTGGTAATTCTAGGAAAAATAAAACCTTGGTGAGTGGCATGTGACAAATAACCTATTTCTTCAAGTGTACATGACAAGGGTCATTTCATATATATTAAACATAGCTGTGGAGAATATTGACTATTAATGTTCAATGTGTCAGAAAATGACCAACAGGAAACAGAAAAATAGGGAAGCCAGGAAATAAGGGAAAGGGTATGAATGAAATTAATCAAGATACAAAACGATACCTGTATTTTAGCTAATCAAACTAAGAACTACAGAAAGCAGTTGGTGGAATTTACCATGGCTGGATGCCCCAGAAGAGAAATTAGAAAAGAAAGATGTCCAAGTACGAGAACCCAAAAGGAGAGAGCTCCATCTTAGGGCCTAGGAAGCTTCCTAGAGGAGCCACTTTGGACCCAAAGATATGCCTGGAAAAATGGCCAAGTTTCAAACGGAAGTAACTACACAGCGGTGTAGATACTGACACACTAGAGGCCACTACATTATAGACTACCACCTCTGTCTCTGCGATGCTTAGTTCAAGTTCTCCAGAGAATCGAACTGGCCCAGATCATTGGCCTCCTGTGCCTGGGATCTATCCCAGTCCAATCAGTTATGGTCTGAGAGAGAAAGGGGTCACAGGACATAAACATGGCCTCAAAGGCCATTTTTTCATCTGGCACTATGTGGTAGAGAGAGGAACCATTCATAAATGAGGGTGTGGGCTGAGGTGATACCACGCAATAGACTGATTACATTAACGCTCATGGAACAGAATAATTAAGTGCTAAACTCTATAATTCTGACTGTAAATATAAAAAGAGTCCAAGAAAGAAAGTAATCAATGTTATCAAAAATATGCAAGGAAATTTCTTTTTGTTGTTGTTTCTTATGGAGCATGTAACCTGGAATTATTAGTGGACTTTAGGTAGGGCAAGCGGAGAAAGACATTCTATGTGGAAATATGCCATTGGTAAGGTAGAAATGAGCAGTGCCCATAGAGGAGATAATAAGAGACCAAGCTGTGAAGTGCCCCAATCAGCAAGTACCCAACATGACTTCTGACAATTACTGATAAATGCAGAACCATCTCCTCCTAGAAGTCTTATTGCATTAAAATGTAGTTCCTAAGAAGACAGGAACTCTGATTTTTGGAGCAAAAGTCCTCCGGTTTTGTCCTTAAGATTGCCTTAGGTATTGTATTGGTTTTCTATTGCTGCCATAACATTTACCACAGTTAGTGGCTTAAAACAACACAAATTTATCGTCTCGCAGTTCTGCAGATCAGAGGTCTGGGTGAACTCAGCTGGTTCCTCTGCTCTGAATCTCACAAGGCCAAAACGAAGACATCAGCCAGCCTGGGCTTTTATTTGGAGCCTCTCAGGGAGAATGTCCTTTTAAGTTTATTCAAGTTGTTGACTGAATTCAGTTCTTCGAGGCTATAATGCTGAGGTGTTCGTTTCTTTGCTGGTTGTCAGCTGGGAGCCTCTGTCAGCTATTTAAGGCTACCTACATTCCTTGTCCTGTTTCTCTCTCCTTTTCAAACTAGCAATGGCACGTTGAATCCTCATACTTCAAATTCTCTAATATCCTTACTGCCTTTCTTCTGCAAAACAAAGTTCTCTACTTTTAAGGGCTCATGTGATTTGATCAGTCCCATCCAGACAATCCAGGATAACCTCCCTATTTGAAGTCCATACCTAATTACATCTACAAAGTCCTTTTGCAATGTAACATAATATATTCACAGGTTCCAGAGATTAAAGTGTGAACATCCTTGGGGCTCTATCTGCTGACTTCGGCTCTTCTATATAAATTTTAGAATTGGTTTATCAATTGCAAGTTTCTATGCATTTTTTTTTTACATATAAAGAGTTGTAGATAATGTATATAATGATGCTATTGGATCTAATGTGATTTTTGACTGAGATTGCATCAAATTTACACTTAATTTGGTGAATATTGATATCTTAATAATATAGTCTTCTAATCCATGATCATAGTATATCCTTACACGTATTAAGGCTTTTTCCTTTTTCTCTGCAATGTTTGTAAAGACCTTTCACATCTTTTGTCAGATTTACTGATAAGTATTTGATACCTTTGGTGCTTTCATAAATGGCACTTTATTTCATTTCTAAAATTTTGTTGGTAGGCACCTTGTGATTAGGCACCTTGTACTTGCTACTCAATAAATATTTGTTAAATGAATGAATGAATGCACAAATGAATTACACTTTATCTGGGCTCTTTTTATGGATCTTGATACTTGGTATCTTACAGCCACTTGTGTGCCAATCATCTGTTAGCAGAGTAAGCCAGAACTTTGGTTCCTTTTGAGACTGTGAGCAGTGTGGAGTAGGAATGTATCAAATCCACACCGTACACCCAGTTTTCAGCACAGAGTTCAACACATTGCAGAGTCTATTAAATTATCCTTATTGCTATAAATTAGTGATATGAAATATCTACACTCATCTTGAAGTACACTCTCAAACTCCCTGCTGCCTTATTCTCATCGAAAGTTCTGTTTACAAGATATTATTAGTGGAGGAATCCAAGAAACATATGTGGTCCATATATTCCTCTAGTGTCTGGAGTCAATCCTCTAAAACATGTCAGTGGATTAAGTCAGAAAGCTGTATGCCTCATCCACAAGCTTCGTACTCCTTAGAGAACTTATTTTTCTGAATAATATTTGCCATTAGATCATTGACCTGTATTGAAAAACGTAATAGAAAACTGTGCTATAAAATTCAGTTTGTGCTAACGAGATAGTGTTAAGAATAGTTCTCTACATTATTATGTATCTCTTTAGTGAAGACCAACGGGAAGAATTTTCTCCATCCCCAGAACTGTAAATAACTGTTCATTTCCTCAGCAACTGTAACTCAAGTGTCTGATTAAATTTCCCATTTTGCCTTGGCTACAAGGAAGATGATTATTAGTGGCCAAACATCTAGCAAACTATATAGGATATGATGAGTATTTTGGGTTTAAATACTAGGCTTTCCCTTAGAAAGCAAAGTAGAAAGTGAAAAAATACTCCACTAAGGCTGAAACTCCAGATGCTATGTTTGTTTCACTCACGCCTGTATACACAGCATCTATCTAGTAAATAAGTGCATGCTGCACAGCACAACACAGTACCCTGCAAATAATGTACAATACAGAATGCAATAATAAAGAAGAAGGAAGGAAAAAAGTCTGCAGTGTTTGTAAAATCAATCATTTATTTAATTAATTATGAGAAAATTAAGGTGACTTTTTCCCTAACGTTGAATTTTTAATGTGTATTATCGTTTTTGTTAAAAGAAATTGGGACATCCATTAACAAAGTGAGGCAGAACTTTGCGTACTGATATGAGAAGATACAACAAAGTGTATACAAATATGTATTGTATAATCGCATTTTGTTTTTGAAAAAAACTATAAATATTTGCATATGTTCTTCTTAAAGACATAGTCATAGATACAAAGAGAAAATGAAGAGTTCTGACTACCGTTCTGCTTTCCACAGTGTATTATTGTGACCCTGACTTGGGACATCTTCTCACAAGGGTGACAATGATACAACAAAATCTGGCTAAAATTGATTTTTTTCCTATGTTGCCAGTGGCAGTTTACATTGGTAAACATGTGAGTTGTCAATTAACATTGCTTATCTTAAGCCATAATGAGGTTCATGATCTTTGACCAATTATTCCACATCGAGACATTTATCTTAAAGAAATTGTTCCAATAAAGAACAAAGGTCTATGTTTAAAGACAACGATCCAAACCAAGTGGGAGAAAAGTATTGAAATATCTTCTATTTCCTATCTTTTCTCTCAGCTGGGTGATATGTGAAACAGATCCTATAGCCTTTACTCACTCTAAAATATTAAAAATAAATGACAGTCTCATTTTGGGGGGGTATTAAAATGTTGAATAAAATCTGAATCAAAACTTCGGTGCCATTTAATTTTAAACTCTTGGTCTGATCTGAGCTTAGAAACTTGCAGTGAAGGGCAGGGCGGACAGCAGTGGAGGGCAGGGCGGTACGGCCGGGTAGGGAGATAGCTTTTTCTCTTGTTTGTTTTACTTATTTTCCCACTTCCCTGCTCAGGATGGGGGCAGGAAAAGAGGAAAAAAGGAAAAAAGGAGTGAAAAGTCTTACTTGACTGATGTAAACGGGGGTCAGAGCCCTCTGTGTTACAGATACCTAGATTACTAGCCCTTTCTCTTTAGACTAGGGCTCCCCAACCTCTCACCCCCCCACCTCCCCCACCCCAACCCCTCACTCCCGTCAACTGCTCCACCCCAACCCCTCACCCCCCCACCTCCCCCACCCCACCCCACGTGGCCTGTTAGGAATGGGCTGCACAGCAGTAGGTGAGCGGCAGCAAAGAGAGCGAAACTTCATCTGTATTTGCGGCCACTCCCCAGCACTAGCATCACCGCCTCAGCTCCACCTCAGATCATCAGGCATTAGATACTCATAGGAGCACTTGTCCCTGGTGCCAAAAAGGTCGGACACCACTGCTTCAGTCCCTTTCACGGAGGGCACTCCTCACTTGAGAGTCTACCACTAACTACCATTGTTCCAGTTAAGCAGATTTGCTTCAGGGTTACCACTTTGTCATGGCACGGGCCTCTTGGGCAAGATGTTTTAAATTCAACACAAGGTCGGTTACCTTCTAAGGATCACCATTGCTCCCTCTCAGAGCTCTGGCTTCAAGGGAAACTATAATTAGACTCTCACCTTTAAATATTTCTAGGTGTGACCCAGCCTCTGTGTTCTCCAGCACAGGACACACCTCCAGGAGTTGTCTTAAGGACTCACTCACTTGGCTTAAGTTAGGGGTGTGAATAGGGAGAAACCAAGCACTCCTTCAGATTTCCCAGAGAGAGTCTCACTAGTCATATTCCCTCTATTCCTCCACCATCCAATACATACAGAATAGAAATGGGCAATGGGCTGTGTGGGCAGGATTCATTTTTGGATTTCTTTTTCAGAAGGACCATGTGGATGATCTGGTATCTCTCCCTAGAGGCAAAGGCACTTATTACTCTTTCACCCCAAATGCAGCTCTGAAACAAAAAGTCATTCAGTGATACCACTTCATCCATTTATTTACTACTTTTTAAGATCAGTGAAAATTTATTTCAGTAAACTTCAACTTTCACAATTTCCTCAACACTGTAATAGAAAACCTCATTCTTAGCAGAGAAAAACAGCTTTTAAAGTTTGAAATGTGTGTAGTTGTTCACGCAAAATGCCTATTATAGTTTAAATTATGGAAGGCTGGTTAATCAAATCAAAATACAAATATTCTACTACCTAGAGAGTACAATAAAATGGAAATAATTCATTCATGAGGTTCTAATTTATAAAACAATTCCACTACTTACAAAATACTACCCTAAGAATTATAACTCTATCAAGCTTCAATTTGAACAAATGTACAATCACTTAAACAATAGCTGTTACACTAAAAAAGAATTCAAAATGTCTTTAAAGGAGTGACAGAAACATTATTAACATGATTGCCCTGATTCAGACCCTAATGAGGTAGCTCTCTGGAAGGCTGATTCAGCCCTGGGAAACTCAGGCCTTGGAAGTAGCTCTTGGCTGAGAGTCGCAAGGAAACCCCTTTGGTAGGTAGATATTCCTCAACACTAATGGAAGAGGAAGGGCCAGGAAAATCCCAGGGCAGAGAGGGAGATAGAGGCCCTTCTCTCATAAAATATCCTATGGATCCATTCCCAGCATGGCACCTTCAGCTCGATGAAGTGGTTGAGGGAAAAAGTCTGCACCAGCTTCACTTCCAGGTGGTAGAGATGGCTCAGGAGGACCCAAATTATCAAAAGCATCTTCAGGATGCATTTCATGGGATCCCATTAATTATGATGTGGACCAAATGCTCCTGCAAAAAAAGGCCCATTAAAACTTCAAAATCTTGCTGGTGCAGAAAGACAACCAGTGTCTGAAGCAGAAAGGAAAAAGCTGTCTTGCTCATGTGAAGGAAAACCTGGCCTGGCAGACACTACATCATCCCAGGCTCTAGGTTCCATAGCAATGACATTTGATGACTTTGGTTGAAGCAGGACAACATTGAACTCTGAATCTCTACTGTCCCAGCTGGACATATCTCCTCTTAATGATCCAGAGGATTCCTTGGCTCTCCACTGCCAAATACTATACTTGGATCATTGAGGCCTTTGAGGATCCTTTTCTAAAATCTCAAATTTTGCATCTTCTGGGGTTGATTTTGCTCTTCTTCATTCATTTTCTGTAATCAAGAGTAATGAGCTGACTTTTCAAAGAACAAATGAGTCCTTCCATTTCTTCTCAGAGTTTTGGCCTATTTTTTGGTTTAGTTTTGTTTTCTGTTTTCTGTTTGTTGTTTGTTGTTTTGTTTTGTTTCTATATTCTCGCTTTACTGTTTTGTTTTTGATCTATTTTGGCAGCCAGCTCTTCATTGTCTGGCTCATGTTTTTATCTGTTTTGAAACTTTTCTCCTCGGTTTAAATTATTCTTCATTCTCTACAGTAAAGTTTCCCAGGAGATTTCTTATTCTTGTCTTGATACAGCTCAATCTTTAAGTTTATGCTGAAGCTTTTGAACCTCACTTAATCTTTGTATTTTCTGACTCTAACGATGCATTTTTGTTTTTGTTTGTTTGGAGAGTTGTGATGTATAATGTTAGTGACTGTTTTTCCTTCTCCAGCTACTTAAATACATATTTGGTTAGTCTCTTCTTCAGGGTTTGTAAGGAAACATTTAGCTTGATGGCATCAATTAGTTTCCTCAAAGTTCGTATTGACTGGTCATCTAAGTGTTATCCAATTTTTGATTCTCTCATTATGTCCATTTCTTTGCGACCTTCATCTATACCTTTTCCAAGGACAGCTGCCAAATCTACCATCTTTAGCAGACGTGTTGTCAGAGTCTTGATCTGATGTTCCTTTTCATGTAGAGCTTTTTCTACTCATGTTTTAGAACAGTGGTTCTCAGTGTGTGGTCCATGGACCCCTGGGAATCCCAAAGACTCTTTTAGGGGTGCTGTGAGGTCAAAAACATTTCATAATAATACTAAGACATTATTTTCTTTTTCACAATTGACAGTTGCATTGATGGTACAAAAGTAATGATGAGTAAAACTGGTGACACTTTAGTGTGAATCAAGGCCAAGGTCCCAAACTGTTCTAGTAGTAATTGTATTCTTCATCACCTTGCAATCGCAATTAAAAAAAAAAAAAAAAGCCAGCTCTCTTGAGTGCCTTTGATGAAGCAGAAAAAACCTACTAATTATATTAAAACTCAACCCTTTGATATATCATTCTAATACCTTGAACAACAAAATAGAAAGTACACATAACACACTTCTGCTTCATGCTGAGGTATGATGATTATATGGAAGGGAAGCATGTGTGCAATTGATTGAGTTGCAAGCTGAACTAGCCACTTTTTCACAGAACATTATATTCACTTGAAGGAAAAATCGACAAAGTATACAGATTAAGGTATTTGGCAGACAGCTTTTTCAAAAAAATAATAAAGTAAGCCTGCCACTTCAAGAAAAACAACTGAGTATTTTTTTTGTCAATGATAAAATTCAAGTTTTCGAGTGAATATTAGAATTTTGAAAAAACTTGTATCTATCACCATGAGTTTGACAGCTTCCCGATAAAGTTTTTTTCTGATTTAATCAGTGACCTTATTAACAAGTATAATATTTTGATATTTTATAATAAAATATGTCAACATTCGGAAGATTTTAATTACTCAGTAAACCAATGTTTTTCAAGTGGTCAATGCATGATTTTTACAAAATCATGCATAGGTAAAAGATCTATTTAAAGTGCAAGACTGACCAATGAATTTTAGTAGAAAATTATTTATTAAAAGGTAGTTGCAGTGTGGAATCTGATGTCATATCAGTGAAATTTCCATACTCTGTTTCACTAAAATTCCTGAATATGGACATGTTCATCCGCACCTTTTTTCATTGCTGCCATTAATTGTTCCTCACTCCCCTAACCTAACTTTCAGGCTGCTTTGACCTCAGCCACATGAGATCGAATGGCTTCTGATTCATCTTCTAGGTACTGAGTATCCTTGTGGTGAACCCTCACCAACTCTCATCCTGGACATTTAGATTTCTCTTCTCTCCATTCTTTTACTGACAAGTCTATTTTAACCTTAAGAAGGAACCTTTAAAGTTTTTTTTTTTATTATTTGCCTCCAGGCTCAGCATTTCTGATACTTTGGTCTCAAGGCTGGCCTCCTTCAAAAAGGACTCGTGCTTTATAACCTCTCTTAATATTCCTGAGCTCAAAAATTTTACTTTTATTTTTTTTTTTTTATCTAGGGCAGAATAAGTTATGCCAAGTTCTTTCTCCCAACATTTAAAAGTTGAGTTTTATTGACAAGGAAACCTATACCACCATCTCCCAGGTAAAAGGTAGCAGCACCAAGGGCTGGACCAGGACTCATACCTTCAAGTGGGGCCCTCAGCCCTGCACAGAGTTTCAAGATGGCCTGGGGTAAGGCCATCATCAGGCCCTCTATGGTAATGGCTACCAGAACAGCCTCCGGTTATACGGGCCCTACTGGGCCCAGCAAACTACGGGGGCCCCTAGAATGCTCCACTCAGAACATAAGCCAATGCCTGGCAACAAGAACAGACCAGCAGTGGGAAGGAACCGGGGAAGGCAGGGGAACAAAATGACAAAACAGAGCTTTCCCACATTTTCTACATCATGGCACACCAATAAATCATGGTTACTGGGGGAAATGGTAGGCTCCTCATGGATGATAGGACAGACCCTACCTACCTGGCCGCTGGGAAGGCTAAGTATCTACATCTTTCCATACATGTGACCCCTTCTAGGATTGCTAACCAACAGGAAGCTCTGCTCATCTATTCATACCATGAACCAAAACTCTTACACTTTTCTCAGTCCTACAGAGGTATGATCCTGCCTGACAAAGTCCCAGAGATATTGGTCAGTATGAGAGTGCCTATATGTGCATGTGTGAGATGGGAATAAAAATGGTCTTATGAGAATTTCTTTAGCTATCACAGTAAAATAATGTTAAACTACCTTGTGAATAATTTAGGACATTTACAAATAATCTAATTATATTTAGCCCTTCTCCTAACCCTTGTGCTCTTGACATCATATAAGTTACTTGTAACTTTTAGTTAATAACTTAATAATCCTACAATATTTTTATTAACACTTTAAATAGCCAATAATTTTTAAAAGGATATATGTGTGTGAATATAGATATATACATTATATAATTTCTGGTGAGAAACTTGTCATTATTCTGTAAGTAATGTATCTTTTTCCTTAGTGTGTAATTTTATGATTTTCTCTTTGTTTTTCAGAAATTGACCATGTTTGCCTATGGTTCCTTTTAAATTGATCTTGCTTGGGGTCCATTGAGATTCTTGGGCCCGTGAGTTGTTACATTTCGTCAATTTGGGGAAACTCACAGCCATTGTCTCTTCAAATATTTCTTCTGCTCCTTTATCTTCCTCTTCTCTTTCCAAGACTCCTACTATACTTATATTAGATCATTTGATATTCTCATAAAGTCTCAGATGTTCTTTTTGGTGTTTCTTTCTGATTTCCACTTTGTTTTCAGCTTGTATAGTCCCTATTAACCAGTTCCCATGTTCTCTGATCCTTTCTTGCCATTAGGTTTATCAATTCAATTATTAAAATCAATTTTGATATGTATTTTTCAATTCAAGCATTTCCATTTGGTTCGTCTTAACATTTTCCTTCTTTTTGCTGAAATTCTACATTTGTTTACACATATTATCCATCTTTTCCACTCGATTCTTTATCATATTTATTATAATAGCTATTTAAGAGCGTATGTCTGCTTATTCCAACCTCTGTGCCTTATGTGGGTCAATTCCTTTGATTCTTTTTTCCTGGCTTATAGGTCACACTTTCCTACTTTGCCTCATGACTTGCTGTTTTTTATTGTATGCCAGATATTGTGTGCAAAGGAACAATAGAACCTGAGGTCAGTAATATTTACCCCCCAAAAGAATATGGCCATTCCTCTGTCAGGCTGCTAGTGTGGGAGTAGGTGGTGGGAGAGGGGGGCAGGAATGATCAGTCCAGTCTACAGTTGACCTAAGTTTGGGCCTTGTCGGCAGCTCATTTAGGGAGATTTAGTTCAAATGTTTTGAGGGAAGGATCAGGGATTTTCCTTCAGCAGGGCTTGGAATCTGAGAGTCAGTGAAACTCTAGAGACTTCTCTGTGCTTTGCACCTCTCTGTTCGGCTGCCAACTTTTGGGGTTACTAGAGAATTCTATTTGCTCTGACACCAATTTATTTTGTTTTTAAAAACTGGAAATTATTTAAATGTCCAACAAGAAGAATGGTTATATAAGTTATGGGAAAACCAATACTGGAACTTGTATGCAATGATTTATAAAACTGTTCTGAGGAAAAGACAAATGTTTAACATATAATGTTAAATTTAAAAAAAAAAAACCAGCATATTAAGGTATGTCAAAAACTATATATACATATGGACAAGTACTAGAAAGAAGCCCCTAAAAATGAAATGCACGAGCCATTGATGTGGCAAGATCATGAGCAGCTTTGTCTTAAAGTTTTGTTATGATTTCCACTAATGATGCCAATCATATTGAGTATGTAGGAAAGAATAAACTTCAGACAGAACTGAAATAACAATCGCTTTGCCTATGAAAAAGAACGCAGAGCAGAGAGGGGCCAGCTGGTCTCTTCTCCCCTAAGGCCCAAACTAAAAGAAACTAGTTTAAAATACCAGCAAAAGGACTGGGTTAGAAGCAAGGAAGAAAGAGTCTTTGGACTGTCAAGGTTGCAAAATGAAGACAAAAATGAGAGAGTGAGAAAAGGGGAATAAACTTAGAGGAAGTCAGACGCGGAACAGTTCAGTCCAGCCCATGGGTTCATCATTAATTGACAGTCATGTGGTCAGACAGCTCAGAGTAAACCATCTTCATTTCCATCACTATTATTATGGACTGGAACTGGTTACCAAGAAAAGCTGTGGAATTTTTTCCCCAGGGGCTATTTAAAATCAGATACAGACAACCACCTGTCTAAAATAATTCAGGTTTCATCCTGCCTAGAGGCAAGGGATTGAACTAAATGACCCCTGAAGTTCCTTTTAAACCCTATGACTTTGGATTCCTATGCTAATAATATTAAGAAAGCCTTATTATCCAACTTTTTTCTTGTCCTTTTCTGTGTACTCTCTGTTTATATTTTTTTCAGATTAGAAAAGGAAACTTCTCCCCGTAAGCAGTCCCTTCATTTGTCTCCCGGACACGAGACTGAAACTTTAGTACTGCAAAGATCACTGGGGAATGTTTCTTAGCTGCAGTTGATTATTTCTTCTTTCACTGCCAGGTGTCACTGCACTTGGAGAGAATTCATTTAGCAAGAACGGGGCAGTGGGCTGCAGAAGGAAGAAACAGCATGCCAAAGAAGCTGGGTGGATGGGCCTGGCAGGAAGTAGGGTTGAGGAAGGGGGTTGCTGGGAGGACAGAATTTACGAAAAGTCAAAGGACACAAAGCAAGTATTTGAATTAAAAATAAAAAGTCCAGTAAGCTGTAGTTGTGTGTGCACCATTAAACCAAAGCTATTACTTGACCGCAGCAACTAAAAATGTTAATGATGCCACACTAAATGCTTCATAAGAAATCGTCCCCAGCTGCCAGGAAGGCGGAAAAAGTATCAGGGGGAAAGATTTATAAACATCCACTCAGAAGGGAAAATTAGTAACCTAAAAACTAACTAAGCAAACATGTATTTTCCCCTGAATTTCTCATCTCTAATGCGTCAGCGATCACTTCTGGGGTTCTCTGTGAGGACCGACTCTTGCCCTCCTACGGAAGGTGATTTTCAGCCAGAGAAGAGGCCAGGGCAGGAATTATTGAAAGCCCGTTTTTGGATCAGCATTAACAATTCATGGAACTCATTTCTAGTTCCACCTAAGGCATTGGGAAGGACACCTGATGTGCAGCAAGGGCTTGTTCAAAGTGTCTCCTAATCTGCTTTGAAATGCACAGCGGATTGGGGCCAACTCCAGGTCAACACCCCCGTCCTCATTTAGTGAGCTGCCCAGCTGTTCATCTGGTAGAAGAAGTGAAAAAACAGGACTGACTGTAAACCCACTGCAGTGTCCTGGCCAGCAGCTGAAGGGTGTTTTAAAATGCAAACCTCTAGAGCTGAGGGGTTGGAAACCTGTTTTCTATTCAGGGCCACCGGCTCATAAAGGGAAAAAAAATCACCAAAAGTAATTTGGTTGAGATGAATCAAAGGTTAAACTCACACAATTTAAATGTTCACAATAGAGAATTTCAAGCATTCTCACTAAGTATACCCAATTTGGATAATGTATTTCAATTTCAGGTGAGAAGCAGGTAAGGAGGCTTTTCACTCTTTTCAGTCCACCAAACTTCATTCAGGTGCAACATGCATTCTACAGTGTTGCTCATTCCCTCCGTGCAGAGCGCTCTTCCCTGGCTTCTGCGATGCCGAACTCTCCTGGCTTCGCCCCTACCTCCCCGCATCCCACTCTTCAGTGTCATTTGCCAAGTCTTCCTCCTTATCTCAGACTTGAATGTTGGCTCCTCAAAGCTTGGTCCTGGGCCTGCTTTTATTCCCTCAACAGCCTCACCCACTTCCTAGTTCCTCACCATCTCTAAGCAGATGATCACACATTTGCTCTCCATCCAGACCTTTCTTCAGAGCTCCAGGCCCATCAGTCCAGCTCTTGCTAACAGAGCCTCTTGGATATCTCACAAGCACCTCCAACTCAGTGTGTTCCAAACTGACCTCCACTCCTTCCTCCAATTCTTCCTCCAATGTCCTTTCCCAGTGAATGCAGACCCATCTGTTCAATTTCAGAAGTTGAAACACTAAGAGTCAGTTTTGAAACCTCCCTCTCCCTCACTCCACATCTAACCCATCTCCAAATCCTAAGTACCTCTCTTGTTCTCTACCCAAAAAGTCCAAGCTGCCAGCATCTCTATGTCTGAAATGTCAACAACTTATTGACCAGTTTTTCTGCATCCATTTTGCTCCCTCCAGTTCATTCTATATACACTAATCAAAGAGAGATTTCTACAGGGCAAAGCAATGCATTCCAATACTTTTCGAATAAAGATCGACAAGCTTCTGTGGCCCATAAAGCTGTGAAAGACCTGTCTTTGCACAATTCTGCAGCCCTGTCTCTAGATACCTTTCTGCCTTCCACACCCCCTCCCAGTTCCACTCTGAAAACCACACAGTTCTTCCATTTCCTCAAGCTCACCCTGCTCCTCTCCACATCAACACCTTCAAAAGTGCAGATTTTCTCTGCCTGTACCTGCTTCCTCCCTGTGAATCTGCTTAGCCAATTTCTTTTCATCCTCCCAGTCTCAGAATTACCACTTCCTCAGAGAAATCTTTCTGCATTCCCACGGCCAAATCGAAGCTCCACTTGTCCAGTTTCATAGTCCCTCTGACTTTTTATTTTTGTAGGATTTATCACACTTTCTAATTAAATAACTATTATACATATTTAGTTCTTTTCTATCTTTTGCACTGCTGTTTCTTCAGTGCCTAACACGATGTCTTGCACATAGGATATGCTCAATGAAGCTATCCTGAATGAATAAATGAATGAATGAATGAACGAGTAATAGAAATAGAGATAAAATCATACACACAAAAAGGAAAAGGATTATCTGTAGTCGAGTTACTCACAATTTGTGTATTTTTATTTCTGTGAATTTAGTCAGGTGTTCTCTCTCAGTTACTCATATTGGAATTAGTGATCAGCTTAAATCCCAATGGCTTTTTCACATTAACCAATGTCAAGCCAGGTATTCCTCTGTGCTTAGGTAATTTGTGTTTCATCTATATGTAAAGATTTATCCTTGGGGAAAAAATAAAACTTTTGAAACCAAATTCTGTTATCCAAGCTATTAACTGTCCTCACCAGATGTCATTTAAAAATACTATGCCTTTTTTCAAGTTGTTAGTAAATGGTTTCCTCATGCTAGCACCACAAAACCTTGCAAATACCTCTAAAGCCTCATTCCAGTGTGGCAGGCATAATTGGTTGACTTATTCAATAGCCTTGTCTCCCAACTTTCTTATTCCTTGCTACAAAACCCAGAAACCCAGTTTGCCAGCTTCCCTTTTAACTAGTAGTGGCTAGCAAGACAAAAATGGACATCTACAAAAAGGAAAGAATGTGGGGAACTATTTTGCTCCCGTTTTAAAAGAAAAAGCAAGTTCAGCCTAAGATGTGCTCTCTTAACACTGATCACTTCATTGTGTCTACCTTTGAATGTGACTGTGATGCTTGGAGCCATAGCAGTCATCTTGCAACCAAGAGGTCAGAAGTAGGAAGGCAGAGTCAATATGATGAAGATGGAGGAACTCTGAACCAGCCTATTATGCCTCTCTATAATGTTCTTGTTATGAGAAATAACTGTCTTTGTTGTTTAAACCACTATTAGTTGGATGTTCTATGATTTACAGTCATACATAACTTGAATGATGCTTTTAGTTAGAATGGGATCATTGATCACATTCAAAGTATAATTGATCGACCAGACGCAATTCTGTCTAATTGTAGTGAATTCCAATCCTCATTTTTCTATGTTATCCTTGAAGCTATCATGAAAGACTTTATTTCAAATTCCTTTCTCAAATCAAGGTACACTGAAACTGTGATATTTCCCTTGTTTGACAGTTCTGTAGGTTTACTTGATAAGCCTTGCTCTTGGCCTAAAAAGAATATACATAATAGACATAGTATGATCAGTTCCTATTTCTGTGAATTTTCATCTGGATTAATATTAAGCCTCTTAAAACCTTTTTCTCTATCAGCTTCATCTTTTTTTTTTCTCATTATTTTTTTTTTTAATGGATAGGTAGCTTTTTCCTCCTGAGCACATAAAAATGAAAACTCAACGCAACATAGAATAAGTTCTCCCTACTGCTCTTCCAAACTCTTTCATGGTTTCATAACTTGAAAAAACTTCAGAGGTTCTGTCCACTAAATAGAATAATCAGAATATTCTCTGGCACTACTTAGAATATCAGTTGGGCTTCTGAATCATAGACTCAAACTAACAGTAGTCTCAATATGAAAGGTGATTACTTTTGGCCTTACAGTCTAGCCACCAGCAGTTTATGGTGGCGCGATAGCTTTATAATGGCAGGCACCCAGTCTCCTTCTAGCTTCTTAAGCATATCTGGTTGGCTTTCCTCTTGCTCCAAGACAGTACCTACCACATGTACATTCAGGACAGCAAGATGGAGAAAGAAGAATGGACGATGTCCTTTCCCTGTAAGGGCATGATCCCAAAGTTGCACATATCACTTCTGCCCACATGTAACTGTCTACAACTTAGTCACATGGCCCCATCTAGGTGTAAGACTAGAAAAATGTAGTCACTATTCTAGGAAGCCATGCACCCAGCTAAATATTAGGATTTCTACTACCATAGACAAAAGGAGGAGAGATTTTGAGGGATAACTAAAAGTCTCTATCAGACTTCCCCTCAAGAGAAATCTAATTTCTTGGGCCAAAGTTGTAGTAACCAACAATAATATAACAATCTAAATGGAATCAAACCAAAGGCTGAAGCTGGCTCTTGGGCTGAACAAAGATCATTCTCTTTAATGTGAGAGGCCCAATATCTTTTAAGAAGTTTTTTTTTTTTTGGTTTTGGTTTTGGTTGTTGTTGTTGTTGTTTTACAATAGTGGTTCTCAATGAATGGCTGGGACCAGCAATATCAGCATGACCTGGGAATTATGAGAAATGCAAATTCTTGGGCCTAGCTTGACTTACTAAATCAGAAACTGTAGAGACAGAGCCCAGCAACCTGTGTTTTAACAAGCTCTACAGAAGATTCCGATGCATGTTCAAGTTTGAGAACCACCACAGTGTAAATTATAGCACTTCATGGATCCATAACGAGTATTTATAAATTCCCGTAATAAAACATGTGGTACCTGGATAGTTCCTGTGCTCAGGTGAGCAACAAACTGTTCAGTTAAGGAAGTGTTCTGATCATAAAATGGGTTCCAAATAAAATATATATCTTTATATTAAGGAGTCTTTAATTCTTAAGAAAATTTCTGAGACTTATCTTTAATCTTTTCAAAAACAATAGTTCAGCAATGGATTTAAAATTGAGAAAGAGTAAATCCTCCTCTTACTATACTGTCATCATAAAGACATAGTTCAACTCTCTTTCTGATGCAGTCAGCGTTATGAACAGGACATCCAATAGAGACATCTCACCTCAAAAGAAGGAGTGCCAATGACTGGTTCACTAGATGGAGGAGGCAGGAGTCTCTGGGACATCCTGCCACAAAAAAAACTTTCCTTTTCCAGCTCATAAATGTGAATGATTACTTATTTACATAGTCTTTCCTTTCTCTCATGGTCTTATTAGTTATAAGAGATAATACATTGTCTTTACAATCATTTACAGCACTGCCTCTCAAACTTTCATTTGCAGATGAAACATTTGAGGGTCTTGATAAAACACAGATTCTAATTTAGTAGGTCTGAGACCAGCCAAGTCTGAGATTCTGCAGTTCTAACAAGCTCTCGGGTGAGGCTGATTCTGCTAGTCTACAAATAATGCTAAGTAGCAAGGATTTGTAGAATAATAGAATCAAGAATATAGAAGCTGTTTCATAAAGCCTCCCAAATTTAGCTAAAGAAGTCTCCACATTAAAGAAGTCAAATTAAGCATTCAGCACCAGCCAAGTTAAAAAAGAAAAGATGCTTATTTACAGGGATCAGTGAACAGAGAGGAAAAAAGAAGGGGCCATAGGATACCTATGCCCCAATTATCACTTCACCGTTGCTCCCAGGGCAGGACATCCTCACAAGTCTAGCTGTTCTTCCTGGGTGGGAATCGTTATGGTTGGTGACAGGTATGCTCTCATGCATGCATTCATTTAATAAATATTTACTAAGCAGTGATTATATGCCAAGGGGTCAACTCGAGTATCAAAACATCATCTGCACAAGTAGAAGGGCACTGTCATGGTCCCACACTCTGGCTAGGCTTTAGCGTTTTATGGTGCTCCCCATGACTCCTCTGTCCATCAGAGCCCTGGCTCGTCTCCAGAACATTACCCCGGAAGTAGAAATTTACTTCTCATTGGGTTGTTTAATAGCTCTGAGTTACAGAGGCTCATTTGCAATTGGCTCACTTGCTTTATCCTGCAGGAGACAACATTCTCCAGTTGAGGAGATATTTTGCCACCTGGACAACTGACTTTTCTATTTACTTCCAGAGCTAGCATTCGGCACTTCCTCTCTCAACTCAAAATCACTCTTTTAGCCAGGTATTAACGACAGAAAAGCTATCTTTGGTTTACTTTACACTCTAAGCCCAAATATTGTCAAAGTCTTAACCAAAAGATTAAATGTGCTTCTTCCTTTACTATTCCTCAAGGCAAAATGAACTTCTGAAAATTCCACATACACAAGCTGACCTTGGCTCTTCTTTTCACAAGCCCCACAAAAGAACATTAAGAAAACTTTAAGAACACCTCTATTTAAGAGAAGTCACGAGACCATAAAGGCCCTGGGTAAATTGAACGTATTTTTCCAAGCCATAAATTAAGAATAAGCCTGGAAATTTTAAAAGTACTTATGGCGACAAAGAAACAGAGAATTTAAGAATAGGCTTGTCCTAAAAAGTTTCAAACATATATTCATCTTGGCCCTGGTATCCAAAAGTGTTCTCAAGGTGATGTAGAAAGGGAAAAAAGGATAAAGAAAGTGACACAGAAAAAAGACAGAGTTCATGTGCTTCATAACAACATCATTTGGGATAACCTAGATCGATTTTCTCAACCTATTTTTCATTATCATAGCCCTGAGGAGTCTTTTTAAACATTTTGTTCTTAATCCCCTTTGAAATTGCAATACCACAGATATGCTATATACTTGTTTATTTATGGTATGTATATACTCTATATTTTCACCCATCCCAAGAATGAATTTTTATCCCCTTGGAAGTAATATCCTGCCTGTTAAGAATGCATGGGTTACAGGCTGCTTGGCAACAATCTAAAATCTTAGTATTAGTTACAACAAAGTAATTTTCACTCCCATACTCTGTATATCACAGGTCAGATCAGAGTGAAAGGAGGCACCGCTCTCCAGATCTCTTCACCCCAGTATGCAGGCTGATGCGGCAACCATCAATTCCTGCATTCCCAGATGCCAATGGCAGAGAGAAAAGAGCACTTGGGAAGGTCTCATACCTGCAGTTAAATGCTGCAGCTCAGAAGAGACACGTGTCACTTCTCATCTCAGCTCATTGGCCAGAAATAAGCCATATGGCCCCCAAAACCACCAGGGGATGAGGAAGTTCAGTTCCGCTGTATGCCTAGAAGATGGAGAGCAGGAGGAAATAGTAGGCAAGAAGAAACAAATGCTCTCAAAACAACCTTGCCTTTGGACAGTCCTGCTATCAAAGAGGATATGTTGCTAAATATATACAGAGAGACTCTTGGGACCACAGAATGTCAATTTTCCTTGTCCAAGGCTCACCTGAGTTCTTGCCAGTATTAACCAAAAGAGACACTTCCTCATCCGCGCCGCCCTGTCCGATGTCCAGTTCATTTACACCCGCACACTGAAGCCATAAATACCATATCCTACTTTTCTCACTACCACTTCTACTTCAACTCCCCAACTAGAGATCAAAAACCAGCAAAGGAAATTAGAAGGCTAAGAAGGCTATCTATTAGAGAAACTCTTTAGATTGCAAAATCGTTCAACTGCCAGTACCTTTGGGGAAAGAAGTAAACTAAATACAAATAATTTAACACACAAGCGAGGGTCATCGCCAAGATGAAACAAAGTAAGTGCCCAATAAATACCTGATATATAAATGAAGGCATGGTTGAATAAATCACTGAATAAAATGTGCAGCCCATTTTCCAAAGTCCTCAACAATAGGTTTTCACCTTTATTGTTGTTTTCCTTATCTTGGTGAGGATGAGTGGTGCTCTCTTTCCTCTCGTGTCATGTTTCAGTCTTAACAATAAGCTCTGTTCCCTTGTGGTCCCATTGTTGGCTTGACAACTGGATTTGGAGTACCTGTGTTTATTACTCCATTTCCTCTTTCCTTCCTCTTTAATTGCAGCGAAGACCTTGTCACCTGGCCCCTTCTCTAGATTGTCCCATTCCCTGTTTGACCCGTGACTACCCAGGTCTCATGTTAACCCTCTCCAAATTCTTCAGAAAAAAGAACTTCATGACATAAACACACTGACAATGAAACAATGACATTGATAAACAGACAGACAGTGATTAGATATTGTTGTGAAATGCCAGAAACGTTTGCACGCAGAGTGGTGCTGGTTCAGCCAAGGATCACTATGGGTTTGCTCTTTCTTACTTTAAAACACACTGATGGAGCAGGTGCGAGTGGTTGGTATGGCTCATCTTTCCACATAGAGTTATGGGACCAGGCACTACTGATGCAAGTGTTGTAATTGCTCTTGAAAACTATGAACTTGAACAAGAACAAGCCAGCCAGTTGATTCATATTTAGGTAGTTCAAGTGTCCAAGTGTCACTTTTGAAACAAAATATCTACTTGAAAATTTTAAAACATGTTATTTAATCCCATCTTGGGACAGAGGTAGGGGCCTGGTGAGGATGTGGGAATGGGAGCTAGTCTTTCTGTTCTACAAAGAGATAGAGTGAATAAAAAGTATCTTTGGGGCAAGGTACTTGGGAGAGGAAAAGGATGTTTCTTTTGTTCCGGAAAAGTTTTAAGTCAGAACTAAGTCTCAGAAAGGGCAACATAGATTTGCTCTGAACACAAATCAAATACCATGAACACACTAGATGGCATCTGGTTTGTCTATATCCTGTAATGTGTCACTCTTCGCTGTTTGCTTCAGATAAATAGATCATAGATTTCTATTCCTACCTCTATTAATCTGATATTCCTGACAAGTAACATAATAGAGAAGGTAAAGTATAAAAAGCGTAGAAGGAAAAGGAACTCACTTTGCCCTTTCCACGCAGGCAGCATATTCACTGCTCCGCACATATTTATTGAGCATAATATGAGCCAGCCCCTGATCTAGCTCTTGGGATGTAACAGTGGCCAACACGGACACAGCCCCTGACCTCATGGAGGTAACATTTTAATGGAGAATAAGAGACAATGAGCAAGGAAATGAACAAATGATGAGGCAATTTCATTTGATAATAAATGCTAGAAAGAAAATAAGACAGAGTAAGGTGATTTTATCTTAATGATATGAGAGTTGGGAAGTTATTTTAGATAGAGTGATCAGTGAATGAGATTTTTCTAAGGTAGTGTCCTTCGAACTGAGATCTAGATGATGAGAAAGAGAACAATAAGTACGGAGATCCTAGGGGCAGTAATGAACTTGGGGACATCAAGGAACAAAAAGAAGGTCACGTGCCCGGAAAATAGAGGAGGATTATGACAGGAGATGAAGTTGGAGCAGTAAGTTGACTCTAGATAATGTGGGGTCATAAAGATCAGGGTTAAGTGTTTGAATTTCTAAATATATGTAAACTGTGGCTGTCAGAAGTCAGAATGAGAAGAGCAGGCATGAGGCTGTCTCCCCTCTGCTTTCTCCAGCCCCACTGAGTACCAGCATGGTGGGTGTGTTCTCATAATTAGTTAGTGCAAATGAAATTATTATGTCCTAGGTCAAGTTTTCTAAAAGTAGACCCCAAGACAAGGAGTCACATACAAGCGACTTATTAAGGAAGTACACCCAGAAGAAACCAGTAAGGGAGGGTGGGGAAGCAAGATAGAGGCAGTGAGGAGACTAAGGAGGGGAGCACTCTCTCGGGCGGAGTTCCACAGGCAGGAGCTACAGCCTCATCCCTGGAAGTAGCTCTGAGTGAAAATTGTATAACTTAACACCTCGCAGTTGTTCTAAGTTGAGATAAGAAACATGAGCTTTCATAGTCTCTTACCTGACAGTCCCTTGGTTGAAAGTCACCCCAAGAAAAGTAGGGTTGAATATCCTGAGTGTAGTCCTCCCAAATAGAGCTGCAGGTAGAAACTATTGGAAGCAAAAGCACACTTAAGTGTACATATACACACACACACACATGCACATACACACACACTCCTAAAATCAGATCCTAGGAGACTGGTCAGAGTACCTATATTATCCACTACACAACTTAACTGAAATACCTACTTCAAAACAAAGTTCCACCACTTACTCCCTATGTGATCTCAGTGCTCCCATCTGTAGAATGTACACAATCACTGTACATACCTTATAGGGTTATTCCAAATACTTAAATCATGATAATACATTTAAAGTTCTAACACAATACCCAGCATATAATAGGCACTCAATAAATTTTTTTTCACCTTATCAGGCACTCCAAAATTGCTGCACCAATCTAATGGAATGTTTCCCATTTACTGCTTTCTCCATGCTCTTGTGAGATCGTGAAAGCTCCACCAATTTCCATAAGTATAATAGCTTTATAATAAGGTCAGCTGGTAAGCTAGAGGATTATCCTAAGAACCTTCAAAAAGAAATATAACTACATTCCTACCTAATTACACATCAAGGCATCCTTAAGAATCTGTCTTCCCTCTGGGGAGGACTAGGAATATTCTTAAGAATAACCAAGAAATGTCATTAGCTATCATAAATAGATTCAGAAATCACAGATGTCCAAAAGACTTCAATCAAATTCTTTATATGCAGGTCCATTATGAGTGATAATAGACTTGTGGCAGCTTCATGGATTCTTGGATTTATTTCACTGCTTTCATAATTGTACTTCAAATGCTATCCTACTTCCTAATAATGAATGTATGGGTTCACTTCAGAAGAGTTTTTTTGAACTTGATTACAATACCCTATGTCAAAGAGTCTCTATTTAACACTCAATAGGATTTTGAACATTTAATCGTTTTCACATGTCTTTCATCATCCCACTTCCTAGCACCTACATTTTGAGCTATTTCTAAGTTGGCCTATTTATTTCTATCTATTAAAATGAGCCCACAACAAGCAAAGGATGACCTAAAATATGGGAATTAGAAACCAAACTCAATAATATATAGGGCAAGATGCAACTCAGCTCAGAGTCTATTTGAAAAGGAGAGTAATATATTCCATTCCTTAAAAACAACATAATCTATTTAGATGGAATTAAGGGGACCTGACTGATAAAGGCTGTTTGTGAAAAGTAGTCTCAGACTTCTAGGTAAAGATGCGTTATCCTCCAGGGTTTTCCCCCTTTCCTTGCCACACCCCACTGGAATGCCAGTAAAAGAAAAAAAAATTGTATTAACCCAAAAGGACAAATAGAGTGGAAGAGGGGAGATCCAAGGGATGGGATTATAGATGGGACTGAAAACAGAGCAATTAAAACGCACGTACCGAACTATAAGAACTTCCTGTTTCTTCTGCCACCTGCCCCAAAATGGCAATAGCAAGGCAATGTACTGTTTCTTCACCTCTCTCTAGACTAAAAGCTGAAGATTCTTCCCTCAGGAAGCTGGACAACACAAAGATAAAGCCTTTTGAGCCAGATAGAGTCCCCCAATAAAAATACCTTCTCATTACCTCATCATCCTCAAATGGAGCCCACCAGTGAAAAGGCCCTCCTCTTCCACAATGCACAGCTTCTGGTCTACTTTCTGATACTTTACTCTCAATTATATATGGAAAGCCAAAAGTCACCAGTTATGAGAATAGATGTCTGGCATAAAAGACACCTAAACAAATAGAAAAGTAGGTTTTAAAGGAAACAGAGAGTCTATGGCCATGCCAGTCTGAACACACTCGATCCCGTCTGATCATGGAAGCTAAGCAGGGTCAGGCCTGGTTAGTACTTCGATGAGAG
>NW_011888782.1:15963830-15981177 GCF_000151845.1 Pteropus vampyrus
TGTGGTGATCATTTCTTGCAATTTACACAAATATTGAATCATTATGTTGTACATCTGTAGTGTTAACTCAGAAAATAGCCCCTCCACATACTCAGAAGACTGATAGCTGCCCGGCCAGCAGCCAAGGAAGGCAGCAGAGCTTTCAGCAGTGCCTTCCCCCAAGGACGTTTCCTGCTGCTCCCACGGACATTATCTGCTCCCGTAACCAAGCAGCACATCTTGCTCCCATCCACTGGAGAAGGCACTGCTCCCCCAATGAGATTACCCCTCCCTCTGCTTGTGTGCATAAAAAACTGCTTGCTCTTAGTCAGCAGCTTTATTCCTGCAGCTGTAACCAGCCGCTGCTAAAGCTTCTCTGCCTTGTGAGTAATAAATGGCATTTCTCACCCATCTCGTCCTCCTTGTGGTTCTTCCGGAATATCCAAATCCAGGCTTGGGGGTCCTGTGTTACAACATCTGAAACTAATATAACGTTATACGTCAATTATAACTCAATAAAAAAATTTTCTAATCTTAGAAACAGAGACAACTATTAATTCCAAGAAAAACAAAGATCGTATAAAAATGCAACCATAATAGCCTACATTTCTCAGCAGTGAATGACATTTATAAATTGAAATGCTGTAAACAACAACACTCGATTGAATCAAAAATTGTACGGCAGAGAGAAGTGAAAGGACAATTGTGGAGAGGAGTATAAGATGCTGAAATTCTTAATTGCCTAGCAGGAAATCAAAAAATAATGTTAAGAGATAACAACATAAGAATATTATTTGACATGTGGAAGCACGTATCAGAAAAAAAATTCTAGAAAGGATTGAAAGTGGTTATTTCTGGGGATTGAAGGTAAGGAATGAAAAAGTGTTGAACAGAGAGCCACTTTATTTGTAATAAGTGTTTTAACACTATTTGAATTTTTTTTTAGTATAAATATATAAAACTTTAATAGAAAAAATTTTTAACTGTGAGGAGGGAAAAAGAAAGGTAGTCATCTTCTGTGATCCATTCTTTATCAACAAATGCTCACAGATACAAAATTGTTCTTATTGAGATGGTGCCCAGTTTAAGAGTTTCCAAGAAAATCATAACCCACTCAAACAGACTTTTAAAGACTAAACCAGCTTGAAACTGAAAATCAAAAATATATTTAGTTTCTTAGAAAACAAAGTCAAATCAAGTAAATATCTAGTTCACTTTATGCTCGTCTATGTATATAAATACATATAGTCTTTCAGTTTTAATTCTCTGATTGTTTTTGTATGTGTACACACACACACAAATATCTTTATTCATATCTCCCTAAGATGTAGTTTATTTTTCACCTTTCACTTGTAAGCATTTTGATTAAATGGTTAACATTGCACCCAGTTTTTGGTCTGTCTTTTCTTTTAAGTTAGGGTTGTCAGATAAAATACAAGATGCTCAGTTAAATTTGAATTTTAGATAAAACAACAAATTTTTTTAGAATAAATATGTCCCAAATATTACATGGGACATGCTTACAAAAAAAAATTATTCATTGTTTATCTGAAATTCAAATTTAACTGGGCATCCTGTGTTTTTATTTGCTAAGTCTGACAACCCTGTTTTAAGGGTTATCTCTGCCAAACTCATCTCACATCTGCTCTGAGTCAGTCTAAAATGCAGCTGCTGTTTTTCATCACGTGTTCCCTCTCTACCATCTCAGCTCCATCTTGAGGCATTATTTTTTGTGCCTGGTCACTCCAGGATCTCGAAAGCTCGGAATAAGGTAGAGCCTCTGCCTTGTTTGCCTCAGTCCAGGGGTGATGCAGAGCTGATGGTCTTGCTCTTTGCTGCCTGCCCCTTGACACCTACGAACACCACTTATATAGAGTCTGTGCCTTATAAAAGATTTGGTGACACTTAACACAGAATACTAAATATGACAGAGTAAATTGAAAAACGAAGAAAGCTTTCACTTGGGACCATCTCATGGAAACCTTTAGTTCCTAGCTCACTTTCTTCTCCTGTGGTCCACTACTATCGTGGCATCTTCTGGGTGATGAAACCACCTCTATTAGTCCTTCAAAATATGACTCCTCTCTCTCCTTTTAGGAGAGTTCAATTCCTACCCACAGGAGTGGGCCTCACTCTTTCCCTACAAGAGGAATTTATCAGGATTAAGAATCCCCCAGCAGTGATGAAAAAGTTTTATATCTTGATGGTAGTGTTGATTACATGAGGACTCACCTTTGTCAAGAGTCATAAATTGTACACACAGAACGTGTGTGTTTCATGATATGTTAATGATAACTCAATAAAATGGATTTTTGAAAAATATCCCCCAGCAGTACTTTTATTAAAACGTGAGTTAATCATTGTGGAATCTAAAATAACATTACAAGGATTTCAGCCACACGGCCCAGGATTTTGCACTCCAGGTTCAGATTTCCACAAGCTCTGGCCACCAGTGTGGAATGGAGATGTGTCTCCTTTTGTTTCTTGTGGTGGTCTAGCCTCTTGTGGGTATGTTTAAATAAAACACACACACACACACACACACACACTCACTCACACTCACACACACACACTGTAGAGATGTTATACTATAGTCCCCCTAAATATATTATAGAAAGCAAAATTATTTAATAATCAACTCCATGTGACATAGAGACATGTGCAAGATATCTCTTGGTAGAACAAGTGAATCAAGACAAAGGCATTGGCCTATCTATACAAATGTACTTCCCTGTGAGGCAATATTAAAAATGGAATCATTAAACAGGAATATCCTCTGAACTATTACAGGTGTGGTGGTGGGGTGGAGTTTGGGAGATGTTTAGTGTTGTTTTACAGGAATTGTCTTGGCTTCCAGGATTTTGCTATTCAACAAAGGGAAAATTCCATTTTCAGTTCCAATGTTAATCAGGAAATTGTTCTTCAAAAAAAGGGGGGAACAGCTGAAAAACTCCTCACTACTCCACAGCCCAGGAAACAAACAGGACAGGAGGCCGGAAGCCTGAGCTCCACCCAGAGAAAAGCCATTTCTGGGTAAGGAATAATTTAAGGCCAGGCATTTTGCAGATAATGTGGGAGGAAAGCAAACCTCTCAAGCAAAGAGTGGGTACTTACAGTAAGCCTTTTGAAAGCATGTAAACAAACTCTAACAACTTTCTATAACCTTTAATAAATAAATGCTTTGATATTAAAGAGAGAGAAAAGAAAAAGAAATAAAATAATCTAATATCAAACGAAGACAGAGCAAAGGGTCCCCAAAAAGCAGAGTATCGAAAGAAACAAAGAAGAGGATTCTGATCAGCTTGGGAATAATAATAGTAATGTTGACAACTATTCTGAGCACTCACTGTGCACCCAGGACTATTCTAAGTGTTTTGTATGCATTTAACCTCACAACAGCCCCATGAGCTAGTACTATTATTAGTCTCACTTTGCACAAAATGAAAATGAGGCACTGAGACCTCAAGCAACTTGCAAAAAATCACACTGTAAGTGGGTAGCAGAGTCAAGATTTGAATACATCACCATCTGTTTGCAAATCCTTAACCCTTGATTACTATGCTCTAGTCCCTTGCTACTCAGACTGCCTTCCATGGGCCAATAGCAGCATGAGCATCACTCTGGAGCTTGTTAAATTGCAGTATCTCAGGTGGTATCCCCTAGACCTACTTAATCAGAATCCGCATTTTAACGAGACCACCAGGTGACTCCATGCATGTTAAAGTTTGAAAAGTACTGCTCTAGTCCCTGTCAAAAGACAGATAATTCTCTTAGTCTAATCTGGTTCTAATTTATCACCAGTGCCTTCATGAGAATATACAGAAAATGGATATCAGAATCTATTGTATAGAATTCATAATTATTTTAAATAAATTATGCTCTTTTTTTGCAGTAAGTAAAAAAAAAAGTTGCTTAGCTTCCTTCAGGGTTCACAGACTAGGCACCCGTAGGTTACTTTATAGCTATGCTTTTAAAATTTTCCACCGAGCCTCCCTAACAGTTGAGCGCTTATCCTAGAGGTCTTGGGAGCCACAGACAAGTTTCTTCTCTCTTCCTTTCCTACTTTTTAATTATTTTTTGTTTGTTTCGGTAAACAACTTTACTGAGGTATAATTTTCATACTAGAAGAGTCAACATTGAATTTACAATTCAATGATCTTTAATAAATTCACCAGATTCACTGAGTTCTACAACCGTCACCATAATCCAGGTTAGAACATTCTCATCGCCCCAGTAAGATTTCTCATGCCTATTTACAGTTAATCCTCATTCCCACCACCAGCCCCTGTCTCTATAGATTTGCCTACTCTGAACATAATTGGAATCATACAATATGTGGTATTTTACATCTGGCATTTTTTTTACTGAGTGTAATATGTTTGAGGTTTATTCATACTGTAGCATATAACAATACTTTTTTTTTTAGTGATGAATTATCCATTGTATGGTGCCATAGCCCTTTTTATTATTTAGCAAGTTTTTTTAATTGAAGTCTCAATATTTATCTTTAAAATTCATTCAAGTATTGTACATCTCTGTGCTAGCCTTAATAGAAAAACATTTTAAGTGATGTATATGTTTCCACCAAATTTTTTAAAATTTAACTTGCTGCTCCAGGTCACCTTAGACTCTAACTGTATGATGTGTAACCCTGGGTGATGGGAGTTTGTTACAGGGAAGTGGACAGGAAGAGAGAAAAGTGTAGTCATTTAAGTCTTTAGTCACGTCAGTCATTAGTCACTCCCAGACTAACCCCTCTGCAGTTTGCTTCAAGTTCCAAAATAAAGATGCCCACTGGTATGAAGAGAGGGCAGAATGAGATGGACCATCATGACTATTACATCAATATTGTGAAGACTAGAACATTGAAAAAATAATATCATTCTTTTTAAAAAATATTGCTTTAATAAGGGACTTTTCCTGTTATGCAAAACAAATAGCTATCCCCCACCCTACTATCCCAAAAGCTTACTTTTAAAAAGAACCCTCACCTTGTGTGTTTTAAAGTTCCTTGCCCCATGAGACTGTTAATTCCATACATGATCAACTTGGTGTTCTCTAGCTTAGGTTCTATTAGAATTACCATCAAATTACCCAGTGCAAAGACCGTGTTTCTAATATCATTTTTTAATAAAAGAAACCAGAGCTCCTTGGAGATATAGTTGATTCTAGGACTGGCGCAGGAAATATACAAAATAATCCTGAAGTATCTTATAGTACCAGATAATTCTTACTTTCTGCTCCAAAAAATAATAATAATGATGGCATGTCAAAGGGACATGAGTGCCAACCTGAAGGAGCTCCCAATGGCCAAAGATGGAGCAAGTTGAGAAAAAAATAAATAATGTAGTATTTAATTAAAATCTAAAGTGTAAAATCCATGAGACCATACTGATATAAATATATTATTGAATAAATAAACAAATGGGAGAGAAAAGGCAGTCTCTCATATAGAAGAATTCCAGATATTTTGTGTAGAGACTCTTCTCTTAAGGAAGTAGAACTTAACCACCCACCCACTGAGTGTGGGCAGCATTTAATGACTTATGAAAAGACAGAGAAAACCTAACTCACAAAGGAGAAACCTGTTAGGCACTGCCTTGGCCAGGTGATCAAGGTTAATGTCATCAGTAATAAGTCATCTTGAAAATAAGTACCCTTTAAATAATATGATTAGAAAGGCAGCTAATCTCTGTGGTCTTCCTCCCCGCCTCCCCCAAAAGATAATATTAATAACCCCAAAATAACCATGAGAAAAACACCAGACAAACCCAAACTGAAGAGCATTGTACAAAAGACCTGACCAGCCCTTCTTAAAACAAGGCATATCTGAATGTCTGAGAACTGTCACAGCCGAGAGGAGCTTAAGGAAACATGACAACTAAACATAGTGTGGTATCCTAAAATGGAATCGGGGACAGAAAAAAGATATTAGAGAAAAACTAATGAAATCTGAATAAAACATGGAGTTTTGTTAATAGTAATGTACTAACGTTGGTTCCTTCATTGTGACAAATGCACTGTGGTAACTAACGTTAAGATGTTAACACCAGGGGAAACTAGGTGTATGAGAACTTTCTCTACGATCTTTGTAACTTTTCTGTAAATCTATGCTATTTAAAACAAAATATTTAATATTAAAAAAATATATATGTTACCACCAGAATTATTTCAGAAATTTCTCTACAAAGAAATATGCAATAAATTAGCCTAACTAACCACAGGCAACAGTTATCTGAATAAGGGACTCTTTTCTTCTTTTTAAGGCGTCACTCACTGCCCAGGCTGATGTCATCCACAGTCAAAGGCTTTGAACTACATAATGATGACTCACAAATCTATGCTGCCACCTATCCCCAGCCCCTCTGTAAATGCCCAAAGCCTGGTAATGTTTCCATGTTGCTGTCCTCTTCAAGCACATGTGACAACAAACTGGACAGTAAAGCTGTGTATGGCTGTTGGTTATTATTATAATTCAAATATGCAACACAAGCTCATTTTCAGTTGTGAGTTTGCTCTCTTGGCTGGCCCTAGTGATTTGGTCATTCTTTAAAATGGATAAATATATATTATAAGCCATACGTGTAAAAAGGTCCACTGACAAATAGTGCAGTCATTCCTAAATGGTCAGAGCAGTCCTTGAGATCAATTATTCAAAATAAACTGAAGTCAATTTTTGGGAGTGGGAGGTTGGCAGTAATGAGGTAGAAGTGAAGATTATGAATAATTTTATCCCTAAGGCTCCAAAATTGGGAGAGTAGAAGCCAAGGCTGGGCCAAGGATAAGAATCCCTTGTAGTTTTTTTACCCACCCTTTATTGATTCTTTGATAATGATTTATTGAGCACCTACCAGGAAACTGATAACATTGGCCTGTTGCCTAATGCCTGTGCTCCCTAGACAATCAGAAAAGAAGAAAAGCAAATGGAACCAGGAATGAAATAAATTAAGCCCATAACTTCCTACATGCAAAAGTCCAAAGTTCTTTCCATTATCCAAAAGTATAGGAGATGCTTAATAACAATTTGGCATATAGGAGGTGCTTAATAACAATTTGTTGAATGAATGAATGAATGAATGAATGGACACATTCTGGCTTTCTGTAGATACCAATGTGGATACCTAGAGGAGGAGGTTAGGGCCAATGGCAAACTAAGGAACTATTGTAAAGAACTTCTTATGTGTCAAAAGAGGAATTCGTTATTTTTTTTGTTTTCCTTTGTGGCCAGTGACTTTGCCCCACATCAGCCCAACCACCAGTGAAACAAAAATAAAATTACTATTTCTGGGCAGACTAAGGGACCAGTCTTTAAAATTATAACACCCAAGAACGAATTGCAGAGCGTTTCTACCAAAAACACTTATCCTGAGGCCCCTGTGAAATGAGGGGATGGTTTGAGTGCAAAGAACTTGATCTCAAGCCAGACGCCAAATTAAGTTCTTAGAACGACATTGTTCCTATATTTCTCAGGTCTATCTGATCTTAAAATTAGCTGAACATGATCAAAATATCCTTAACAGAAACTGAATGATCATTTGTGAAAAAAAAAACTCTAAAAGTAGAGTAAGCAACATGATACTTTGGAAAAAATACTAAATTAAGATTTAAGAGAGGAACGCTCTGGTACCAGTTGTGCCTTTTAGCTCTTCAGAGAATTTTAGGAGGGTTATTCCACTCTCTGTGACTCTGTTTCCCTTCCTTAAAAAAGAGGGTGGCATAAAGTATTAGACTACGTTATCTCTAAGGTCCCCTCAGGGTCTAAAATCTTATAATTCTAAGTGTATTACCCTAATAATAATAATAGCTACTCATAAATTGTATTTACTATATGTTTTTATACTTCCATGTACTTTTGAAGTATTATCTCATTTAATCCTCACAACTGTGGGTATTATTATCCTCAGATGAGGAAACTGAAGCTTAGAGAGGTTAAAGTCCCAAGCAGTCCTCATTGCACACAATCCCGAGAGTGCATGTCTGATATGCATGCATTTCTGTTAACACAGTATTCAGAAAATTGCTGACTGCCTGTACATGAACTCAGACAATCTAATTTCAGAGTCTTAGCTCTACCCACACCAATGGTTCTCAAAAACTGGTCACCAGACCAGGAACATCGGCATCATCCGTGAACTTGGCAGAAATGCAAAATTTTGACCCCAGTTCCAACAACAGAATCAATAGCTCTAGGACTGGGACCAAGCAACCTCTCTGAACAAGCCCCGTGAGTACTTCTGAGGCAAGCCAGAATTTGAGAACCACCCACACAAGTCTGCTCCATGACCATGATGGTGGAAATCAGGAAGTACAGAGTGTGATGGTTGGGGCATCCTCAAAGGTCGTCTACTCTGGATGAACTGAGAGTTCCTTAAGCCAAGAAACAAGGGCCTTAACGAGAAGACCTGCAAAAGTAGGTGAACTTCGTAGATTAGCTACCTTTAGAGATATCGTCTTCTTTTAACATAGCACTTGAATGAACAAATAACAAGAAAAAATCCATTATTTTCCTTAAAAATATTGTCCATGACCATTTTTTTCAGGTTGAGTTATCTTTAGGGTATATCTCTGAGTTTCCAAAGTGATAGCCACAGATGCAGCGGCAGGACACCAATTAAACTCCACAGGAGAGATCCTGCTGGAGCCACCAATGGATGCTTTGATGTCTTTACCTCTGATGGATGGTCTCTCCTTCTCAGACACAGCATCTGATGTTCTGAAAGTGGTGGAAAGCATTTGACATCCCTCTTATTTCTTTTTAGGCCTAATGCCGTTGATTTGGTGGGTTTTATCTAAGAGGCACACCAGATTGTCAGTTTGCTTTCTTAAAAAAAAAAAAATCTGCAGGCTAAGATATTCAACTTGCCAACCCAGTGGTATCACGGGAGACCATTATAAAATCCTCTCCGAGTTAAGTCTGCATGCCTCAAAGAGCAAAAAAATTAATATACTGTCGTTCACAGTTGAGAGGGGAAATTAATTTATACAGGAACCTTTTCTAAGGCATGTTCTGACTGTCAGGGTACTGTGCCAAACGGGAGCATTATCTCCCTTCCCAAAATAATACACCATATGCCCTAATCTGGCAGACACGAAGATAATTACATGACTCTGGCAGAGCCAATATGCTTGCTAATAAATGGAAAAATGAGGACAATGCAAATCAAAGTTAAGTTCAATGGTTATTCAGAATTATGGTAGGAAAGATACCTACTACAATTAAACACGATGACAAGCAGAAAATGGGTCTCTTGCAAAGATTAAAACAGCCAAAGCTGCTGTGAGGAGACCCATTTATATCAAGGAATATTAATAGAAGAAAGAGAGTTGTTTGTGGGCATGTGTGATAGTTTTATATGATTCTAAGCCAAAGGGTAATTCCCTTTGTGATAATCCACTCTTACAATGAGTCAATGGGAGTTCTTAATAAAACCAAAGCTCAAAATGCCAAATTCCACACAATTAACTGCAATTTTAAAGTAAAGAAACCTCAATGCAAAACATGGTCTGGAAGTTGGATTTTCATCAACACAAATCTACTTCTGATGTTATGGCCCCAAATCATGGAAAGCTCAGGCCCACAGTAAAAGATCAGCATCTGACATCAGCATACTCTTCAGAGCTCTATTTTTTAACCAAGTGATCTTTTTTCTTAATTATTTTCTTGCAAAGCTACTTGGAATTCTCCTCAGTTCCTTGGCCCCAACATGCATTAAAAAGTGCTAAGTATCTGGAATTATCAAGCCTAACTCCACGTGACTGTGAATGAAAGACGTGGAGCCAAAAAAAAAAAAAAAATGGTGTTTCTTCTATCTTGGAGAATATCCAATTTTTGTTGGGAAAAATTCTTTTCCTACAATTTTTCTCTTTATCTATCCCACCAATAAGCCCTCTATCCCAGCCTCACCAGGCCTTCCTATCTATAGAAGAAAATGAATTTTTTCTTCTTTCAGAGATGAAAGAAACATAGGTGTGACGGACCCAGGTTGAAAACATCCAGTCTCTGACGCACTGTATCAAGAAAGAACCAGAATCCTAATACACTGCTAGGGCGAGATGTGGGGATATGACAAGCCCTGTGTGAAGGGCTTCAAATTAAATGCCCCTCTTGTCAACCACAGGGAAAAATCAGACATTGGGAACATGTACCCTTGGAGAAAGAGTCCCTCCTAGAATGCTAACAAATTAGGTCCCGTGAGTCACTCTTGCAAATTAAATTCCAGGAGAAAGACAGTGACAGATGTGGGGGTGCCAGTGGATCTGAGTTCTGTCAGTACAAATACCTTCACAAGGGAGCCTGCATTGTACAGAGGAAGGCAGCAGTGATGAAATATTTATATATTTATAAATATCTAGACATTAACAAGCTTTCCAGTTTTCTTTCATGCATTTTAAAGAATCGTCTTTAGAATGTTCTCTCTAGAAAGAGAGAGACACATGGACCTTGGTCAAGGGATGACCACAGGTTAGGAAACGAGGCAGAGGCTGACCAGGATCTCCATGCCAGGAGGGTATCCATCATTGTCACTGCTTCAGGGATGACCTTTGAAAATCACAGAAGAGATTATTACCAACCCAGACATTTATCTAATGCAACAAAAGCATTTTTCTACACTGCTCCCAAGAGATGACTAGGAGTGTGGGGCAGACTTTATTATCAACTAAACTTGGGAAATGTTTTATTCTTAGAGACTCAAAATATCCACTGGCTCAGCAAAGACTCTGAAAAGTCCTGTTGTAAAGAAAGCTGTTAAATGTTGTGTAACCTAACATTTCCCTGGCTTCCTTGGTCATAAGAATCCTTTTATTCACTGATAATCTACATCTTGTGCAGTCCAAATTATCCTTCATCACACTATGTAGTATAGTAGATTTAATTTTGATTTTTTTCATTTGCTATTCAGTATTTTGTCAAGTTAAACAATAGTGCATTTTTTTCAACAGTCTAGACTAACGCAAGTTCCTTTAAGAAGAGAAAAAAAAAAGGAAACTAGACTGGAGTTTCCATGAGGTTGTATTGAATTTAAATCTTTTTTTATTTATTGTTCTTATGCTGGAGGCCAAGGTCAGACTTGCTTTTCTATAAAGACAAACATAAAAAAGTACAGCCACACTTCAGGTCATTCTCTGACACTCTAAAACAACAGAAAGACAGGACAGTTCATGGGGGAAGTATTTCTGAGAAGTGACTAATTTTGACTGATTTCTGGTCTAGCTTGTCTGCTTGCTATAGTTTGGGGCAAGATACTTAACTCTTTTAAAAAAAGAAGCTGCTGGGTTGCTTACCCAGATTCATTAAACAAATTTTGAATGTAAAACTATCAGAATTGGTCCTTTACTCCATTCCTCCCATCCACATCTAGGGTTAACTTACTTATTAGCAACTTAATGTGGCTTACCTGCTTTTACCTGCCAGCTCTCAACTACTCATCCTCTAGAACTGGCTCTAAGTCCAGACCGAAAAGCAGAGAGACTTCCTTGCTGAGGCAGGAATGACCTTAGAATGCTCTCCTCATTTCTTGTGTTAATCGGCTATTGCCACAATGACGCCACAAAACAAAGTACTCCAAAACTCAGTGGCTACAATAAATGTGTATTTTTCTCACATTTTCTGCTTTTGGTTGTCTGGCTAGGCTCTAAGCTATGGGTTGAGCTCAGGTCTGCTCTGTGTGTCTCTTCATTCAAGGCCTCAGGCTAAAAAGATCTCTAGGCCTTCTTAAAGTGGATCGTTGGAGCCTAAGAGATTGTGCCCGATAACACAAGCACATTTAAGGTCTCTAAAGTTCATATCAGCTCTGCTAACATTCTTCTGGCCAAAGAAAGTCACATAGCCAAGCCCAGCAGCACTAGGGGGAAAAGTGTGGGTAAGTGGAGTGAACAATATTACTGAACAATAGTTGAAACTATATATCACTCATTTCTCCCCTTGCTTCTCCTTGCTCTAAATATCTTGAAGTTTCCTCATCACTAACTGCTGGTCTGGTTTTTAGCAATCTGGATGATTTTGACCACTTGCACACTGCCTGCCTTCTAACTTCCCGGAGATCTTTGAGGATGCCAGCCAAATGAAAAATGCTAGAGTGGAGACCTAAAATCAGATCAAGTGGAATGAGTAGCATTAGGAATCCAAAGTAGAAAGAGGTTGGGATAATCTCTGATATTAGGGCCAGAGAAATATGAGGAAGCCCAATTTCATCTTCCAGGCAGGAGAGTCCTAGTACGGAAGATAATAAGAGGTGAAACTCTATGATCAGAAGCTGAATTGACCATGAAACGAGATGGAGGCCAGAGAGGCAAGAAGATTCAGCAGGTTCTTCCAGGTAATTCGCACTTGGCCATCAGAGTCTTATTTTGGACTATCCCAGGCACCCTGCCCTGGAGCAGCAGGCTGGTGGTGGCACCATTCAGTTCCTCACTCACCCCCAGACTGCAAGGTTTTTGAGTTCCTCATTGCAGCCTCAGCTTAGCCGTTTGTGTGATTAGGACACATACACCAACACCCTTCCAAATGACTTCTCCTTTTTACCAAAACCAGACGTTCCTAGACTTTGGTTTACACTGGAAACACCTAGAAATCTTTAAAAAGTGGCTCCCACTCACCCCCCAGACATTCTGATTTAATTGGTCTTGGGTGCAACTTGGGTGCTAGAATTTTTTAAAGCTCCTCAGGTGATTCTAATGAGCAAAGTTTGGGACCCACCAGTCTGAAAACCTGATCAAGCCAATCAGACTATAACGAGAGTTCATTTTAAATCTACCACACAGTTCTGGATGAGTAGAAGGTGACCCTGAAAAGAGTTTGCACACAGGAACTAGAGAGACCCCCTCCCCCGCATGGCTCTGCGAGAGGAAACACAGGTCCATAATCCCTTTTTCTGAAACCCAAAAGACTCTGAAAACTGAAAGTTTTTTTCAAAACTCAATGGTAACAAAACCTGACCTGACTTGAACTCACTTGGTGTCAAGACTCAACTATTTATAGTCTTTATTCATCCCACTTAGTGGAAATATTCATGCATTTTGCCCAGCAAACATTAATGTGTTTAATTACAGAGTGCTTTCCCAGACCCTGCTGAAGTTGTTACATAATACAGAGTATGTGTCTCTTTCTACATTCTGAAAAGTTCAGGATTCAGAAAATAAATGTGTGGCCCCAGAAAACAAAAAGCTGTAGACTAAGGGAATGCGGACCTATAGAGGAATTTGCTTTATTGCTCCTTAGATATGAAGAGAGGAGAGGAAAAGGAGGAGATAGAAGAAAGCAACCAAACAACATGGCCCTTGTGTGATTTATATAAATGTGTCCCCCATCTGAATGGATTAATTAGAGAAAAGGACCACCTCTGGGTAAAACACTGCCCTTCAATAGGGCTCACAGCTTGATACGCAGATCATAGGCTGGATTTACCCTCACCCACTTCCCTTGGCCAGGCAAACTACACAACCATGCCAGGCAATTTCAGTAGTAGCTGAAACCTGAGGTGCAGAAACGAGCAAAGCTTTTTCTAAGTATGAGGATATCTAATGTTAAATTTTTAATTGTCTCTATTAATGAAATAAAAATATTTCTGTCTCCCAAACCTTTAGCATAGTCTACTACACAAATGCTTGGGGGCAAAGTGCATCAGAGGGCCTACATGTAGTGCATGCATGGGATGGCATGTGTGAGCTGGTATGCATGCCAGCTCACACATAGTAGCTTAAAATAACAACCATTTTTTCTGCTCCTGAGTCTACATGCACAGGATGGCAAGCATGGGAGGGCTAGAGTTCATACCTTGGGGCATTGGACCTTCCACAAATTATTAAATAGGGTTCAGGCTAATTTTACCCAACTACTAAAAGGCAACGTCTAGTGTGAATGATCCCAGCTGATGTCTGGGCTACAAAAACATTTCTTTGAACATTTAATATGCTAAATATAGAATGTACTATCTCAGGTGGGCCTCACAACAGTGCTAGGAGAGGGGTAAAAACTAAGAGCTATTGTCATTTAATGCTCAAGTAAAAGTAGTTTAAAAGTGGCAACGCCAGTTATTCAACCTAGATCTTTCTGACACCAAAGCCAATGCTCACAACCACCACCCTGTGCCTCCCTCATCACAGCTGTACCAGCATTTGGCACGGTGTCCGGCACATATGTGGTCAAAGGCTACATCAGCAAAAGCAAAAACAGTGGTGTTTACTCCGCACTGCATATCGGAGGATCTCGTTAAAGCTATGCCTAAAACTAAACCATAATAAACACCCTACCAGACTAACACATGCATGTGAAACTCTTGACTAGCTCCTATGTACCTGCCTAAATCATTCACATCTATATAAACCCTACGATACAAATGCATCCACGATTTCAGCTGTATGTTTTCTTTGGGGCATTTCATTCATGGGATCCGTTAAACTGAACATGACCAGTAGAGACTTAGACTTTTAGTGACCTATAAATAAAAGTCTATTGTATCAAGCCACCGAAATTTTGGAGTTTCCTTGTTAAAGCAAATAGCATTACTCTAACGTATATATCTGCCCAAAATCTGTTCATTCCTTCTTGACCAATAGAACCCTGTTTTTTTGTTTTTTTGTTTTTTTAGGTTAACATATATCCGCTTAAAAATACAATCTCGACACAGACTAAAAGGAAGGGGATGGAAAAAGATATTGCTTTGACAGATCTAGAAGGTATTTAAGTCAGACAAAGAAAGATAAACACTATATGATTTCACTTATATGTGAAATCTAAGGAATAAAAAGAACAAACTAATCAAAAACAGACTCACAAATATAGTAGACAATTTGGTGACTGACAGAGGGGAGGGGGTTTGAGGGACTGGGAAAATGGGGTGAAGGGTTAAAGAAGTACAAATTAGCTGATGGATGGTCACGAGGATGGGGAGCACGGCAGAGGGAATGCAGTCAGCATTGATACATTGGCTAGGTGGAGGGGCAGGGGAGGGAGGGAGGGAGCAGTTGGGGGAATCATTTTACAAACTATATAGATGTCTAAGCAGTGTACTGTATACTTGAAACTAATTAAAATAAATAAATTATTTAAAAAATAAAAATATAATCTCACTATATTCCCTTGTAACTAGATGTGGCCACATGGTCAATGAGATATAAATGGAATTTGCTGGCTATGACCTCTAGGAAAGCCCTTTAAAAGATTCAATTTTATCCTGTGTAGAGCATAGACACACTATCTGAGGTGCAGCAGATATTTGCAACCATGAGAACATGCTAAAAATGGCCATAAACACTTCTTATGAAAAACACCCAGTCAAGAAATAGAAAATTGCTACTACTCCAGAAGTCCCTCGAGTGTTCTTCCCTTCTGTCCCCCTAGAAGTAACCACAACTCTGCTCAGTCTCTCTTATTTACAGCATTCCCTACCCCACATACACACATACACACCCAATACACATATGTACAAACATTTTTTTAAATGGTATTTGGGTATAAGGAGTAGGAGACTCAAGTGTCCTTATGGCAATGACATAGTGGTGTCCTCAGACATATACAGTCTACTTTAATGGTGTACCTCATCTTTATGAAAGAGAATATTGAGACCCACTTGTCCTACAAGCTTCCTTTTCTGCCTTGGTTTCTTTTTTCTCTGTCTGCTTCCTTTTTGCCCTTAAAACAGCTCACCAGAAGGGACAGGCTTTCTCCTGTGCCGTATTCTCCTTCTTTCTAACTTCAGTCTCAAGGACAAGCCTTAATGGGGATAAATATTTCTTTCTTTACTAAATAAGAAAAGCTCAAGGAAAACTGGCTTTTGCTATGCTACAGAAAGAACTAAAGGAATTTAGGACAAAAATCCTATCTCAATGCCTAATGCTTGAGCCTATCTCTTGACAGAGAAGTCATGACTCTAACTTCTCCTCCTGAATCACTAAGCCTCCAGGCTGGTAGTTCAAGGAGAACTAAGTAGCTTAAAATAACAACCATTTTTTCTGCTTCTGAGTCTGCAGATCATCTGGGCAGGTTCTTCTGAATCCAGTTGTGGATTGGCTAGTTGGCTCTGCTGATCTTAGCGGCAATCTCTCTTACATGCCCAGGGGTCATCTCGCTACCACCTGTTCTACAAAAGGCTTTGGCCGATCCACACATCTCATCTCCACAGGTTGTCTTGGCCACATTCTTATGGAAATCACGGAATAGGGGAGAAAGCAAAAATGCACAGTCTTTCTCAAGCCTCTGTTTGTAGCACATCTGCTAACATCCTGTAGACCAATGAAAACACATGAAGTCCTGATTCAAGTGATGGGGAAACAGATGCCATCTCTTTCATTAGAGAAACTGCAAAGTCATACAGCAAGGGGCATGGATTCAGAGAGAGTCAAAGAATTGGTACCATTAATTAAAACAATCGCCATATCTACCAATTTCCACCTGCTACTGATTTAGGACAATTCCTCAGCACTGCCAGATTGCCCACAAGCTTGGATCAAGAGAAAGCTCTCAGGCAGAGAACTGAAGATATTTAGAGTAGCACAATGTTGGCAATTACCGTTACGATGAGCACTGAGGAAATATGGGTGGACTCAGTCAATCTACAGTTTGATGGGTAGTCCATGAGGGAACTGCATCTGAGATCTTGCTCCCTGGTACATGTCATCAGTTTAGTTCGAATATACTCTTATAAAAATTCTTAACAGTTTTGGATGTTTCCTATGTCAACAGAACTATTGTTTACAACCCCCTCTACCTCCAGAGAGTGGGCAAGGGACTCTGTCCTGGAGCTCTGGCCTGCCTGCAAAGTCACAGTATATTCCTGGATACATGGCCTAAGCCTATTTTAGTTTAAACAAAGGGAACAAGCAGGATAGACAGAGAATTGCTACACATACTTGACCTCTGCACCCAGAGCTGCTCTGCCTCAGTAGGCAATGCCCCGGGCACCTTACGCTCCTACTCAGCTCCACCCAGCCTGCCAAACCCACCCTGCACACGTAATCTATATAAAGCATGTGTCTACATAAGGCCACTTTTCCAAGACTGGAAGAGACAGCAATTTTTGTCTAATTCATAGAAATGAACATTGAAAGCCAAACAAAAATGAAAAGACAGAAAAACATCTCTCAAATTAAGGAACAAGAAAAAATTCTTGGCGGGGGGGGTGGGGGGAGAAAAAAACCCTAAAGAAGGGGAAATAAGTAATTTGCCTGATGACGAATTCGAAGAAACAGTCATAAGGATGTTCACCAAACTTGAAAATGGAATAGAGGAACTTAGAGAAGACATCAACAAAAAGAAAGTATAAGAAAGAACCAAGCAGATCTGAAGAATATAACAAATAAAAAACACATTAGAAGGAATCGACAGTAGATAAGCTAGCAAAAAAGAATGGATCAGGGGACCTGGAAGACA
>NW_011888782.1:15981227-16041155 GCF_000151845.1 Pteropus vampyrus
TGCATCTGAGATCTTGCTCCCTGGTACATGTCATCAGTTTAGTTCGAATATACTCTTATAAAAATTCTTAACAGTTTTGGATGTTTCCTATGTCAACAGAACTATTGTTTACAACCCCCTCTACCTCCAGAGAGTGGGCAAGGGACTCTGTCCTGGAGCTCTGGCCTGCCTGCAAAGTCACAGTATATTCCTGGATACATGGCCTAAGCCTATTTTAGTTTAAACAAAGGGAACAAGCAGGATAGACAGAGAATTGCTACACATACTTGACCTCTGCACCCAGAGCTGCTCTGCCTCAGTAGGCAATGCCCCGGGCACCTTACGCTCCTACTCAGCTCCACCCAGCCTGCCAAACCCACCCTGCACACGTAATCTATATAAAGCATGTGTCTACATAAGGCCACTTTTCCAAGACTGGAAGAGACAGCAATTTTTGTCTAATTCATAGAAATGAACATTGAAAGCCAAACAAAAATGAAAAGGCAGAAAAACATCTCTCAAATTAAGGAACAAGAAAAAATTCTTGGCGGGGGGGGTGGGGGGAGAAAAAAACCCTAAAGAAGGGGAAATAAGTAATTTGCCTGATGACGAATTCGAAGAAACAGTCATAAGGATGTTCACCAAACTTGAAAATGGAATAGAGGAACTTAGAGAAGACATCAACAAAAAGAAAGTATAAGAAAGAACCAAGCAGATCTGAAGAATATAACAAATAAAAAACACATTAGAAGGAATCGACAGTAGATAAGCTAGCAAAAAAGAATGGATCAGGGGACCTGGAAGACATACTAATGGAAATCAACCAATTAGAATAGCAGATAAAAATAATAATAATTTTTAAAATGAGGATAGCCTAAGGGACCTCTGAGATAACATCAAGTATTCAAACATTCACATTGTAGGGATCTCAGAGGAAAAGAAAAAGAGAAAGGAACAGAAACTTTATTTAAAGAAATAATGGCTGAAAACTTTTCTAATCTGGGAAAGGAAACAGACATGCAGCTCTAGGAAGCACAGAGTTCCAAACAAGACAAACCAAGACATATTGCAGGTTACAGAATCAGTATACAGATATCTGTTGCATTCCTGTATACTAATAATAAATGATCAGTAGAAGAAATTAAGAAAATAACCACATTTACAATCGCATCCACAATTATTTTCTTAATTTCTTCTAATTTCAGTAGAAGAAATTGAGAAAATAACCACATTTACAATTGAAATGTGGTTATTTTCTCAATTTCTTCTTAATTTCTTCTAATTTCAGTAGAAGAAATTGAGAAAATAACCACATTTACAATTGAAAAGTATAAAATACCTGGGAATAAATTTAACCAAAGAGGTCAAAGACCTGTACTCTGAAAACTATAAGACATTGAAGAAAGAAATTGAAGAAAATACAAATAAATGGAAGGCTATACCTAGCTCATGGATTGGAAGGATTAATATTTTTTAAATGTCCTTACTACCTAAAGTAATATACAAATTCAATGCAATTCTTATTAAAATACTAACAGCATTCTTCTCAGAATTAGAACGACTAATCCTAAAATTTATTTGGAACCACAAAAGACTCCAAATAGCCAAGGAAATTTTGGGAAAGAAAAAGTGAGAGGTATTACACTCCCTGATATCAAGCTATACTATAAAGCTACAGTAATCAAAACAGTATGGTTCTGGCCTAAAAACAGACAAATAGAGCACTGGAATAGGATAGAGAGCCAAAAGATAAACCCCCTCATGTATATGGTCAGCTGATCTCCAACAAGAGTGAGAAGGCCACTCAATGGGTAGTCTTTAACAAAAGGTATAGAGAAAACTGGATAGTCACATGCAAAAGAATGAAGTTGGACCCTTATTTTACACAAAATACAAAAATTAACTCAAAATGAATTAAAGACATAAATTTAAGACCCCAAATTATAAAATTCTAGCCATTCCAGCCAAAGTTATCCTAGACCCTCCAACAGCAAGCAGCTGACCCTCGAGCACAAAAATCAGCAGAACTGCCTGCCAAACCCCAAGCAGATCACAAACACGTGAAAGAGCCCAACCTAGCCAGAAGAATTTCCTGGCCAACTCAAAGGGCTTTTCTTTTTTAGTGTGTTAATATGGTAGATTTCACTGATTACTTATTGAATACTGAACTAGCCTTGCTATTCTTAGGATAAACTCCACTTTGTTGTGATTTATTATTCTTTTCATGTATCATTGGATTCAATTTGCTAATATTTTGCCAAAGATTTTTGCATCTGTATTATGAAGGTTATTGGTCTGTATTTTCTCGTACTCTCTTTGTCTGGTTTTTGTGTCAAAGTAATGCTAGCCTCATAAAATGAGTTTGTAAGTGTTTCCACCTGTCTATTTTCTAAAAGAGATATTGTAGGAATACTATTATTTCTTCATTAAATGTTTGGCAGAATTCACCAATAGAATCATCTCGGTACCTGGAATTTCTTTTTTCTTTTTTTCTTTCTTTTTTCTTTCTTTTTTTTTTTTTTTTTTTTTGACGTTTTCTAAATATGAATTAAATTTCTTTAATAGATACAGGACTATTCAAATGATCTATTTCTTCTTGGATGAATTTTGGCAAATTTTTTCTTTCAAGGAATTGGTCTATATTACCTAAGTTATTGAGTTTATGTGCATTGAGTTGTCCATGGTTTTCCCTTATTATCCTTTTGAAGTCTGCAAAGTCTATAGTGATATCCCTTATTTCATTCCTGATATGGTATTTCTGTCTTCTCTCTTCTTTTATTGCACAGTATGACTACAGGTATATAAATCTTGTTGGTCTTTTCAAAAAATATCTTTTTGTTTCATTGATTTTTCTCTATTTTTCTGTTTTCTATTCCATCGATTTCTGCTTTTACCATTATTATTTTCTTCTTCAGTTTGCTTTATTTTGCTCTTCTTTTACTGGTTGCTTGAGGTGGAAATTTAGATTGTATATTTAAAATTTTTCTTCTTTTGTAGTGTTTACATTTAATGCCACAAATTTTTATCTAAACACTGCTTAACTGCATCCTACCAACTTTTATTTTTATTTTCATTTAATATTCAAAACATTTTCTAATTTACCTTCAGATTTCTTCTTTGACTCATAGATTATTTGAAAGTATGTGCTTAATTTCAAAATATTGGGAGATTATCCAAATATCTTCTATTACTAGTTTCTAATTTAATTCTAGTAAAGTCAGAGTTCATGCTTTAAATTATTTCAATTCTTTTAAATTTGCTAAACGTTGTTTTATAATCCAGAATATGGTCTATCATAGTGAATGTTCCAGGTGCTCCTAAAATGAATGTGCATTCTGCTATTATTAGATAAAGTATTTTTATATGTCAGTTAGGTCAAGTCGTTTGATGGTATTGTTTATACCATCAAAGGTATTAGTTAAGGTCTATACCTTAACGAATTCACTTGTCACTTTTTCAATCAATTGGCAGGTTAGGAGTGTTGAAGTCTCCAACTATAATTGTATTTGTCTGTTTCTCCTTATAGATCTATCAGTTTTTGTCTTACTTATTTTGAGGAGCCTTTCCTAGGCACATGTACATCCAGGATTGTTATGTCTTCTTGGATAACTAACCCTTTATCATTATGTAATACTCTTTTTTTTCCTGATAATTTTCCTTGCTCTGAAGTTTGCTTTGTCTAAAATTAATATAGCTACTCCAATTTTCTTTAGTATTAACCTGATATACCTTTCTCTATCTCTTTATTTTTAATTTATCTGTGTCTTTGTATTTAAAGTGATTTATTGTAGATAACATAGAGTTGGGTCTTCTTTTTATTTTTTAATCCACTCTGACAATATCTGACTTTTGATTGGTGTATTTAGATCATTCACATTTAAAGTGATTATTAATATAGTTGAATTAATACCTAGCAAGTTCATAACTTTATCACACATTAATTTGTTGCCTTTGTTGTTTTTCTTTCTTTCCCTGTTTTTCTGCCTAATCTGGTTTTAAGTTAGCATTTAAATAAATTTATATAATTTTCTCTCCTCTCTTAGGATATCAATTATATTTCTTTTTAAAATTTTTAGTAATTGTCCTCGAATTTGCAATATTCATTTACGACTAATCCAAGTCTACTTTCAAATAACACTATATTGCTTCACAGGTAATGTAAATATCTTATAATCCAGTATTTTCAATTCCTCCCCCCTCATCCCTCATACCACTGTTGCCATTCATTTTGCTTACCCGTAACTATAATCATTCAATATATTGTTGCTATTATTATTTTGAACAAAATATTATCTGTTAGAGCAATCAAGAAGAAAAATAGAAGATTTCATTTTACTTCTATAATTTCTTCTCTAAAACTCTCCCTTCCTTTATATGGACCAAGTTTCTTTTAACACTTCTTACAAGGCAGGTCTACTGTCAACCAGTTCCCTCAATTTCTGTTTTCCTGAAAAGTCTTTATTTCTCTTTCACTTTTCAAGGATAATTTTGCTAGATATAAAATTGTAGGTGGGTGGCTTTTTTCTTTCAAAACTTTAATATTTCACTTCACTCTCTTCTTGCTTGCATTGTTTCTGAGGAGAAGTCTGATGTAATTCTTAGCCTTATTTCTATGTAGGTATGATGAGTTTCTTCCTCTGACTTCTTTCAAGATTTTCTCTCTTTGATTTTCTGCAATGTCGCAATGCTTAGATAGACTATTTTAGTATTTATCCTGGCTGATGTTCTCTAAGCTTTCTAAATCTGTTACTTGTGTCTGTCATTAATTTTGGAATATTCTCAGTCATTATTTATCTTAATTTTCTGTAGTTTGGCATTTATTTTGCTTCTTGTTCTCTAAGGTTCCTGGATCTGTGGTTGGGTGCCTGACATTAATTTGGGAGAAGTTCAAATATTTCTTCTGTTACTTTCCTTCTTTTTCTTCTATTATTTAAATTTCACATATTTGACACCTTTTGTAATTGTCCTACAGTTTACGAATATTCTGTTCCATTTTTTTCCTTCTTTTTTTCTCTTTACTTTCCAGCTTGGGAAGTTTCTATTGACATATCTCCAAGCTCACTGGTATTTTTCCTCCACCATATCTAGTCTACTGATTATCTGTTAGATCAATCAAGAAGAAAAATAGATTTCATTTTACTTTTATGGTTTCTTCTCTAACACTCTTTCTTTATGTGGAGCTGTTTCTTTTAACATTTCTTAAAAGGCAGGTCTATTGTCAAGCAGTCAAAGGCATTTTTCATTTCTGTCACCATGTTTTTTATTTCTAGCTTTTGTTTTGATGCTTTCTTAGTGTTTCGATTACTCTACTTGCATTAGCCATCTGTTCTTGCATGTTGTCCACTTTTTCCACTAGTGATTTTAGCATATTTATTGTTGTTCTTTTAAATTCCTGATATGATAATCCCAAAATTTCTGCTGTCTCTGAATGTAGCTCTGAATGGTTACTCTGTACTTCCAGATTGTGTTTTGCTGGGACCAGCTTCCTGACTTCTAGGCAACACCATCTTCCTTCTGTTGCTTTTCTAGTCATTCCAAGACTTTTACAACCAGTGTTCTATATTAAATCAAATATTAAGAAAGTTTCCTATTTTCCTATTATATACGGACTAGAAGAATCAATGGAATAAGGCCCTCATATGTGGTCTCTGGGGTGCCATGCATGGGCAGCCAAAAGAGTTCTTAATAAAACCAGAGCAGAATATATTCAGAAATCTGTGCCTTGGGGAGCCCCAAAGACAAAGATTGTCATGCAGTGCAAATGAAAAAAGGAAACAGAAGTTTTTAATCATGAAGTTGCTTATGCTCTTGTGCTGCTCTTAACTGTTGTTTAGCCTTAATATGCTTTACACAGCTATTAAAATTAAATGTGGGCCTTGTGCCATCTTCCATAAAAAACTGTTTTAAATTAATGTCTTTCAATTAGTGAATGGATAAATAAACTGTGGTACATCTGTATGATGTAATATTATTCAACACCCAAAAGAAATTAGCTAGCATGCCCTGAAAAGACATGGAATAAATGTAGAAGCATATCACCAAGTAAAAGAAGCCTATCTAAAAAGGCATATGATCCCAACTATATGACATTCTGGGAAAGGCAAAACTATGGAGACAGGATAAAGAATTGTGGTTGCCAGGGGTTTAGGGGAAGGGAGGTATGAATAAGCAGAGAATAGAGGATATTTACAACAGTGAAATTATACTATATGATACTATAATAAAGGATACTTGTCATTATACATTTCTCAAAACCCATAGAACATCAAACACAAAGAGTGAACCCTAATATAAACTATTCTTTGGTGGTTCATCGGTTATAACAAATGCACCACTCTGGTGGAGAATATGGACAATGGGGAGGCTGTGCCTGTGTAGGGCAGAGGGCATTTGGGAACTCTCTGTACTTTCCACTCAATTTTGCTGTGAACATAAAACTTCTTTTAAAAAGATAAAATCTATATATAAAATAGAAAGTTGCTATACACACAAGGGTATTGTAGGAAAGATGCTCAATTTAGGGGTAGAGACTTTGGTTTATTAATCTGTATAACAAGAGGAAAAACAGCATTTTCTCACAAATTTCCTCTTTTCATGCATTCTCATGAGAGACAAAAAGTTAGAACATTATTGCATCAGAAATAAAAAACTTTGGTTCCATTATCCAGCCAGTAGGGCTATTCCTTAGGCAAGTTTTAAAATCTTCTTTTTATAGGAATTAATCCTTCCATAAACATCACAGAAACTGCAAACTTAGCTTCATATTTATATAAAGAGAAGGTTAAAAAAAAGGGGGGGCAGGACATAGACCAATATGCACATACCATCTTGGAACACAACCTCTTGCAAATACAATCACGTTTGCTTCTTCATGCTAAATCAAGATCACAGGGACATTCGGAAGTGAAACTAAATGAGAGAAAGATAACAATATGCTTGAGTAGCTTACTATTTGTGCCAGTCTGGAAAAGTACTTTATACTCCAAAGGAAGAAATAACAGTACAGCTGAATGACAACATCTTTATTGTTTATTTCAAGAAAAATGAATTGCTTTAATACCATGAGACTACATTTGATAAACATTCTTTAAGTCAACAAACGAAAACAAAACTTTTTCTTTTTAACAATCTGATCTTTCTACAACTGTACTTAATCCAAGCTTCTGTCGAGGTTTGTGGTTGTAAGCAACAGAAGCTGAATTCTGATTGAATAAGCAAAAGGAGAATATTCAAATATTAAGAAAGTCACAAAATCCTTTTGGAGAGCTGGAGAAGCAGGTTTTAGACGAGTTCCCAGAAACAGTTCCCAAATCTATACTACAGAACTAGTTTGATTAGGAAACTCTTGCCATCACCGCTGCTACCAGGCAATAATTATGCACGACTGCTACATCTATGTCACGATTCTGCCTCACAGCCTTAACCTCCAAGGAAAGAGAGAGCAAGATCGCCATCTGTATAAGTTGGGTTCTTCAGAGAAACAGAACCAATAGATTTTATATGTGTGTGCGTGTGTGTGTATATACATATATAATAGAGATATAGATAGATCTATATCTCTATCTGTGTGTGTGTGTGTGTGTGTATGTATATATATATACATATATAAAGAGAGAGAGAGGTGGGGAGAGAGAAAGAGAGAGAGAGAAATAAAGTAGAGATATGAGAGAAATTGACTCATGTGATTGTGGAGGCTTGGTAAATTCAAAATCTAATGGAGTAAGCTGCCAGGGAAGAGTTGCAGTTCAAGTCCAAAGACAATCTGCTGGTATAATTCTCTCTCACTTGGAGGAAGTCATTCTTTTGGTCTATTCAGGCCGTCAGCTGATTGGATGAGGCCCACTCATTTTGAAGACAGAAATATGCTTCATTCAAAGTCCACTAATTTAAATGTTAATTTCATGCAGCAACACCCTCACAGAAACTGCAGAATAATGTTTGACCAAGTATCTGGGTAGCCTGGTCCAGTCAAGTTGACACATAAAATTAACCATCACACCATCCCAGCCCCCTTCTGTTATCAGCTTTTGGGTCAAAATTTGGCAAAGTCATGTTTGAGTGGTAGAGTGAATCAGTGAATGTCCAGGCACATGACACATGACACCTGCCTTCCATTCAGAAGGCAAGATTCAAAATGAAGGAAATTTCGAAATAGAAGAAAGGTGTACCATGACTTGGGTACTTCCCAAAGATCATAAATTCAAGAAATAGCCCTTGCTATGGCACACATCTCTCACTTTTAGAAAAGCTGAAACCCAGTTGACACCTCATACACAGGCCTTTCTTTCCTCTTCTAGAATATCTGTTGTCCTGGGACTCCAAATATTCATTCAGACCATATTTCCTCTTGGAGGAGAATGGACATTTTCTAACATTATCTGAGAAAAAGATACAAGAAACAAACATGCTTGCACAAAAATAAAAATTTTCATTTCAGCAAAAATAGTCTAAATTTGTATTTTAGTACCCAAATCTCTAATTTAATCTTAGAAATACTCAAGGTCAAAGGACATAGGCCTGAATTTAGGAGAGACTCTGAAAAGACACACAGCTGCCTCCTACTATGCTTGTGGCAACTTGGGTGATGAGGCACCAATCTGCGGTTTGGGGGCAGTGAAAACTGGCAGCCCTTCCTCCAGGTATTTTGTAAAAACAACACACCTATGCAAATGTAATCTTAAAATTCAGAGCTTGCATCTCAGAAACAATGCTTGCAAAAAATAGACCAAGATCAGAAATTGCCACTGGTGGCCTAGAGTCCACTCAGCCCACAAAGGTGTATTATTGGGCTGCATGCTATTATCCTGCACCGAACTTCATATTGTTTTTTACTTGCCAATATTTAAAATTTAGGAAATTCAAAGCCAAAAGGCAGATTGCCAGCTTCTCCTAAACATTAGGAAGTTCTGGGAAAATGGAGCCCATATTCCAACATGGCAGCACTCAACAGGAGCTGAGAAACAACTAATTCCTTTTGCTAGGACATGCACTCTTCAAGTCACCACTTCTTTTGTCCCCAAGAAGCTGAGGCTGATGACGAATGATTGATTGTCATCATAATCATGCTCTTGTTTTTCTTATAATCAAGTTAGAGAGAAAAATATTTCTCATACATGTCTCTATCAAAATATGGGGAAATTAAAAGTAAACTAAGAGAACCACGTGTTTCGAAAAAAGGCAGGGGGAGCCTATTTTTGTGCTAAAGTGACCTGCTTCACCCATTGATGTTTCAGGCATAGGCCCAAGTGACTGTGGGCTGTGAAACCCGGTGTGGTCCTAGCAGAGTCCATTAGACCCGCTTTGGCCTCTTGGTTTCTTATTTGGTTTAACTTGCTTTTCAAACCCTAAACATAATATTTTCTTTTCATTAAAAATGCTACATGCCACCTATAAGAAGAGGGACGTCTAATTTCTTGTTTATTCATTCAGTATCCATTCAATAAATCATTACAGAGCACTTATGGGCAAGGTACTTTGCTAAGCACCAGTGACATAGTGATGACAAAGACTGACATGAGCTTGGCTGTCATGGAGCAACCATTCTCTGCCCAACTCTTTTCCAGAAATTAATTGGAGTATACTACTATGTAGAAGCCACATTTTTCGATGAGGGACTTCACAGCTTTTTCTGAAGCCTGCACAATGACCTGGAAAAGTAGCCTTGCATATAATAATAAGTGTTGCTTTCTGTGGGAAGAAATCGAAGCGGAATAGGGGCAAAAATTATTTCATTGGCAAGGCCCCAAATGTTTTTACTGCCGTTATCAGTCAGGGTAGGCTCTTGTGCTATGATAACAAATGACCCCAATTTCAGAGACTTATTTCCTGTTCATGTTTCATGTCTATCACAGATCAATGCTTCTGTAGGTCAGCTATACCCTGGGACTCAGGTTGACAGAGTAGCCTCTATCTGTGACCTGGCCGGTTTGTAAGCAGAAGGAAAGAACGAAGGTAGAACCACACAATAGCCCTTAGATCTTCCGCTTGGAAGTCTCATGGCCACAATTGAGTTCAACAGGGTAGGAATATATAATTCTCTGGCAGGATGGGCACTAATGAGGACATTTCTGGGAAGGACAATTGACATTTTGAACAATAACACAATCTGCTAGAAATGGTAATACAGTCAACATCGTCTAGTTTCTAGATACCAAAATAAGAAGAATTTGGGTATAAAAATCATATCTGCAAGAAATTGATAGTCTCCAGCTAAAAAGTCAAATAAGCAAGGGAAGGAAATGGAAAGCTCAGAGTCAGTTGTGTTCCCTTGTCCTCACTGCAACAGCCCTGGCCACATGTTTTCCTCACAAAGCAGATGGATGCTCACACTGTGTATCACAACCTGCAACCCAAGGTCGTCAAGTTTCTCCTGCCTGCTCATCATACCAAAGTGACTGAAACAGGAAGCCTAGAAAATTGTTTTGGGGAGTATTAAATAACTTCCTGACTTAATTGATTGATGAATAATAACTTCTAAAATTAGCTCTGCATTTCATTACATAGTCTGAAATGAAATTCACTCAGCTTACCTGAAATCCTGGGAAATGGAAATGATGAACAAATGTCCTTTAAGCTCCTAAAATTGTCTTCCTCTGTAAATGTCTCCCAGGCATTACTTATGGGGGTGGAAGGGGGGCTCACTTCCGTTTGTAGAGCCTCTCTTTCTCCCACAGCTGCCAAGAGCACCCACAGGTTTACAATCTTAACCATCAAAAAAGGTCTTAGTTATTTCTTCACCCTCTTAGAAGGAGGTAAAGATTGGGAATTGAAAACTATAATTACTTTCCACCCATGCTAACTCTACCTTTTCTCTTCAAAAATTCACTGGTAGAAATTGTAAAATACAGATGGGAGAAGGCAGCTGTGATTCATAAAGATCTGGCACAGGAACTAGAGGACTGTATATACAGGTACCTTGCAGGCAGGAAAGGAATCCTCTTGTCCCCAGAGAGGAAGGTACTTAACCCCAATAGCGGCGAGGAGGGCGAAGAAATCCTAAGGCTTTTAAAGCAATTAGCCCTATCTGCAGACTGTCTGAGTCATATTTATTTTCATTAGTTTGCTTTCAGCCCCAAAGAGGCATAAATCGAAGTTCCCAAAAGTCTACTATAGACCACTAAACGTTAATTCCATGGGAAAACATGATTAAAAATAGAAATAGTGGTATTACAGAGCTGAGACCCTTTCGTCAAGATCCAAATGTGGGTGGTCAAACGTGCTTTCCCAAATTTCAGCTCCTTAACCCACATTACCATTTCCTTTACCACTGATTTCTAAATGCAGCAAGTATTTATTAAGCATCTGTGTGCTGTGGAATGACTTTAGATGCAGAATTACTTACCTACCAGGCAATGAAGCTCTGGCCTCGTGTCCACCTCTGAGCAGGCATACACACAGACAAACGGTCAAATACACAAGGTCCCACGCAGTCATAGCTAAATCCCTCCCATAAAACATGAAAAGATTTGCATTTCCATTAGCTTGAGTTGATTAACAGGGAAACCTGGAAGAACCCTGATAGAAAAGCCTAGGGGTAAAGTGGAAATTTTTCTTCAAGTCGTACTATAAAGATGGCCTTTTACAATGCAAAAATTGACACCTTCTAAGACGCAAGTGCTACAATCAAAAAAGAAAGAATAGAGGGGGTAAAGTCAGTCCACATACTACTAAGAGGTGAGTGCTAGAGATATAGACATGGACAAAATGGACACATTTCCCACCCCTTATGGTCTACGGAGAAAGAGAGACAAATATTTGGAAATTTGTTGAGCATTGTGAAAGGGGAGGTACAGGTAGCTGTGGAATATAGAACAGAGACATTTAATATTGAGGAGTCAATTCCTTGAGGAAGTGACTTAGAAGCTGAGACCTGAAAGATTTGTAGACTATTAATTAGAAAACATGGCATCTCACTTTGCTGCTCACGGAGATTCTCGCTGTTGTCAGCTCCCCACCATTTCATCTAAGAAGCTCCCACCAGGCATGGCACATCACAGTCATCAAAAAAAGCTCAGCAGCAAACCACCCACCTGATTCCATTAGGCAGATGAAGGGGAGAAAAAATTTTTCTCTTCTTCCCTTCTAGGTTCTGTTGCTGGTCTAATATTTGAAATGACGTAAGACAAATTAACAGGAAAAAAATTTTTAGACATATAGGGAAGCCCCATAAAAATATGAGATCCAAAGGCAGTCAGGCAACTGAGGCTTATATGCTGTCATGAGCTAAGGAATGAGACAGGGGCCTGGGGCTTCAAAGGCGAGGAGAGTAATTTATAGGATGATAAAAAGAGCAGATGTTTGGTAATTAGATGTTTGCCCTGCTGTACAGATAGGTCATTCAGATAAAAAGTTACCTCTCATAATAGCTCTCTCTCATTCTTTCTGGGCCAGTTCCCTATCGAAATTCTTTTAGGCAGTCAAGAGAGAGGTAAAATTTTTCTTGAGTCTGCTGAGTCTTGATTGCCTTCAGCTCAAAATAATCTACATGCCAAAGTGGCATATTTTGAGGTCACTTATTCTGTGCTCCCTCACAGGCAATAAGACAAATAAATGGAGAAGGAAGTGGAGGAATATTTTCAGTCCAAAAAAGTTTAAATGGAAAAACCCAAAGTTTACTGGATGGGTCTTTACAGAAGTGAGCTCATTTGGATTCTATAAAATAGATAGTTACTAACTCCTGCGAAGATCACAGTAACTACACCTTTCCACAATCAAGAATGGTGTCCTTTTTTTTTTTTTTGATATAGTCTTTTAAAGATAATGAGATATAAAACTGTAGCTTTATAAATGGGACAAGAAGGAGGAACTTCTTGTCAATTGTTTGACAAATGTATTTCAAAATCTTCCTTCAAGATTGATACAAAAAGAAAAATAACAGTAGGTATTGTCAACAGTCGATATCACTCTTACATTTAAAGAGAAAATGTACTTTTCTAAAACTTCATGCTTTAGTCAGAATGGTAGTATTTGATCCCATATTTCTCATGAATGAGTAACTACCCAGTTTAACCAGCAATTATCCAGTTAGCAACAAGATGCATGCAGTTTGATCAGACAGACAGGGCGGATATGGAAAACCTTTAGCAAATTGATTACAAGCAGGACAACTGCATGAGTATTAATAATTTATCTTCCGATGATGTGTGGTCATAACAGATAAAAACATTCTTTGATATAATTCACATAAAAAGGTACTTGTTTCTTCTGGGCATTATTTTAACCACATGTGGTGTCTTCTTCATTAGCCACATAGAAAAGACTTGAGACAGAATAAAGAAAGCCATGAGAAACCCCAACTGTATGACCAAAGTGTACCTCCCACAGTGTTGGTATCCCAAGGACATCTGGCCACCTTTTCCTTTTACCTATGTTAGGTGCCACTTGTCCCCATTCCTCTGCCAAGGCAAATTAAACCAAGTACTCTCTGCTAAGCTTGAAGGCATTCTATTCATAAAACCACCTTAGTTGAGTCACTTTTCTTATTTAGCCAAGACAAATCTACTCAGGAGCCTTGGCTATTGAAAGCACTCACTCAACTCTTCAAGATTCTTTTGTTAGGGTAAAAAAAAAGGCCACATAGGATACATTATTCCTGGTGCTCTGTGGTGTGTGCTAACAGGCAGAAAGACTTCAGAAGAAATTGTTTTTGACCTTTGAAATAAATGTAACTATAACTTCAAGTTTGGGGATCTACAAGTCTAGAAGTGAACTCCTGGGTAATTTCACACATTGTAATACATTCGTGTGGGTGGGAATAGAAGTCTTATCCTTCTGAAGAAGAAAATGATAGCAAAGGGGTAGGATTTTTTTTATTTTATTTTCTGTTTAAAAATAAAAAACAACTATTCTTACAGTACCATTGTATATTCTGATATTTTTTCCCTGAGAAAGCTGCATTTTGCTTTATTTGTAATGTGACTTGAACAATAATGTCCACCATCCATATGATATAGGGATGGTTACGATGTTCCCACTGGGGCTACTATTCATCAAAATCATCAATATACTTTATTTCCTCCAAATATTCATAAAGCATTTTAAAAATTGATCTTTCCATTATGAATCAGTTAGAATCAATGAGTGTTCAATATGTAAGACAGTTTTCAGCATTCAACAGTTTGTGTTAGGTTCAGTTATTCTTCCAAAGAATGTGCAAAGAATAGTCATTAGATGATTTACTGCATTCCTCTCCTGACCTTCCTCTACCCAGCACCAGAAAAGAATTCCCAAAAAGCCAGGTTTAAAAATATAAATATTAGCTGATAGATGGTCAACTTTCCAAATGTCAGTAGGAGAAATAAAAGGCTGCAGACCGATTATTGGTAAAGGCAGGGGACATACAAAATGACCCCAAGCTATCTAAAGGACGATCTTTTGTCTACCTTGTACCAGATCTGTTTAAAATGATTCAAGCTCAGATTCCATTTCAGATATTTACAATTTTTTTCTGTTTATGTAATTCTCTTCTTCAAATTGACTAATGGTCTCTTTCTTCTCTCTCTCTCTCTCTGTCTCTCTCTCTCTCTGTCTCTCTCTCTCTCTCTCTCTGTCTCTCCCTCTTTCTCTCCCACTCACTTGCCATTCCCTAGAGATTTGGGCTTCTAAGAGAAACAAGACTGAACTATTCAGAAGCTTTTCCATGGCTCTAACAAGAAAACCTCTTATATTTTCACACAGGATGTTTTTCCTCTATGATACTTAGAAATCTAAGTTCGCCATTATGTTCATAATTATTCACATTTTCTAAGTGGTTGTGGTTTCCTTTCCTGTAAAGATTCATAAATATCTCAATTGCTCTTACTGTTTTATTAATCATTTTCATGTGGACAGTATTACACATGACACAACGTCGTATTAAAGAATTTCTTAAGAAAAATTACAAGAAATATTATCGTTCCTACTCTTTAATCATCCCAAATGAAATCTCTCAGTTTAAAATATCCCTACTAGGAAGGTGAACACACAGTGTAAATATATATATGCCTGTTAAAGTGTACAGCTGAAACTTATTGGATTTCATTCCAATGTCACCATTTCAAAAATTAATTAATTAATTTTTAAAAATATCCCTTCTAAGTTTGTCTCCATGAAAGAGAAATGATGGACAGGAAACAAAGGTAGAAGTGAAACTTACTTTTCACTTCTATTAATTTTTTATTGATTGTGAAAAACTTCACGACTGAAAACAGTATAAATTTATTATATTATAGTTGGAAGTCTGGTTTGGATTGACTGGCTTCTCTACTCTGGGTTCCATGAGGCTCAAACCAAGGTATCAGCAGCATCTGCTTCAAACTGGAGGCTCTAGGGAAGAACCTGCTTTTCAATTCATTTAGGTCGTTGGCTGAATTTAATTCCTGGTGTTTGTAGAAACGAAGTCCCAGTTTTCTTGCTGGATGTCAGCCAGGGGCCGGTCTTGGAGCCTCCAGGCTACCTACATTCCTTCCATACGGTCCCCTCTTGCAATGGCTGGTTGAATCTCACTCATATTGGAATCTCTCTGCCTTCCTCTTCTGCAGCCTCTCTCCTTCTCCAGCCCAAGAAAATTCTTTTCATAAGGACTCATTTAATTAGATTTGGCCCACCTAGATAATCCAGTATCATCTATCTTAAAGTTTATATGAAAGTCCCTTCTGCCACATAACATTATGCACAGGATCCAAAGATTAGGGCGTGGACATCTTTGGGAGTGGGCGTTATTTGAGCAATTACTCACTGTATATTTTTCTTTATTATTTGAATTTTTGCCATGTGTATATATTGTCTGTTGAAAAAATAATAATTAAAATAATATTAAAGGGCATGTGGAACATCAATATGGCAATATTTGTGGAAGTTGTAGCCTATTTGCTAAGTGCTTGCTAAAGTGTTGTATATTTATTACCTAATTTAATCACTGCAACATTATTATCCAGATTTTACAAATAAGGAAACTCAGGCCCAGAAGGGTTAAATATTTGCCCAGGGTCACACAGCTAGCATGTGACGGTTTCACACACCCAGAGATAGCTGGAGCCTTCTTCTAACCACTAGGCGGCACTGCCTGCCTAGTCCCCAGCTGTGGAGAAAGCAATGCCCTAATTCCTCCTTCATTTCTCCCTCTTACAGAGATTTCTCTAGGGGAATAAACAGCTGAGGGAAGCGACTTTAAGTGCACTGTGTTCTATGAGAGCCCAGGGAAAGCTTCCTCGTCCTGATCCATCAATACCCCTGTCTGTACATGCCATTTCCCTCCTGTGCCCATCCCAAGTGAGAGGCCACCACCAGAACCAGAGGGCTGGGCTAGGAAAAGGCTGCTGAGAGGGAGGCACTGTGTGCAATTTTTAGAGATGGCAGGCTATAAATCACCTCCCTTACTATACCTGCTCCTAAGTATCAGAACTATATATATTACCCCAAAGGCCACCACGTAGCTGCCTGATGGGCCTCTGGGGCTTTCTGACCCAACCTCCTCTCAGCTAACGAGAGGCTTCGTCCTACCTAAGACAAGAAGAGAATCCCATGCCTACAACAGCACTCTGTAGCAGAAGGGGATAGAAGGTAGAGAACGGAGCCACCTGACACTCCCTTCCGTATACACACTTCAGGCATCTTGTCTATTGCATATGAAATTAAGCTCTATTTTTTCCAATTATACCAGTATGCATGTTCATTGAAGAAAAATTATAAATTATACAGATGAGAAAAAGGAGAAATTAAGTTACTACATCTGTCCATCAACAGAAAGCCACTGCAATATATTAGTGTATGTGCTTCCAGATGTATGTACAAGTGTTTGTGTTTTGTGACGTGAGAGAAAAAGAGAAGAAAAAAGCAAAGAGAGAATAAACTGATTTCTCTTTTTGAAAAAGTAGAATCATCCCACATATAGTTTAACGCGCGTTTATTGACATTTGTTACTCTCATGAACATCTTTTGTGTCAGTAGACAAACTTCTACAATGATACTCTGTTACAGTTCAAAGGAGGTTTTTGAAAACATTTTAAAACGAGTAACACATATTCATTGAAGAAAAATTAGAAAACACAGAAAAGCAAAATAAAAGTGTAATTCCACCACGTGGAGACAACCACCGTTAGCATTTCCACCTTCGCTGTTACTGAATACACACTCCTCTAGCCCTCCACTGTTGAGCCGTGTTGCCAAGATTTTGCTAGACAAGATTTTGCAAGACACATTTTTTCTAGACAGGCTGCAGCAAACAGAAGAGGAGCTAAACTTTTGCTCGCATATTTGATTATTTCCTAAAGACTAAGTTTAGAAGTGTTGGGTCAAAGGACACATACATTTTTAAGGTCATTGATTAATATCGCCAGTGCTTTCTGGTAGAGAATAGAGGGTATAAGGGTACCTTTTCCCAGGCCCCCTCACCAATCTTAGGTGGTATAATTTTTAAGTCTTTCATTCATACTGTTTATAACGTTTCCAACTTTGGCACAGCACAAAGCTGTTTTGTGTCTTGCTTTGGGAGTGCAAGCTCTGAGAGCTGTTCAGGCATACTGTTTCGATCCTGGCTTACTGCGAGGGGCAGATATGTTCTTATGCAGGAAAAATTATAAAAGGCACACACATTTACAAGGAGAAAACTATGAAATTACAAAAAAAAAAGATTCAGGGGAAGAAAGAAATAAGACACACTTTGAAATTGTTTCTGGAAGGAAAGAGAGTCATCTTCACTTTGATTTCATTTTCTTTAGCATCCCATGCCAAGGAGTCCGTGTGTAACTTTAAGACTGTGGCGTCAAATACCAATTAAAAAAAAAAAAAATCTGCATAGGCTCTGACACTCCTTTGGTGAACACCTTAGCACAAAGAAATGGCAACACAGAAACATCCCATTCACCCCTCTCTTGTTCCGCTGCTCAAAAGACAAAGCTTTTGCTCAGAAGGTTCATCTTTAAGAAGCTCTTCCGTCTTTTGTGGCTCTGGTTTCAGTCAGAGCATATAATCTGCCACATGGAGCTCAGTCCAGCAAAGGCATTGGCCCGTTTCCAGTAATTATCTGAGAAATTCTCTGTCAGCCGCTAAATCTCCAGTTTTAATCAACTTGCAAATCCCAATCACCCCCAGCAGTGAGCAATCATGGTTAGGCCTGGTACAGGCAGTGATTGTGTCTGTGACCCCCCGAAGACCTCTCTCCATCAGCTAGTACTTGGAAATCCCTGGGGTCTCATTGTCTCCCATTAAAAATTTACCATTTCCAGGTAAGATATCTGAACAAAGTAGGAAACGATGCCCAGGTACCGTCAGGGCTGCTAACCTTGGGCTGGAGCTTGCGGAAGGGAAACCATTACCCAAGATATAGCTGTGTGTTCTGTTCCTTAGCATCGTCGAATGCCTGGCTGGACCACAGATTTTCCTCCCAGCAGCTCCAGCGATGATAGTGCTGTGCCAACCATTTGAGCATAATTGATTCCTTGGCGAATTTGGCTGTGGTGCCAGCAACTATTTTAAGGCAACATTTACCCAGACCTCCTAGTTTAACCCCAGCAGTTAAGCCTTTTTGACACTGCCAAATGCTGCTGTCTCACTCAGCAAAAACCCCAGTGGCAGTGCTTTTGGTGCCCAGCAGAGGTCCAGGTTGTATATTATTACCGCAAGTGGAATAGATCAGCTCTTAACTGTGGCACGTAAAGCTCATTCACTTTGAATTTCTAAATGTTAAAAACCACATACCAAGTAAAGAATTGTTTCCCTTTGTAGGTGAATCTAGGAAAGAATATCACAGAATTTACTAGTTTATATTACAGGTAAAAAAAAAAAAAAATCTGATTTTTTTTTTTTAAGTGTTGAGGTAGAAAGAAGAGGACAGAGGTAGCCAAAATTTGCCTTAAAAAAAAAAAAAAATAAGCTCTTACCTCCCCCAAACTGCCAGCACAGGTATTCTAAAACACTTTGTCAAAAATTAATTATCTCTATAGAAATAGTAATCGAGTTCTAGCCAATGTACACTTTAAAAAAATAGATATTATTTATGCTCTAATTAAACCCAACAAAAAGACCACAGGTATTTCTTCAATTGGGTCAGAAATTAGGAAGTTAGTTGTGCCAAGACTACTGTCAAGTACACCTGCCAACGATTTAGCATCTCCCCACTTCGCGCTTCTCTGAACAGCAGGAAATGTTCAGCACTGTCACAAAGCTGCTTTCCTGTGCTTTACTACACAAGCATCTTCCACCTGTATTATTCTGGGGGGCTTTTTCCCCTATCATGCAAAAAAGAAACTGCGCCTACTTGTTCCTCTACAAAGATCCGTCCCATAATTTGTTATTGTTAAACAAAGTTCTGATTCCCCTTAATTGATCAAATTTTAAGATTATGCCTGAGATACTTGCATGGTGTTTTTGCTTAGGTTGTGTAGTCTGTTGTTGAGAAATAGTATCAGGCAAGAGTTACTACTACATGCTCAGACAGAAGATGCAATGCATGCCACAGGCCAGGTGTGCTCCGAGGGGTGATTGACCCTGTCCATGCTCTACAGAAAACCAGAAGAGCCTGGGAGTTTATGCCACGGTCCCTGTCCCCCAAAGTGGTCCTTATCCAATAATCAGGAATATGAAAATCGAAGGTCAAGATAACTCAAGGACATAATTCGGATTTCCCTAATAAGGTCAGACTAGAGATACTCTACCTAGGGCTTGCTTGAAATCTTACCCCTACTGGGTTTCTTCCAGTTTCCATTATCTATTGCTGCAGTAACAAACTACCCCAAAGCTTAAAACAGTAATCCTTTTTTATTTACTCCTGGCTCTCCCAATCAGGAATTCGGATAAGCCATGGTGGGGATGCCTTGTCTTAGTCCATGATGTTTGAGGACCACAGCTGGGATGTCTCAAGATATTGGGGGACTCTGGCTGGGATGGTTTGACTAGTGTCATATGTCACTGTCAGCTGGGTTCCTTAGTTCTCCTCCATGTGACCTCTCCATGTCACTAATTTGGATTTTTTCACAGCTCCGTGGTCTCAGAGTGCTGAGTTTCTTAAGTGACATCTGGCTATCCTGAGGGAAAAGAAGTTGCTAGGTCTCTTAAAAGATAGACCTGGAATTGATTCAGCACAACTTCTGCCATGTCTGTTGTCCAAGGCAAGTTAGAAGGTCAGCTCTGACATGGAGAGAAATAGACTCCATCTTGGCAAGTGGGTGCGGACAGGGAGGGATAGAATGGAGAGCAGCCACCTTCAGAGACTGACGACCACACTCCCCTCCCCTGTCCTATTTACTCCCTTACAGGCAGGTGTCTCCTAAGAGCACTTTCTGATTACATTCATCTCATGGTCTACCTCTGGGGAACCTGACCCTAAGACAGGGGTTATTCCAATCCAAAGGTCCCAGTCTCTTCTTCCAAGAAGGATTGTTACTAACACAGGCCAAACCCAAGTCTCTATCCTGACTGACACTTGAAAACCCCAGGAGCAAACAATATATCTCTAAGTCAAGGGATCTCAATTTTAGCTGCTCATTATAAACATGTGGGAGCTTTGAAAAAAAAAAAATTGTTCAGGTCTACATACCCCAGAGATTCTGAATTAATTGGGCTGAAATGAGACCTACACAAGGGTATTTTGGGGGTTTTTGTCTGTTTGTTTTTTATTTCCCCCAAGAATTTCTAATTGGCAGCTTAAGTTGAGAACCACTGTCTAAGTAGTTCAAGCTACACATGCTCAAGTTCGGTGTGTGGGGGAAGAAGATTAAAATGCCACAAGGTGTCTTATGAAGAGGAAAAAAAATAACCTTTGACCAAATTCCCTGTTGCCCTGGAACCAAAGTCTTATCACTGCCATCAAATAATATTGGTTGCAAATCCAGTTACCAAATCTGGTTGCTCTATTTTCAAGTCTAGAAGTGGAGTGGCTTCTTGTACATACATGTCTTGGCTGAATACAAGTCACATATTCTACTCTCCTCGTTTAGAAAAACAAATTGCAGTTATCGTGTATGTACCCTTTGCTTTATGGCATGTAGCATAGATTACATGATTCCTAAATCCCACTTGTATTTCATCAACATGATAGTACCTAGCTTTCTCTTCATGAGGGACAAAAATCAATCTTGGCTATATCAGTGCCTGAGCTGGAAAAAAAAAACAAACATGTCTTCAGTGTCATTTATTAAGCTTCTGGGGTGAAATCTGCCTATAAAATATCACAGTCTAGAAAGATATTTCAGCGTGTAAATATAAGCAGACACTTTTCCTGGCTCATTCCACAATAATAGGACAGTATTTCCTCTTTTTCTTCTTACTGAGTCTGTTAGTCTTTAAATGATACAGAGGAGACAGTGTTCTAACTTCCTGTTGTTATATTTTCTTGTTAAACTTTATCCTTACTCCTAATTCTCAATTTGGTTCCTGTAATCACTGGCTTTTATTCTATAAAACTGTGTTTTTTAATTAGCAAGATAGAGATCAGTGCAATACAAAATATGTGCTAACACAGAATGAGATTCTGCTCTCCCATGCACGGGTGCCAAGTATAGAGATGATAACCTGCAAACACAGTTCGAAGGAAACTTGAGCTCATCCCAGAAATAACAGCCTCCTCTTTCATGAGAAGCAGCAATTTTGAAATATCGCACTTCAACATTGCACTGCCTCTTCCCCCTCTCCCAGGAATTTTAACATCTATGAAATGAGGAGATGTCTTATAATTGTCAAGTTTAATTGGCTTTTTGTCTTTCATAGTGGTACATAATATAATGGTGCACCTTAAAACTGATGATGACTTAGTTTAGATGAAATATGGCAATCTACATGAACGCAGCCAAAGAGAGAATTGAATACATTTCAGATTACATTCAGGTATGTGCAAGCAAAGAGAATACCAAATTTCCTCTTTGATGTAGCCTTTTGTGGACCCTTCCAGGAGCAAACAGCTTTACCTTAAGCTCGGAGGGTATAGCTACCCAGCTGGTGTTTGTTTGAGTTCCTATGACACGCTTCTCTGTTTCATGGAAACAGCCCTTGGGTTTTTAATGCTAGTAAAGGTTCTAAGACAAACTTTAGTGAGGGTAATTTCTGGTATCTGTTAAACATATTAATCCCAGGTCCTTGCCCCAACTCAACACCCAGTGCTTTCTCTCTACCACCCTTTCATTTAACATGTATTACAGATAATGGGTGTGGTAGGCTGGATAACGGTACGCTGGAACCAGTGAATATGTTAACTTACAAGATGAAGGAGACTTTGAGGGTGTGATTACGTTAAGGATCTTGAAAGGGGAGAGTAGGCTGGATTATCCGGGAGGGCCCAGTGTAATCAGAGGGTCGTTATAAGACGGATGTAAAATGCTCTGAGTCAAGGAGAGAGAAGGTGGAAGCATAGGCCAGAGAGGAAAGAAATGCTGTGCCCCTGGCTTTGAGGATGGAAGAAGGGGCTACAAGTCAAGGAATAGTCAGCCTCCAGAAGCTTAGAAACAGCAAAGAAATGGCTTCTCCCCTAAAGCCTCTAGAAGAAATGCAAGCCTGCTGACACCTTGATTTTAGACTACTGTTACCCATCCAGAATTGTAAGATAATAAATTTGTGTTATTTTAAACTACTAAGATTTGATCATTTGTTATAGCCGCAATAGAAAATTAATACAGTGAGGTTTTAAATCTACCTTAAATAGACCTTAAAATTCTCAGAATACCAACCCATGGGAGACCCAACGGAGCAGGCTTTGCATGGAGCCTGAGAACCAGGACACTGATTTTCCTGTTTCTCAAAAGCAGATGGGATTAACTGACTGTGACTTTGATTCTTAAACAGCAAATGCCAAAGTTTCTGGGCCCGTTTCAGGAGATGTGCTGCATTTTGCAACCAAACGGGAGAACTCGCTAAGGCTGCAAGTCTCCTCTTAAAATTCGCTTGTGTTTGAAAGCATACTTGTTTGCTCCTGGAATATGTTTCAGGTTCTATTAGAGTTTACAGGAAAGCCTATCCACCAGCGTCCCAAAAAAGATAAAAGTAGGTGTGCCCTTTAATTTCTGTCCTACATGATACAGTGAAAAGGGCTAAACAGTCTCATGCCTGGAAGTCTCCCGAGTGTTCTTAGACTTTTGCTGTCCCACTCACTGTCCTATCTCTTGCCCTTACCCCCTACCCCACTTGTCCAGCCCAATAAGGTCATCCCATACCAGTTCTGAAGCTTGAGAGTTTGAGGATGATTTTTACCATCAGGAAGAGAATGGAAACCTGGGGGTGAGGTGCCAGATGGTGTCTGCTGTGTCTCAGTGCTACACTCCCATTCTACAGCCTCTTCTCTCCTGCCAGGGCAGAAAGCCTGCAGACTCTACTTCCCAGATTTGCTTTCCACCTGGCTTCCTGTCAAATGCTACCAATGAGAGGCGCTGGCAGGAGTCTGGAAGGTGAGAGGAAAGAAGACTTTTTTCCGTCGACTTGGTTGTGCTCTTGCAGAGGCGACCACAACGGTGACGGAGCTGCAGCAGAGGCAGCGGAGGCAGCGGAGGCAGTGGTGGCTGCGGCCAAGGGCAGGCTTCTGGGTTTCTGCCAACTCTGCCAACGCGATTCTGACAGCAACACATTGTGCACTCTGAGTAACTTTTTTTCTTTCTCTTCGCTCTTTCAGATCTGGAGGTGGTAGCTTCCTGCAGTTACCCATCTTTGGGAAATCTTACCTTCCCACTTTTTCTCCTCTACCTACCTCTTCTAACACCTTTACAACCAACTGCCTCTTTGAAAATCAAGAGCAGTTTCTGTTTTCCTGATTAGAGGCGGACTGATAAACCCCAAACCTTTCATTTTTATTAGCAAGGGACAGAGAGTAAGTGAAACCCATTATCCACCTTCAATATCCTGGTTTTTATGGATCTCATTTCATTGGGATCAAAAGAATCAAAGTAAAATCCTGCTCAGAAAGGGGAAGTGGCTTGAATTTGGCAACACATGTTAAACTGGATGGGAAGCCAATGTTCTCCTTAGATACTTATGGTTGTAGGTTGATTTCCCCAGACATAGTCCCTGAGTGAAGATTCATGCGCTAGTGACTTATTATGGGAGTGCTACTGAAAAAGGCCTATAAAAGAGTGGAGTAAGTAGGGCAGGATGAAGCCAAGCAGGAGAGAGACTGCAGGTAAGTCCTCAGAGGCTGCTCCAGCCTCATCCCCAGGGGAGTTTTGGAGTATAAGCTATACCTCAGAGCTTTTATGTTGATTACACCCATTAGTCATTTTTAGAAAATGCTACCCAAAGAGACCACAAACTCCCAGCAATTTTGACTGGCTCTAGTAGCCTGAGAACAGGCCACTAAAGAAGGGTTGCAGGTATGAGTCCTTGGAATCAAAAATATACTGAAATGGGGGAAGGCACACAGAAAAGGTCAAAGGGACCCGAGGGGATCTGGCCAGAGCACTGACAGGGCCCCTCTGGTTATGACCCTTAATGTATCCTACTGTGAAAAGACCTTCAGAAAGGGATGTCCAATGCTTCATTTCTGCCTCTCAAATTTCATGCAGGATCTTCTTTTGGTCAACACTGAGAACCATAGAAGGAAGGGGATTCTGGGAAATGTAGTTCTCAGCTTAACCAAGTCGATAATCAAATAATTCAGACATTAGGCCTACCTAGCTATTTCAATAAAGTGTCACAAAATCCCAGGATATGAGTGGACTTCCTTTTGCCAGAAGATCCACAGGTACCTGTAGGCCCAAAAGTACCAGGAGGTGCCCAACAGTACCAGAAAGAACTGACACAGCTCTCTGTGTGGTCCCCATTATGTGTTCGATTGAATGGAAGGGGTGTTCTGCAGGTGGAGGATGAAGTTCCAGGCGGCAGGCTGGCCCTGGCCCTGGCAGGTGCTAGCCTGACTCTACACTTCTCCACATGGCCAGTTCTGGTCCTCTCACCTTAGCATCCTGATCCTCAGCTTTCTTGAGCCTTTGATGTCAATTCTCAAGTGCTTATTTGGGAACTCGAAAATACTACTAACTGATGATTTTAATTATCTTTGCACATAAAATTAGAGGCAGTGTCGTGTTGCAGCTGAAAGCATGGTTTCTGAAGGCAGATTTTCTGGGTTCAAACAATAGGTCCATCACTTACCAGCTGTGTGACCTTGACAAAGTTACTTAACCTCTCTGCCTCAATTTCCTCATTTATACAATAAAAATAGTGTTACTACTTATCTCATAGTTGTGGAGAGGATTGGAGGAGTTCATATGTCAGTCATTTCTGCTCCTCATGAGCCTATGCAAGTGGATTCCAGAACACTATTCCTTATATTTCGTGACCAAGCAATTCCATTTCTCAAAATTTATTCAACAGATATGCTGGCATATTTTCCCTTTCCAAAATATGTACCAAAATGTTCATTGAAGCATTGTTTGTCTTCATAAAAGATTACAAAAAAGCTATATGCCCACCAATAAATGTAAACAAATCATGGTGTACAGATAAAATGAAATGCTATGCAGGCTTTAGATAGAATGAGGCAAATACGTACTGATATAGGATAACTTGCAAGATATATTATTAAGTGAAAAAAGAAAGAGGCAGAACAGCCTGCAGTTTGATACCATTTGGAATAACATGAGGGGGGATATATCTTAACTTGTATACATATGTAGAATTTCTTGGGAAGAAATACACACAAATCTAGTAAAAGAGGTACCTTCTGGGAAGGAGGTTTAGGAGTTCTGAGTGAGAGAGACACTACTTTTTACTACCGTTTGCATACCTTTTTGTACCGTTTGCATTTTTTATGGTGTCTATTTAAAGAATTAAAGCAATAGGCAATGATAGAAAGTAGAGTAATAGGAATGAATGAATGAATGAATGAAGGCATGAACCCTCTGAACAAAAGGAACTTTTGCTCTTTCTTCATAGTTAATGAACTTCTCCCCAGTCTCTGTGCATAGCTCCGTTTTAAAGTCTGCTTCTAGGAGAAGGCGACAGGGTTCACAAAGAAGCTACAGGGTACTTTCTGTAACAATGAGGTCAAACACTAAAATGCCTGTAGGTTCCAGGTAGGTACCATGAATGCATGAAGCAGCCCAGATGGGGATTATGCTGAACTAAAGGGCCCCTGCTCACAAAAGGAGGGAAGCTATGACAGCTACAGCGGCCACTGGCCTGCAGAAATGCAGGCACGGTGTTGCCAGATCTTTTGATTTCAAGAAAATTCAGAAATCCAAAATAGAATGTAAAATTTTTTCACATGTTTAAAGCAAGTAACTAATACAAATATCTCAACAACATAATATGGGCCAAAAAAAGAACTCAATATAACTTTATAATTTTTAAGAGAATGGCTATGTTTCCACCAACGAAATACAGGAACTTACTTTAGGCTGAGTTTAGATAAGTAACAAATATTTGGAAAGAGACATTATCATTTTTCCCCCAAGTTCAAGACAATTCAATGTAATGACGGTATTTACAAAGTCAGTATCTTAGTCTATTCAGGCTTCTTTAACAAAATACCATAAATTGAGTAGCTTATAAACAACAGAAACTTATTTCTTACAGTTCTGGAGGCTGGGAAATCCAAGCTCAAGGTGCCAGTATGATCACATTCTCTGGTGATGGCAGTCTTCCTAGTTCATAGCCTGGTTCATGCCTTCTCCCTATCTCCTCACATGGTGCAAGGGGCTAGGGATCTCTCTGGAACCTCTTTGAAAAGGGCACTAATCCCATTCATGAGGGCTCCACGCTCATGACCTAAGCACCTCCAAAAGGCCCCACCTCTTAATACTACTATCTTTGGGGGTTTGGATTGCACCACATGAATTTTGGAGGGATACAAACATTCAAACCCTAGTAGTCAGTTAAGTCTGAAACCTATTTATCTTGGCAATGTATATTGATTAACAGATTTTAAAAGCTATGAGAATTTGTCGAGCCCATTCAAAAGCAAGGGATGGGAGTGTGCAGAGAAAAATTCAAAGTGGAAAGAACAGATATAAAGGGATAGCCAGGCGAACACAGGAATGGAGCCAGAGAGGGGAGCCTGGCAGTATGGAAGTAACAGTACTGATCCACCTCAGGAGCATGGAAAAGAGGCCAAAGGTGAAAAGTCCAACCATTATAAGGTAGGTTTTTCTTGTTTATTGATCTACCTTTCTAAGTACTCTGCGTTCCCAGTCTAATTTGATTAGAATTGTTTGAGTACATCAGTAGCCAAATTATGACTAATTTATTCCTACTAACTTAGATTCTTCCAGCACCCTGTTGGCTGAAAGTGTGCTGATTTCCTGTTGCTCTAGCTTTTTAAAAATCTCAGCTGTAAGCATGACCATGCTTCTTTGGAATCTCAGGCCCACAAGTATTAAGCAAGTCCAGATGAAGTGAGATTAATGGTGGTGTCTGTGTTACTGCAGAGGGAGAGAAAATAGTGGCATTAATAATAATGATGATGATAGTAGCAGCATTTATTATGGGCCAAGGTGCTTTATGAGAGAGACAACGAAGTCCAGCAACTCTGGGGAACGTGCCTTCCTTTGAATCATTTCCATGTATAATTTCTCAGAGTCTAGCAATGATAAATTTAAATGTTTCCAATATACAATATTTAAAAGAACAATGATAGAAAGAAAATAAGGTAACTTCAGTAGCCTTCTTTTTGGATAAAAGCAAATAGAAAGGACAACCAGAACAACAAATCCTTAGCATCTTCTACATCCAGCCAGAGAAGACTGGCAGGAATTCCTGTCCTTGGCAATGAAGTGATGTCCTTGATCAGCCAATCTGGCTGCCCCTGGTTTTGCAAACAGAAAGAACTTTGCCTCGCAAGGTTATATCCTGTTTCCGCTTAATAAGAGCCATCTTGGGCTACACTTTGTCCCATTCTTTTAGGAGTTTATAAAAGGCTGTCAGAATAAGCCAACACACTCTGACACTGTGATATTTTTCTACCTAAGTCAAAGCTGAAATTCCATATTATTGTCTCCTATCAACAGAGCAGGAAGCTAAGACTCACATTAAATAATAAACCCAATCAATGAGAAGCAGAGGACAGATATGAATGAGTTTATCTTACTTCAAAATTATTACTTTCTTTTCATTTCATCTTTTATAACTTTTTCTTTTCTAATTACAGAAGTGGTACAAAAGGATGATGAAAAAAATTGGAATATATAGAAATGAGTTTTCTCTTTCCAGTCTCACTCTATTATTACATGCACACAAAAACACACACCGCATTTCATCAGGATTAGTCATTATATAGTCTTTCCACTTCTCTACAAAGGTACAGAATTCTCACCATGAAGCAAGAAAAATTGCCCCAAGAATTCTAGGTTTTCAACAGTTTACTGCTTAGGCAGGAACAATCTCAAATTACCTCAGATGGGCTTATATTTCCACTATGTTACTTTTCAAAGAACCCATTACATGACTAATACAAGCACTTGATTAAGTGAGATTTTTTAAATATTTGTCTTTCACCTGATTTCAGATTTAGTGCTCAAGTATAATGAATACCAAGTTTAACTAAAGTAAGAACAACCATGGCCACCAAGGGGATGATGAAAAGAAATAACAAATTAAGGTCAAATATCCATCTATTCATTTATCATTCAACAATAATTTTGAGCACCTTTTATATGCCACACCTTGTTTTGGGGATTGAGGATACAACAATATACCAAATAGACAAATTCCTGCTCTCAGGGAGCTTATACTCTAGGAAAGAGAGACAGACAACACATCAACAAATTGATAAAATGTCAGGTTGTGATAAGTACTATGAAAAAATAAATCATAATAAAGGAATGGGAAGTGCCAAGGTTGCTCTTTTATATAGTATATTAGTCTGCTTGGGCCTTCAAGACAGGGTGGCTTAATCATCAGAAATTTATTTTCTCATAGTTCTGAAGGCTAAAAGTCCAAGATCAAGGTTACAGCCAGTTCAGTTTCTGGTGAGAACTTTCTTCCTGGCTTGCAGACAGATGCCTTCTCTCTATGTCCTCACATGATATTCCCTTGGTACAAGCTCTCTGGTGTCTCTTATAAGGACACTAATCCTATCAGATCAGGGGCCCACCTTTATGACCTCACATAACCTTAATTTATTACTTTCTTACTCCAAATACAGCCATACTTGGGGTTAGGTCTTCAACATATGCAGTTGGCGGGGACACATACATTTAGTCCATAACATACAAGATAGTCAGAGAAGGCATCTCTGATAAGATATGGTAGCTAGATTTCAAGATGGGCCTCAGCAAGCCTCATCTTCTGATATTCATACTCCTGCGTAGTCTTCTTTCACAATAAATCAGGGTTGGTTTCTGTATAGTAGAGTACAACAAAGATTGAAGTATTTGCCTTCTGAGGCTGGGTCATAAAAGACACTGAAGCTTCCACTTTGCTTTTTGGTTCACTCACTCTGGGGCAAGCTAGGCATCATGTCATGAGGACACTTAAGCAGCCTTGAGAGAGGTCCATGTGGAAAGGAAATCAGACCTCCCACCAACAGCACCATTCTGTCAGACATGTGAATGAACAACGTTGAGAGTGAAAGCTCCAACCCCAGTCAAGACTTCAGATGACTGTAGCCCCAGCTGAAGTCTGGACTCCAACCTCATATGAGACCCTTGAACAGAACCACCCAGCTAAACTCGTTCCAATTTTCTGACCTACACAAAAGGTGAGATAATAAATGTTTGTTGTTGTTTTAAGCCACTAAGAGTTATAGTAAATTTTTTTTATGCAGGAAGAGATAAGTAACACACAAGGAGACACTGAGAGATCTGAAGGAAGTAATCAAGATGAAGCCTTTCAGGTCAGAAAAAAAGCTAGTGCCAAAGCCATTAAATTATAGCATGTGGGCAAGTTCAAGGAACAGCAAGGGAGACGGTGTGCCAGGAACAGAATGAGAAAGGGCAAGAAGAGTAGTCAGAGAGAAAATATGGGTTCAGATCATGAAGAATATTATGTGTCTGCAGCCTTGCCAGAGTAAAGTGTAGACAGGCATCCACTTAGGAGGAGCGTCTCATTTGTTTAAATAAAATATTCTGATAACTTTTGAATCTCATGTCATTAGATTATATCAGCCAGCCACCTTGGTGGTCTCAACAATTCTCATGCTTTTAACTATTATTCATATGTTTACAATTCCCAAATTTATACTTCCAGTCTAGATCCCTCCCTTGAACTTCAGCATCTTATACCCAAGGGCCTAATCAACATCTAGGAATATCCAGTGGTTATCTCAAACTTACCGTGTTCAAAATAAGATTCCTGATCTACTCCCACCTCACCCCCCACAGTCCTCCCCATCTGTGAAAGTGAAAACCGATTCTTTTAGGTACTCAAGCCTAAAAGCCTAGGGTCATCTTTCCTCCCATTCTCTGCCCCATATATCCATCCAAATTATCAACAAAGTATATTAACACTCCTTTAAAAATGTATACAGAATCCTACACTTCTCACTACCTCCACCTCATTCACTGTTCTTCTAGCCACAATTATTTCTAGTCTGAATTATGGTATAAGCCTTCTAACCAGTTTCTTTTTACTTTCTATAGTCTATTCTCTGCCTTAAATCCCTCATATCTCCCCCATCTTGTTCAATGTAAAAAACAAAATCTTCATAGGATAAGACCCATCAGGATCATGTGGATGTCAAAGGCCAGGAGCACAGCTGACATCTGAATTGCACATGCAGTCTTTAACCTTGCTGTCTATTTCCTTGGCTGGCTTCTGTTGAATAGAATGGTGATTTTAACAAGACCAGGGTTTTTAATTAATCAGACACTGTTCACTGTGGCTCTGGTCCAATTCATCTTAGGGCAGCTGCTTTCCCACACATTTCTCAGTTCATACTTATAATTATTATCAATAACTACCACATACATACACAGTGTGCCAGACACTACAGCCTGAAAAGACGTGACCTCTGAGCTAAACAGCTTAGTTTCTATTTTAATCATGTAGTTCTAGAATCTTACTCTCCTACTTTTTTTACCAATAGAGTTAGCTTTTTAAAAGCAGGTAGCCTTTTAAATTCGCCTCTCCGTGAAATTTTGCTCAAGCCTGTTCTTTGGGGGTGTTATGGAAAAAGGAATTTCCTTGAAGAACAACAAATGCAGTCATTGCCACTTAAGAAAGGCTAAAAAATTCAAGTATGGAGAGAAGAATTGAGTTATTTTGCCTTTATGAGTGCAATAGTGATTCTCTACGCCACACTCCAGTTACATCCCATCACAAGGAAAGTGTGTCTTATGTTTTTCTTTTATTTATTTTTTAAATGAATTAATTAATTTTTTATGGTGACATTGGTTAATTAAATCCAATAAGTTTCAGCTGTACATATCTATCTATCTATCTATCTATCTATCTATCTATCTATCTAAAGCATATCTATATTTACACTGTGTGTTCACCTCCCATAGTTAGATTTCTTTCTATCACCATATATTTGACCTCCTTTACCCTGTCTACCTCTCTCCTTCCCCCAATGTTTTTCTTTTAAATACATTTATTGATGCAGGAATGGACAAATAGACCAAAGGAATAAGAGAGCCTAAACAGATGCATGTTTATAAGGATACTTGATATATAATAAAAGTGGCACTTCCCAGCAGTAAGGAAAGACAGTCATTGAATAAATGGTATGGGACAGTTAGCTGTCCATGTGGAAAATTTGGAATTGAATATCTCCCTTACAACATATACAATACTTTCCCAATAGATTAAAAAATTCAAATAGGAAAGGAAAAACACCCAAACTTTTAGAAAAGAATATCTTTATGACCCAAGGAGTTAGGGGGCAGAAAGATTTCTTGAACAAAGCATAAAAAGTACAAACCTTATAGAATGAGATTGATTGGTAAATTGGACTGTTAAAATCATAAGCATATATTCATCAAATGACACCATAAAAAAAGTAAAAAGGCCAGTCACAACTTGGGAATAAGTATCTGCAAAAAGGTAACCAACAAAGTATTAGTAACCTGAAACTACAAAATAGCCCCGTGAATGGTCGAGAAAGCAAACAAACAGCACAATAGTTAAATGCACAATCTATATGAACAAGTATATCTCCAAATATAACCAACAAGTATGACATAGTCAATAAATATTTTTAAAAGATGTTCTTTGTTATTTAACAAGAAACTACAAATTATAATAATGAGATACTACTTCATACCCACTGAATTAGAAAATAACCAAAAAGTGTAATACTGAATGTTTGAGACAATATAGAACAACAGGGACTTCATTACCAGGTAATTTGGCATTACCTGGTAAGATTACATAGATGCACATAGTGTATATATAACCCATCAATTTCATTTCTAGGTATAGAACCTAGAGAAACTTCTAAAAATAATAAAATTGTATAGCACCGTATAGTTTATGAAGCACTAGAATTGGTATACATAGTCTATAAACTATTCATAATCCACTTAAAAAATATTTTTTTAAGAGTTTATTTTAGCCCAAACTGATGACCATTGACAGGAAGTTAGATGTCAAATGCTCCTATAATCGACTTTTTTATTAGACATTATTAACTCTACTTTTCATAGGGGTTTAAGTACCCTCCAAAGGTTACACAATTGGTGAGAGGCACTGACACTCCCCAGTGTAAATTTCCCCTTCTCCTGGTTACAGCCTCAACTTTAGATTGGGGATCCCCCTTTCCCACTTTTATGGGGTCTGGATGAGGCTCCATCCAGACATGGTCAATTAAAGCACCATGGTGATTGATTCAGGGATAACATGAGTGAGTCCTCTCTGATCAGAATGAAACATAGGATTACTGGGAAAGATTCTTGCCCTTTCGTGATGCTCTAAAGCCTGGAAGAAAATGAGACCAAGCTACTATAAGCTGCCATTTGGAGTCTGAAAATGAAGAAGACAAACAGAAAGCATACTTGAGAGATGAAAAGAAATTAAGTCTTAATGACATAATTTATAGCTCGGATGTACCTAAGGCCAGATCTACTCCAGAATATCTAGGTTATATAAGCAATAAATTAATTCCCTTTATGTTTAAGTGATTTGAGTTACCCTTTCTGCAACTTACAATGAAAGAATTCTGGATGATACAATGACGAAGCCAAAACTGGAGCCCAGGTGTCTCGATGTCCACTGTTCTCTCTATAGCACTACCTAGCAAGGTGTGGCTGGTGGGTTCCAAAACCAATATGAAAACGGTATTTTGTTTTTACTATGACAAAAATCTTTGGGTACATACTAGCTTGTATCTTATCCAATTCAAGGTCAACAACTTCATAATTAAAGTAGTTTCTTTGTCAAAAATTCCCCTTAACATAGTTAAGAACAACATCCTGTAATTACAGATACATTCATCCAAATCACCAATTATGTTTAAAGGTGATCAAAGTACATATATATGTTAAATTATTATCATGAAAGGGATTTAGGCTATTTAATTAAACAATTTGAATGAAGTATGATGACACTGCAAATAAAATAACCAATAATACCGAGTTCTAAACAACATTCTCTCCCCACACAGGAGAGTGGGAGATTGTCGGAGTTTGTCACTAGGATGTTCTCGTGGGAGATTGTCAGAGCTTGTCACTAGGATGTTCTTGTCTTCGGACAGAAGCTGACAACACTCAGAGAGAGGACCCACCTCGCCAGCTGGAGTCAGTGAACTGGAACTGGGGGACTCAGGAAACCATGCCCATAACTGCAAGATCGGGATTCCCAAACTTAATCTGACAAGGGTAAATATACTTATGAGCACAGTATTTGAAAGCAGAACTTCCCAGGAATTCCAGAATAGTGATCACCAATGCAGACAATAAAAGTTATTCTCAGTCAGAATAAATAGGTCAGGATATGAAATAATAAGCATGAGATGTCGACACTGCTGCCGAAACTGCAAAAGCATCCAAAGTCTACCACTGCTTGTTTGCCTCCCTCTTGGACCTTCCATCTTCCCTCCTCCCTCTCCCCTGAGCCCCCAGCATCCCAGTGCCTTTGTCTGTGGAAAGCCCCACAGTGAGGCACTCAATCCAGACATACTCTCTGGGGAAGGGCTTAAAGCTTCAAAATTAAGTCTTTCTTTCTCTCTCTGTACCTCACCCATCAGAATTTCCATGAACATCAAAGCCATGCAATTCTAGGCTAGCCGAGCCATGTCACTTACAAACTGGTGAAACTAAGCAAGTTAGGTAACATTCCAAAGCATCAATTTCCTCATCTGAAAAATGGGAATACAGACATACCTCTACTTTTCAAAAGTTCACTTTACGCCACTTCACTTTTACAAAAGACCCACATTAGGACCTGTTTTTGATAATGAAAAGAAATCCGAAAAGGATTTTTATTTTTATGAAAAGAGGCAAAAAAATAAAAATAACATTTAGTGTTTGCTTTGCAGTGACTCATTATAGAGGCAGCAGACACTGGGAGCGGTGGTGGCACCACCAAGCTCCTTCTCTTGGGAACTACATCTCATCATGGAGCCACCATAGCTTTGAACTGTGTCTGTGAGCATCTGTACTTTATCTCGATGTATTTTGTGCTTCTGTTAGCAAAATATGTCCTAAGGTAATTCTTTCCTCATTTCATGCCATTTTGACTTATGAATGTTTTCACACAAATGTTCTACTTTTGGATAGTGGGGGAAACCTGTAATAATAGCCCTTAATTCAGAGTTATTGAGAGAATTGAGTGAGATAAAGACTGTAATGCAGTTTACCCAAAGAATGGTCTCAAGGAAAAACTATTAAACATCAGTAATTATTATTATTGTTCCTACTACTAATAATAGTAATAAAGATAAGAATGATCAATATGTTTAACCATACTATGGAAATTTCTCTATTTTAGAAAAGGAGCTTAATTGCCAGTTGACACTTTTTTGGAAGAGCTCATTCACTATTTGCATTTTGCATCTACTGTTTTTGCCTGTGGGGCTTTCTGTAGAACAGATCATGTATCTTTTACTATAGTAAATTTCAATATTCTTTTTTCATAGGAACCATTAGCTCTAAAATAAGAAACTCTTAATACACAGCATGTCACCAACACAAGCGATGCAAAACAATGCACCAGCCCAAAAATACGATACTAGCAATATACAAGAAGACCTTTTCCCTCTTTTCTTTGGTAATTTACTTTATGAATAAATTGCTTTTCTTTAAAGGTCAATTTGTTGTTTTAGAATACTTTACAACTGACGCTATCCTCTTAATGTAGGGAGTCTCACAAGGGATAATTTAAGCAATATATCCAAAGATTTTATCTATTACATTATAACAATTCTCCCAGAGAAAAAATAACTCACGGTGTTGACTAGGTAAGGTGGTTTGCCTGAAAATACAAATTTTATCAAAAAATCAAAACAACAAAAATTTTGTTTTATGTATCTTCCACCTGAATAAGACATAATAGTTAATAACAATTAATGTTTATTGAATATTTACTATATGCCTGGAAATTTAAACTAAAGGTTTATATGTATTATCTCATTGAGTCCTGACAACTATTTTATGAGAAAAGTTATTATTCTCATTTTTAAGAGAAGAAAACTAAGGCTTACGGATGTTAAGTAACTGAGCCAAAGTCACACAACTAAGAAGGGACGAGTAGAGGATGAGTTTAATTATCCTCTGCTATAATCCAAGCTCGTTTCTCAAACTAGCTAGACCCAAATCCTTGACCACAACACCCCCAAAAGGAAATGCTGAGAAATGTAAATTAGGATAGCTTTGAAGACCTGAATCAGAACAGCCAGTTCCAATCAATCTTGAAGGCTCTATCCTCTTAGTCCTCTTTGGAACATCCATTCTGAACTTCCTACCCATTAGGATGAGATCTAAGAATTTCCTCTTTCTAAGGCAGATTCATCATGAAAAAAAAAAAAAATCAGATTTCAAAATGACTATCTGCCCTGCACATACACTACTTTCTTACATTCTCCCCACAGCTCTTTGAGGTGGGTATCATTCTTGCTTTACGAATGAGGAAATAGGTTCTGAGAGATTAAGTCAGAGACAAGAGCCTCTTCCCGGCTCATAAGGATGTTCTTTTTGGCCCACAGAGTGGTATTAAAATATTTGAGCCAACATTCGAAAATTAGATTACATGCTAAAAACCTGGATTTCTATATTTTATTTAGAATTTCAAATTCCTAGAAACCCTAGCCAAATCCCGCATGGAAATCAATGGGTAAAGCTGAGGAATAATTGCACAGCCATCGGTGTCCCCATCAACCAGAATCACTTACTTCACTTTGGCATGAATCTCCTCTATTGGTTCCCATTTCTCATAAGAACAGGTATAATATTATGGCCAGTACACAGTGAGCATCACATCCATGATTATATCTCCCTAAGGATAATCCGCAAGTAACACAGAATGTAGCCCAAGCCTTCTACCACATTCCTGTCTGTCCAATGCATTCTGAGAGAGGTTAATGGGTGACATGATTTCTCGGTATATGAACAGTCGAATTCCAGCATCCTTGTGCCCAACCATCAGATCAAAATTTCTCTCTACCAGTTTTCCTCCACTGAACAATTTGCAGGTTGACTCTGGCTTTTGGAGTTCTCCCTTGAAACCCTCAATAATAAAAGTCCCTCATGTAAAACACCCGAAGCCCATCTGTATTATGGTCCAGTCATGCGTTAATTAAAATAACAAGCCATCAACCAAAAAGTAATTTTTAATTAGCATTTCACTGCAGTTTCTCTCAAAGAACACCAAAGAGAGAACACAGAAGAACTGTTAGAAATTCTCTCTTGCCTTTCATGTCTTTTCAATTATTCCCAACCCCTGCAGCTGGCCCAAAGTCTCTCAGCCTTTTCTCTAAAGTTAGATACTGGCACTCACACACACACACATGCACATCCCATCAGAGGTATGCCAGCGCCATCTTGCACCAGCTTGAAAGAGCCGATTGTGAAGTTTTCAGGAATTTTGCAAGCTGGTTGTTAAACAACATCCATTATTAAAAATTAAATTATATAAACTTATAACAAAACAAATTATAAACACAGGTGATGAATATGTACCATTAAGAGGGAAAAAGAAATAAACATGAAACAATATGAGTGAATCTCAAAATAATTATGCTGACCAGAAGAAGAGTATACACTGAGTGACCTCACTTATAGAAAACTAATCTAGAGTGATAAAAAGCAGATCAGTGGTTGTTGGAGGAACAGGATAAGAAGCAATGGAAGAGAGATTACAAAGGAGTATGGGAAAATTTTAAGGCGTAATGGGTATGTTTATCATCTTAATTATGGTGATAGTTTCACAGGTGTATACGTGTCTAACTTATTAAATTATATACTTCAAGTATGTGCAATTTATTGTATATTAATTATAACTCAATAAAGCTGTTAAACACTCAAAATTTATCACTTTCTAATTATTTTACTATATTTACTACTCTCTGTACTCATGTAGTTTCTTTACATCTTTGTGTCTTTACTGTGGAAATACTGCATTACGGTGCTTCCTGGCACCTCTTCCCAATTCCATGTTCAGCAATGTCATGATGGTAGCTCGAAATTGGCCATGGAGGGAGTGTTTACACCATGGAAATCAGCAAACACTACAAATCAGGGCTCGATTTTTTGTTTTATTGATTTTCCAGACTTACAAGACTCATGGGAAAATGCTAATAATACAGATTAAACTTTAAAGTGTGTTATGCCTATAGCCATTACATTGTGAATAGCACAAAAAATTAAGAAAATATTATTTTGATATCCTAGAACTATTATCTGATTCAGCAAAGAAGTCTCTCACATCAGTAATGAATGTATAAAGTTAAACATATTCCTTGTTGTTTCACTTTTCTATGTCTAACTTGTTAACATAAATGAAAATATTAACCAACATTTGTCAGAACCATATTCATTTGTCAATTGCAATGGATACAAGAGTTCAGCAAAAATCAATGAGAGCATTCTGTGAAAATCAATTGTTTATATAGAATTTATAATAAAGAGTATTACATATTTTATTATTATTTGTAAATTGCGCGCTACACAATAAACTCTATAATAAACTTAATGTGTGTGTGCGCACATACACACATATATGCACACTCAGAATTTAGTTTTTGTTTTTTCAGAAAGCTTATATTAAACATTTACCATCAATATGTCATTTTCATGTCCTGTGATGTTGTTTGTAAGATAACCATTCCATTTCCTGGTGTCCCCTGCTGTTTCTTTACCTTAGTTCTTTATTATGGAGCTACATTATGTAGATCAAAGGTTTTTTGTTGTTTTTGTTTGTTTTTCTTCTTTATTTTGTTTGTTTATTTTTCCCAATTTCAGAAAATAAGAAAGGAAAACTCTGGACTGACCAAATAAGTAAGAATTCTTCCTCCTTAGTGAAGAAAGAATACTACAGCCTCTTCAATATAATCTGCTCTCTTTTCTTTTATTTCTGCCCCATGCACGCTTTTGGCACAGTGCTTTAGACAAGGTGCTTACACACAACTACGCTTCCTTTAACAAAGCTGGCAACACTCACTTCTACATCTTCCTTTAAGCTGCCTCACTGGAGTCCTGTTGTAAAAGCCAGCATGCATTTGCTGAGAGCATTGCAAAGAGAAGTACAGGTATTTTTTAGATAACATTTACTGAGCTCAGAGGTGACAAGCAAAGCCTTGAATCCAAGATCGCCTGTCTATATAAAATCATATCAACACTCCGATTACAGAGACAGAAACATTTCCTACAAGGCTGTAAAGACACAGAAATGGAAGTACTCATTTGTCAGGGTGGTAAAAAATGTAGGTAAATTTTTTTCCTGTATTTTGAATTCTAGTAATGTCATTATGATATTGTGTGTATAACTGTATAAATAATTGGGTGGATTTGTTTATGGATAGCATATCACCATAGAGAAATAGCATTCTTTTTTTTTTTAAACTTTTAATTAAGTTTATTGGGGTAACATTGGTTAATACAATTATATAATTTTCAGGTGTACAATATCATTTGACATCCGTATATTCTATTGTGTGTTTATCACCCAAAGTCCAGTTTCCTTCAGCTACCATATATTTGATCCCCTTTACCCACTTCACCCTCCCCCTAAGAGAAATAGCATTCTTATTAGCTTTGTTCCTATTTATCCTAAAACATGAAGTGTTATACGAACTTCCTCATATTCACCCGTATTCCACAGCCCTGTTACTCCCACTCCCATTATCTGCTGTTTTTCCTCCATGCTTGTTTCCTCACCTTCCCCCACAACCACAGCTGTTCTCCTCCCACCAGCTGCTTCCTGACTCCACATTCTCTTCACAAGCACGCCCTTCTCCTGCCCCTGACAGAGCCAAAAAGACCACTGCTTCCCCAGCGATACGGCAGTATCACCCATCACGATCTCCTATATATGCTCCGTTTCCCCAGAAAGGCCAGCATTGTCGTTCCTTCCTGCTTTCATTCAAACTGTTTCCTCCACCTGGAACACTTTTCTCTACCATTAACCATTGAAACTTTACATCTGTTTCAAAACTCTACAAAGTGATACTTCCTTGGGTAAACCAAGAGTTCTCTGAGGCCCTGAGGAAATAATCTCCATTTCTTGGACTTCTCCAGTCCCTACCTAACCCTCTATTGTCATGTTCCTCTTGAGCTGCTTTCCTCAAGTCTTCTCTGCCAGTCTTTGAGCTTCTCAAAGGATTAACTCATATTAAACTCCATATTCTTGATACTGGAATAATGCCTAGCTCATTCACAGAACAAATGAGTGTTTAATTCTACAATTAGTTATTTACATTAATTCAAAAAAGAGTTACTATGCACTTAAAATGTGCCAGATACTAAAGTAAGTGGTATGGATCATATAAAATAATCAAGCCTAGTCCAAGTCCTCAAGAAGCTTGCGGATGGCATTTGCTGGGGGGAGTACAGGACTGGGACTAGGATGAGGCAAGTGGTGAAGCACTTTCCTCAGGCACAAGGAGATGCAAAAAAAAAATGGTATATCAGTCGGTGTTCTCCAGAGAAACAGACAAAATAATATATACGTATATATATGAAGTTGGCTCACGTTATTGTGGAGGTTGAGAAGTCTCAAGATCTGAAGTTGGTGAGCTAGAGACTCAGGAAAGCCAATGGTGTATGTTCAGTCTGAAAGCCAGAAGTCATAAGCCACCAAAAGAGTAGATATTTCTGTTTGAGTCTAAAGGCAGGAAAAAGTCCAAAGTTCAAAGGCAGTCAAGCAGGAGGTATTCTATCTTACTCATGGGAAGATCAGCCTTTTCAATCTCTTTGGGCCTTCAACTGATTAGATGAGGCTCACCCACATTAGGGAAAGCAATCTGCTTAACTCAGTCTACTGATTCAAATGTTATTCTCATCCAGAAATACCCTCACAGACACACCCAGAAGAATGTTTGCCCAAATATCTGGGCACTCTATGGCCCAGTGAAGTTGCCATGTAAAATTAACCAACACACTCAATAATTAAGATAAGTAATATTATAATGCAATACTTTCTTAAAAATCAGTATTTATGTAAAAAATCCATGATGATCGAAATATCAAAACTTTAAAGGCAGGATCCTTTTCTTTTTGCCTCAGACTCCAGTATGGCTCAGCACAGCAGTGTGTGAGCATGTGTGTATGTTGGGATGAGAGGAAGAAGGTAAGAAAACAACAACAAATAAAATATGACACACAGGAAAAGGACCTGCATCCGTCTTCCAAAGTCAGCATCATGGTGCACCTTGCTTACTTATCCACCCTGACCCCTTCCTGCTCTTCCCCTGTTTGTCTTGCTTCAGTAAATGATGCAACCATGTGACAGGGGCCCAGCCAGAAAACAGCGAATTACCTTGTCTGTTTCCCTCTCTCCCCTCAGTTCACTGCTTCAGCTTCCCAGGCTTTCCCTCCAGTTCAATTTACGCATTTGCTACAGGGGGTTCTTATAAACACTAAGGTAATCATCCTAATGGTTTACTCCTCAGAAAAGCCTGTCTGTCCTAGACCCTGTCTGTCCCCCCATCCTTTGCTGCTACCAGACTAAACTCAATCCCATGTACTTTTTGGCCTCAGAGCTTTGCCCTTGCTGCTTTCCCTGCCCTCAAACCCTTTCCTTTAGATAACTGGAAAACTTCTACTCAACTCACAGCTGAGAAGCAAAACCTTGAAACAAAGCCAATCAATTTAATACATACTGCACTAAGATTATGGAGATAAACAGTATACAGGCTTCCCTGCAGAGATTCTGATTATCATCATCCCTTCCAGGAAAACTTGCTCAAATATCTCCCATCTCCCACGACAGGGTTGGAAGCCCCTTCTATGTCCTCTCGTGGAAACCCACCTGTATACTTATCATGTGTACTGTATTTTCCTGTTCGCCTGTCTGTCTTCCCACTAAACTGTAAGCAACCTACATTCAGGGACTTTGTTGGAATCACTTTTGTATCCCAGCTGCTGGCACTTTTCTTATATGTAGTAGATGCTAAATAAATGTTTGTTAAATGAATGAATGAATGAATGAATCAATCAATCAATCAATCAAAGTCCTGTGGCACCTGGGTTGTTAGGAACTACGAGTTAGCTGAAGGGAAGAGAAATATTGTCTCCCAGGGTCGTGTGTACAGTTGGACAGGTTGCACTCTTCATAACTTTAAGAAAGTATGATTCATGCCATGTCTATGTGAAAAGCACACCCAAGGACCACATGAGGAGACCCTTCTCCACCTCTAGATTCCTTGAAGGCAGGAACCCTGGCTTATTCACTTCAGTTTTGCAAACAGTACCTAGCACAGTGCCCAGTAGGTTCAACTTGCTATTATGAGAATGAATGCATATATTCAAGTGAATTTTTCATAAAGCTATGATAGCTAAAGGATTGCCCTTCTTCACATTAGGAATATTTTCATCTTTAGAACTATGATGAATAGTCAAAAGTCATGTTCTTTCCCCATTCACTTATTTAACAAAATTTGCTGAAATACCTACTATATATGCCAAGCACAGGTACTGCCTTGTACACTGAGGATACAGCATGGAGCAAAATGAAGACCCTGCCCTCATGGGCTTCCATTATAATAAAGAAGAGACAATAAACAAATTACAAAATAAGTGTATAATATAATGTCAGATAGCAGGGAACGAGCTGAAGAAAATTAATGCCATGCCAGGGGGTTGAGGGAAAGGGGGAGCAATTGTAGATGAAAGATGGTTAGGGTAGGCCGCCATGATGGAGTAATATTAAAACAGCCCTAAATAAATAAAGTGAGGAAGTGAGACATGTTTATATCTAGGTAAGAAATGCTTACTAGGCTGAGGGCAGGGCAAGTAGAAAGGCCTGACTGTGGAAATGAGCTCAATGTGCTTGAGGAAGAGCAAAGAGACCAGCAGTGAGTGGAAAGTGATAGAAGAAAAATACCAGAAAATTGTTGCACTCTGGTCTTCTTTTTCTAGGTTCCATGGAGACCATGAAGCCCTTCAGTTAAAAAATTAGTTGAATTTTTAAGTCACTCCTTACCTCGGGCTATCAGTTTACATCATTATTCAAAAGATTACTTTTTTTTTTTTAACGTCTTTACATTTTAGCCCTATCTTTTCGATAGGGCACCATAGATAGATGATAGATAGATAGGTAGATAGATGATTGATAGATAGATAGATAGATATTTTTTAAAAACCTTTTTATTTATCCAAGCAGTGCAAGCTTTTTCTTCTTAAAAGAATGTGAGTGTGGAGGGAATTGCTTCTCTATATTTCCACTCCCATCCACAACAAGTGAGGTTTTTGCTAATTATAATTTCAAAAATGGCCTTTTCCTGACCTTGCCCCAATTTTCGAACATCTCCTGTGTGTTAGTTATTAGCAGCCAAGACCAAAAAACAAAATGGAGCAGGCAGTAAGCAAACAAGAATTTCAATATGAAAAATAAAGAGGGCTGAATTTTTATGTCTTTGTCTATATAAACATGTGAGGTAAAAAGACAATTTGCCATTGCTCTTTACAAGGAGATCCTAGTTAAATATTAACACTTCTCATCTTAATGGCAATTCCTTTTGTACCTTGTTAGGCAAGGCAAATTTGACCAAAGTATTTCTTCTGTTATGCTAGAAGGTACTTGTGGACAAAGTATTATACTGAAGGCTCTACTGTGCTCTAGAAAACAATTTCTGTATAATTTTTTCTTACTATAGAAGACTAAGCAATCTGATAATGATTAGATGGGTTATTCTGGAAATAATTCTTTTCTCTTTACGAACCAAGTTGTAACAGTGGAAAAACCAAACTTAATTTAATTTGATCCCTATAATATTGTTTCTCTCTCCCTCAAACCACATTCTTAGAAAATAATTGCTCATTTGGTAGGTTGAAATAATAGCCACATTCAGAATAGAGCTTCTGACATATCAAGGATGAAGTGCACTCAGTAACCTTGTAAACAGTGGTTAAAACCCTAGTCTTTTATATAACCTTAACAAGAGGTAATAAAACTATGAACATGCCTCCACTTTTTGTAGCCTATTCCATGTGAAAAATGTGTAGTTTAGAATTTCAAAGATAAGGGAGAGAAGAAAGAGGAGAGAGATTTTGAAAAATCTCCTCTGATGTTATGGTGATTCTCTTGTTAAATCATTTTCTCCTCCTCCTTCTTTTTATTGGTCCTCTCTTCTGTGGCTCTACATCTATTTACATTTTTTGTCATTTATTATATTACCTTTTTATCCTCTGCCTTATCGCCTCAAAATTTGAGAAGGTTTTGTTTCTTTCTCCTCTTCTTCTATTTTATTACTTTCCTTATTATATCTTCTCTTTCCTTTCATCCCTTCTCTCACAACTGATCATAATACAGAGTCCAAGTTTATTTTGATTGCATTTCTGAAATTAGTTTATTTTCCACATTCTTCATTATAAAATCTGAGTTTGGAGAGGGAAAAGGAAACTAACATTTATTAAACACTTTAGTGCCAGACATTATGCAAGGTGCTTTGTAGTCATAAATTCATGTAATCGTTTTAACAGCCTGTGGTAGATTGGATTACTGTTTAGAAATATTCACCTTCTCCCTCCCTCACTTTCACGGGAAGTATATACTTCCTGCTCCAGTGATGTTGGGTTTGCCTATATAACTTGCTTTGGTTTCAGATTGGGCACGGTGTACTTCTCCTCCCCTTGGCTTTGGTTTCAGTCACGTGACAAGCTTCGGCCACTAGGGTATTAGTAGATGTGATGATGCAGAGACTTGAACTACAGGGGAAAATATTCTCAGGCAGCCCTCTGGTCCCAGGAGGAGGATGAGAACAAAGTCTGACAAAATTTTGTCAGAGAACAAAATCACACTAACTTAGATTAGTCAACTCCCAGGTGACGCCAGCACTCCACAGATGCATGACCTAAAGAAAGATTTATTGCATTATGCCATTGAGATTTTATGGCTTTATTACACAGCAATGGCTAACTAATACACAATGCTATGAGGTAAATAATATTGTCCCTTTTTAACCAAAGTGGAAACAAAGTAAAAAATATGCCCATAGTCAGTCACACAGTAAGTATGCTTCAGAGCCAGGATTCACGCCACGTCTATCAGATCTAAAATCCACTGCTTTTTTTATAGGTATTACAGCATGCCTCTTCCTTAAATTTTGTATTCCTCTTTTCATAAAACAAACAAAAAAATCAATTTGATTTTTACTTTCATGTGTCTCTTGGTTGATTTTTGCTGAGACCAATAGCGCTCCCTGGAAAGTGTCTTTTTTTTCCCTGCCCAGAAATTTGACTTCCTAAAATCATATGTCTCCTTTATTCTATGAGTTCACAATGTGACCCACCGATAACAGGAATAAAAACCTAATAACTGGTTATTTCAAAAATGTAATTTTTCTATATGTGTAATTTGATTTTTAAGCTCAGAATTCATCAGATCTGAAAAGCAAGTACTGGGTGCAAGTAAATGATAGATAATCATTTCCTCTCCTCCTCTAGCCTAGAGGGGAGCCCATGATAAAGCAGAAGTATTCTGAGTGGTGGGCCCTGATAACAGTTCTCAGCACTTGGCGGGAATTGGCATTACTGCTGAGTTACTTGTCATTATTTTTCAGAACTGATAGTACTGAAGAGAAATACCTGAAAAATGAGGAAACAGGAAAAACACAATGCCCATTATTTTTAAAAGAGCAGAAGACTCCTCTGGCTATTCAACGTTTATCAGTACCACTTTGATATCTACAAAGGCACTAGAAAAAAAATAGTCAATTTGAAATGATGCTGTCTGTAGTCAACTCAATTGCCAGTCAAAGGGATTCCCACTTTGCTAGCTTAACCCATAAATTTCTAGATATCACCAAAGGTGGCTGTAAAGTTGACAGGGAATACCGTTTTTTGTTTTTCATTCTTTAAATCCATCTTTGGGATACAATTCAGAGTTTCTCAACCTGAGCACTACTGAAATTTTGGCCTGAATAATCCTTAGCTACAGGGGCTATCCTATACATTGTAGATGTTTAGCAGTATACCCCAGCCTCTACCCACTAAATGTCAATGTCTCCAAACACTACCAAATGCCCCACAGGTATCTAAAAGTTGCCCCTGGTTGAGAACCAGTGGGACGTATAAACACTACTTCTATTTACATTCATTTAGTATAACAAACTTTAATGTAGCCTGCTTTCTATCAGCCTTACCAGCCTCTGAGTATGTTCTCAGCAGGTCTTGCCCCGCACTGATGTCATAGGCTGTCTGTCAGGCCTCCTCAAAGCCCCCAAAGTCTCATCCCATTCCTTCGAGTAATCAGCAGATTGTCCCAAATACATTCTTGAAGAAGTCTTCAGCTACTGTTAATACCTGGTGTTTGCAATTCTTTCCTCCTCTGCCCAAACCTCCTCCCCGTACCCCGCCCCACTCCCAGTGTCTGCAGCCTTGTAAATCATTTGAGGACAACTCTCCATGTCTGTGCTGCCTCAGGAGCATTCAAAGATACCAGCCCTGGAGATGGTAGCCCGATACCACCTTCCCTAGAAGGACGTCTGTGTGCATGCTCCATCACCCGAGCATCAAAAGGATACTATTTGTGCCTTGCCTCTGTCAGGAAAAGAATCCTTTGGGCTTGACGGTTCTCAGACCATTAGGTCAGTGCCTCTCCAACTTAATGTGCATTAAGAATCACCTGGAAGATCTTGTTAAAATGTGTTTTTAACTCGGTAGATCTTAGGTGGGACCTGAGAGTTCGCATTTCTTACAAGTTCCCAAGGGAGGCTGACTCTGTAATATACCTTAAGCAGCAAAGTTTAGCAGCTATCAGAATCACCTGGGAAGCAGATTCCTAGAACTTTCCACCAGAGATGCTAATTCAGAGGGTCTAAGTGGAACCCAAGCATTTATGCTTTTAACAACTTAGAATCCACACTTAGAGAAGCAACTCATTGCTATAGCTCATATTTATTAGATTGTAAAACACATTCCCAGGGGCTAGACCCAACCCATGGAGTTATGAAGCAGGTTCCACAGGAATATACTCTTCCTGGTTGTAAGCTCTCTCCCTATAGGCAAATCGCCTCATGGAAATTGGACTTACCTGGGTATATCCGATGACCTGGCTGGTAGCACTCACAGGTCACCATATACACACACATAAGTCCAAGCTCCTGGCAGATATCCTAGATTAGTTGCCTGCTGGGCCCCCGGAAGACCGAAAATGAAGAAAGTTTGGGTCCTTCCAGGTTAGGGTACAGGAAGAAGGTTGTAAATAAAGGCACGATTGCCAATCCATATAGAAAGTAAGTGCAAATTCAGCCATCTAGAAATGGAGAGCTGGAAAATCCTTCCTGGTGGACCTTGGACTATAGCTCTGCCTGTCCCTGGGGCCTTTGAAATGAGCAGTTCTTTCAGACACAGAAAGTTAGAAATGTCTACTGCGTGGAACCCCTTCCAATGTCTTAGAGTTTCAAGGTCAAATACACATTTTGAGTACTTACAGCAAGCAAGAAAGTTTAGGAGAACCTTCCTAGGTTAAAAATAATAGAGGCCTTCCTCTCTGGTATTCACTAACAGAATTTCTTGTCAGTATCGTTTTTCCCACAAGGATCACACTTTGCCATCAAAACAGGCCTAAGACATCGAGTGGAAAACAAAATAGTTCCAGCAAAAGAGAGAGAAAGAGAGAGGCACTACAGTTAAAGGGAGAGAGTAGAGCATTTGTATAATACACTTATTTAAAAGGACCCCACAAAATTGACAATAGAAGTCAGCATGACTAGGGGTCCCTGTAAGGAACATATAACAGTCATTCTGCATACATTACCTTCTAACACCCTCTCAAGAAAGATGAGGTATCATCATTTCCATTTCATCGATGAAGACATGAAATTCAAAAAATTTGAATGCAAGAGAAAAGAAATCTGAGTTTTTGACCCACGGGAGCTGTCCTATAAGCCCTGTGCTGCTTATACCAAAACTTCTACCTTATTTAAGACACTCATTTTAGGTCTTTCTATGACAGTACCCGAAACTTATAACCTAACTAGTATAACCAAATTTTATTCCAAAATTACTAGGATAAATATAGCACTTAAATACCATAATTTAGGAGATTTTGCATCATTTTTTGAGTGTTTTTACTTGATGGCATTTTTGCACATGAATTTAAAAGGTGAATGTTTATTCTTTGACCTCTGGCGCTTCTCTAAGCTTACCTCCACTCCCCCATTACCTGCTAACACCAATAACGTCATCTATCAAGCTCTTCAATAAGTACAATATACAAAGCAAAATCCTGACAGATTTGGAGGATCAGACTAAATCTATCCAGGAAGAAAATGTCATTGTCTATTTTCATAATAGACTTTTGAAGAAACCTAAAATGTTACTTCTTTCTTTATGAAAACCTATATTGCAAAGGATAAATTGCTGAGCCAGAGCAAATCAATAAGTACGCCAGTGTGGTTCATCTGAATTTTAGTTTTCTCTGCTTCTAACTTCAAAATAGATATCCATCTTATTGCACACTATTTTTGTACGAAGAAATGATCAATATTTTACATTATGATCCAATCCCCTAGTCTCTTAAGAAATATGAACACAATGACCACATAACCTAGATCTCCCAGTGTCGACCCAAATTCAAAAGTTTTTCAATTGCCATTTTTGGGTCCTGGTCTGTGGTTCACTCCTGTGTACAAGAATGCATTCTTATGTGTCCTATTTAAAATAATGAAATATGGATTTCCTCAATATGAAAATTGTCTATCCCATCTTTTTTCTGGAATGAATTCGATTCAGATGAGCTGAACCCCTCCCTCCCAATTCTGCCTGTCCCTCTAATTCCCAAGAGCTTTAATGAGTTTCTATTATGTCGAATTTCTATTATTTACCTAAGCGCTATTACAATAGTTTGGGTTGTTTTTTGTTTTTATTCATTCATTTATTTATTTTTTGCTTTTGTTTATATGTACATTTGTATTCATCCAACTTCTTCTTGACTGTGAATTCTTTGAAAACAAGGACCCCCCCCCCTTTTTCAAGGCATTTGCTTTTGTATCCATATTCCTAACACATAGGCTGGCACACGATATATGTTCAATAGCTACACATTTTAAGTTAACAAAATAAATAAATATGGCTTTGCCCATAAATAAGTACAGAAGTGGGATTTCTGGACACAACAGAGAAAGTTGGGTCTGTGTAAGATGGCTCATCCAGGCAACATGAGTGGCTTGGTGGGGATAAAGGAGGAAAGGGGATTGTGCTAATGGGGAAGATAAAAAAGAGCCAGTGACAAATGTTACCTTCATCCAATTTTGTCTAGAGCTCATCTTGTCCACAGCAATCACAGAGAGCTAAATATAACAGCCAGAAGTGAGGTCAAGGGCCAAGGGCAGACTTAGTGGAATTAGAAATTAATTAAATTCTAAAGTTAAAGAATGAAGAATAAATGCTCTATTGCTACACTCTAAGAACATCCTCAAGAAAAATAAGTTCCATTAATTTAAAGAACCAGAAATATAGTTCAAAAGAAAAATTGTGTCTCCCCACTCTATAAAAAGCTAATTGCTTGACACTCTTATTGGCCAATAATGTGCGATGTGATTATGGTATACAGCTCTTTTCAGGGCAAGTGTTTTCTTGGGGCTTATACCAGGGAATCGGGGCCTTTAAATGGAATACTTAACAAATCAAATCAGGCAACATTTCAAAGGTACTCGAATAGACTCGTTTTTTTATTTTTATCCACTAGCAGAGAGGATACAGGGGAAGAGGAAATTCTCTTCAAGCAATATGAGAAAGAGCTTGGACCTGGGCCCTCAAACCACAGTCACTTCCTATAGCACCCACATCCATTGATCTGCATTCATCTTCTACCAAGCAGACAAAACTCACCCCAAAAAGTTAGATTTTTCCAGTTCAAAAGAGGTCTACAGTTTGCATATTTTTGACTTATTTAAGAAATCCGGATGCTTCTTCTCCAAAGTTCTGATTTTTGATCTGTGATTTTTATTTTTGCCTTGGTTGACAAAAGATAGTACATCCTTTCTTGGCATTCTGCACCCCTATCTTAGTCACCAGAAGCAGATGGCTATGAACATGTGATCAAACTTATTTTTTTAATGATTTTTTTTTTTAACAAAGTCAATATATCAATACATGAAAGCGGGCAGCCTGTTAGCTTAAAATAATAAGCGCTGCAAAAATCTCTTATGTATAGAGCAAAAACTTGGTTCTTGTGCACTCCCTCCACCTCTAAATGCTCAGCTGCTCTACACAGGCTGTAAAAGTTCCCTTTTATTTTTGTTTTCACACTATTCATTAACTGAGGGCATAACTGTTTCTGATTCTGCTCCCATAAACAACCAGCACTTCACAATGGCAGTTTGATATACACAGATTATAAATTGAGACTTTGCAACTCAACACATAACCACCACTATGTTCTTTTTTTCTTCAATGTAATTACTATCAGCTACTTGTGGTTATTCAAGTTCTTCTTGATGCCGTTTTCCACTTAGCTTAATTAAGTTGTTTGTTGATATTAGTGGGGTTTTGGCTTAACTAAACTTAGCAAAAGGAAAAGTGTGTTTGCTAAAGTTTTTTTGTTGCAAGCAAGAGAAATACAACAAGATGAGCTCAAGCTCATGAAGGAGGGGCTTTATTGTGAGACATGCAGAGTCTCAAAGGTCTTGAGGATATCGAGGTAGAAAGATCTATGTGACCTCAGGAAGAGAAAGAGCCTGGGGATTAGAAAACTAGGAGGACTCATTCAACAAAAGGCATCTTCTACATTCTCACTCCACAAACCAGCTTTTACTTCTCAGGAACTGCAGGTTCAGCCAAGAGTCAGACCTTCCTTTCAGTCTCAATCCCAAATGCCCAGGAGGCTGGCAAGTTTAGAGCAGATATCCAACCCTGGTTCATGTGGCCAGAATAACCATGGTGGCTAGAAGACCAGATGGGAGTCACTCCTAAGAAAATGGGGAGTCATAGTCTCATTGGCTGATCAAACAGCTCCAAAACAGTCCACCAAAGAATATCTTTCTTAAAAACAAAACAAAACAAAACAAAAAAACACCAAAATATCTAAACAGCTCTAATCCCAGAGAAGGTGTGCAATAGCATGTTTGGCAATTGGGGTGAAAAAGAGGAATGCTTTAGGCCAGTATTTTGTATCACTCCAAAAGAAATGGCCACACTTTCCCTCTTGTTATAGGGAAAACAATGGGAATTTTGAACAGCTTTCTAATTCCCCTCAAACCTTATTTTAATAATATAAATGATTTGCCATTTATTTTGAAATATTATAATTTTTCAAAGTGTCGAAGAAATCTATATTTTGATAGAAGTGCCAAATTCATTTAAAGCCTAATAGAACTTATGAAAGTTATGTTGTTGGATTTTTATTTCCTTCAAATTCCAAAGAACTGAAGCGTGATAAGTCTATCTCAGTTTGTAAATATAATAAAGATAACATTTTTGAGATTATTTTTCCCCAGTAGTTCATTTCTTTCTTATGTCCTTTTCTCTCTGAGCATTTAGGCAGTTCTAATCTCATTGCCTCAGGGAAAGAATGATCCCTGATGGAAAGCTGAAACAATGAAGTATTTCTGGCTTGGGTTTCCAAAGTCCTAGGCCCTGTTTTGTGGGATGGGAGGACAGATGGAGGCCATCATCATTCAGCATAGACTGAAAAATTCCATGGTTAAGAATAGGGAGGGGTGGGTGAAGGTTATTGGGTAGACTAGTTCTCCAAGTTAGAAAAATTTGGGGGAGCTGGGTGAAAGAGAGAAATCTTGAGGACATATTAAATATTTGGAAAACAACAAGTTCTCGAGATTGTGTTTTATCCTTTTCCTTGGTCAGAGTCCCCAGTAGGCAGCAAAATTTAAGATAGATTTGTAGGTCCAGAGGATGGGCACCTGATCTCTTTCCCATGTGAGTAGAACTGCCTAGAGTTGTAGCCTAGTACACACAATAATCTGCAGTGGCCCTACTCAGGCAGCAATCTAGAGAAAGTCATATGTATCTAAGCAGGCAAAGCTCTGGTCATCCTGGCCTTAGAGAACTCAGCATAGCAACAAGCAGCAGAATGATTCTCATGCCCCCCAAATGTAGTATATAAGTAAAGCAAGCCATAGAAGTGACATCTCAATGGTCATTTGCATGGACTCACTTCTGAGACAGAAGAATGATGAACATTTCAGTGTATGTCTGTGCAGAAAGATAACTTGAAGGCCAGATGCTCTCCAGATGTGTTTTAATAATACATAATCCCCCAAGATTTAGATACGATCTTGAAAAAGATCAGAGACAGATAATTCGAATTAAATGAGATCAGGTTTCAGCTACTCAGCTGAATGGGGGCTCAAAATAGAATTAAGTTGCATTATAGGAAATAAAGTTCTATTCCATGCATGATTTAATTTCTAAACTGAGATATACACCCACTAAATAAATATATAGAAAAGCAAGACAACACAAGAAGCAATGCCAGTAAACCTCTTAGAAGGCCATTCAATGCCATTCAGGATTATGGAAGATTTTCTTATTTTCCAGCAAGTGTTCTTTTTCTCTTTCTCTCCTTTTTTGGGCATGGATAACAGTCTATTATCCATGCCCAACATCAGTGGTCCAGAACTCCTCTGGACCACTGATGTTGGGCATGGATAATAGATTGTTAGTAGACATAATGCAAGTAGAGGCAGAGACACTTAAAAATATTCTTGTGTAGTTTGGCTTGACCTCTTGTGCTTGTGCCCTTCATCATGAAAAGAGCATGCCCCAGATAGTACTTGTCCCACAATGAGGAGATGCATGGAAAATACCAGCATCCAAGCCCAAAATAGAGTCATCCTTGCTGACTCCAAACTCGTGAATGAGAAATAAATATTTGTTGTGGCAACCCACTAAGATCTTTGGATTGTTTGCTATGTGATTTATTACAGTAGTCACTGGCTAATACACGTGAAAAGCTATATCCCTAGGAGATCTGCTGCTGCTCTGATGATGCAACCAAATCTTAAGTACATATGTGCTCAGAAATAGGTGTCCATTGATTCCTTCTCTAATATACTGTCGTTATGGCTACTAGATTGGGTATCAATGGTTTACTCTATCCAGAGTTTCTCCCCCTTTTTCAGAGAAATTTATCCTCTTTCTCTTGAAAATCCATTCTTTCTCTCCCATCCAAGCCATAAAGTTCTACTGAATACCGACAACCACAGCATCCAGGCCTTCCAGCCACACTGATTTGTCCATAGATGGTGATGTGACCTAAGCAAGACCAATCAGAGCCTTTCCCCATAATGTTTTAGTGTTGAAGGCATGGGTAGCCATGTGCACTCTCTCTGTATGGAAAATAACAAAGAATGAAGCAAACAGTCAGAAGGAAACAAGTGTGCAAGACAAAGTAATTTCTTGTTGGGTTCAATTCTTGCTTCTCATCCTTCCTAACCACATCTTCCTGCCTGTGTCAGCCAATAAATTCCCCTTTTTGCCTAAGCAAATTCAAGTTGGGTTTTTCTCTCTTGAAATCGAGAATCCAGACAAAGGATTTTGTGCTTTTGCTTCTATTGCTGTGGCCATTGTCAAACGACTCTCCACTCTTCCTCTTCCCATCGCAGCTGCCACATGTAGAGCCCTCTCTTTGTTACCTCTGTTTCTATGCTTCCCTCATCTTGCTGTATGTCTGTGTATATCTCATATTCCAGTATCCTCAGAGAAGCCAGCCATGAACCAGAATAGATCCAGGCCACCTCTAAGACTGCTGACCTTTGACCATCTTTGAACCTTGACCTCATCACTACTACAATCAGCTGTGGCCTGAATGGTGGGGGATAAAGCACAATGTCTCATATAAAGGGCTCTGCAGAAAGAGGTTGTGGGTATGGCAGGCACTCTGAGGCTAATCAGAGCCAGGCAGTACCTTTCTTGGCCTGTCCTCCTGTTGCTGCTCTCATCGATCCACATTACTGTTCCCATGTGTGGACAACGGAGGGTTAATTGGAAATGAAAGCGGAAATGGGTTTCTATTTAGGGGATAATATGGAACGGGGAACTTTTTTGGAAAATAATTGGTTGCAGATTCTAACGACGCAACTAAGAAGAGAAGCTTCTTTTTAGCTTCCAATTATTCCATCTTCTAAGACCTTCCTGGTACATTTACTTCTCTCTGACTTAATTGAATTTGCCATCTGAGAATTCTCACATCTAATATTTTTTCCCAATTAAAATGTTGGAGATCAGATCATTCATTCATTCATTCGTTCAACAAACATTAATTAATTAACTTAAAATTGAAGCATAATTCACTTTGGTTTTTTAACTATTTCTAAATTTGTTAGTGATTATTTAACTAATCATTACCTTTTTTTCTTCAATGTTTTATACTGAAAAGTGCCAAACCGAAAAGTTGCAAAATAATCAAGTGAACACCTAGAATCACCTTCCTTTAGGTTCACCAATGAACTTTTATTGATTGGAGTATTACTTACACTGTATTCATTGATTGGAATATTACTTACACTGGGGTCATAAAAATGAAAAAGACAAAGCAAACGCTCCAAAGGAGCTCAAGGTCTAGTCTAACAGTTCTAAACAACAAAAGCAGGTCTGGTAGCAGATTGCATCAAGAATCTCTGATTCAGGTCTGTGGAGCCCAGGGAACTGAATTGAATAAACTCAGCAGGTGACTGTTATAAAGCCAGGTTTGGAGCTGCTGATTTAGCAGAAGAGAGAGAAAATAAAGAAAGAGGAGCAATATGATAAGCTGAATTAAAGATATGAAAATGCTGTATGAAAACAGAGGATGCAGCAAGATTGGAAGATTCAAATGGGGCTAATTAGTGGAGCTAATTGAACTTTCTCAGATGGAGCTGAATATGAGGGTATGACAGCTGTTCTCAACCCTGGTTCTAGAAACTTCTGTTTATTCACTCTTGTAAACTCCTCCTGTGGTAAATGAAATAATGGGTGTGTATTCGTATAGGGTATTTAAATTCTCATAGCTCTTGGTAATTTCCAGACAATTAATCAAGAGACTTTTTCATTTGTAGAAAGGGGTTAATATGCTTCCCTATTCATTTCACAGGGTTGTCGTACGAATCAAAGACAGGAAAGCTTATGAACATCATTTGTTGTCTGGCAAGTGATTTACATACATAGAATAATTATTATCACCCTCATCAGTGGATCCATTTTCACATTCACACCATCCACATATGTCTGGGTGCTACTTTCCCCCAGCAGCTTTATCACAGAATGTGTGAAAAAGCACAGAGTACATGCAAAGTTTTTATTAACCTCACTTTGGATGGAGCTGGCAACTAATAGTCCTGCAATAAACTTGTATTGACTAATTAATTAATAGGCTTTTTCCAATTACATTAATCTCTCCTGGAGATAAAATGGAGTTGTTTGACATATTTCTGGTCTTAGACCATTTCCCCTACACAATATAGAATCTCACAGTAACAAGGAGATATTGATTCTTTCTCAAAGGTATAAAACTGCCCTCAGTGACACAACCTGAGGTGAATTGCCTGAAATTTTGTTATTTCCTACGTAGATGGCTGGTGCTCCTTGTAAACCATTGATTTGCGGATAGGATTATCTCCATTGCTTTGTTTTCTAGTTCTTCAAGTCCCTCAGTGTGGATGGAATAATTAGATTTGGTCCGATTATTTTCTTGAGCTAGGCAAGGTCTTCCTGGTGACAGTTGCTGCTACTGTATCTTGCCCCATGGCGTTTTAGAGTAAATCTGTCATCAAAAAGCCTGCGTGGGATCTCTAACTGGTTTACTTGACTTTCTTTGTTTCCCATGAAGTATCCTCAGAAGGGGACACACATTGGAAGCCTGCTGTGTGTAATTAAGAGATAATTGTAGTTGTCTGAGCATTTTGCGCTGCTATACCATTAGCTTATTTGTAAGCGATGCCTAAATGTGGTTAAGATGACTATTTCGAAAATGAATAAAGAATACATTTTGAAGGATGAAATGTGTGATAATTTGAAAGAGCACTTTACCTTGTTTTGTTAAAACATGCTACATTTTAGCCTGATGTTTTTAAATTAAGCTTAAAGTTTTTAAATTAAGCTTACTTGCTTTGATTTCAAGGAACAATCATCACATATTTTGTCCTACTGTGTACAGACTTGAAGATTCTTTTTATACCATAACTTTCCTTCTTCAGAGATGTGTAATGCAATCTTTGGACAAGTGAATATGATTAAATGTATTCTAGGACAGTGAATAATGATTCTCAATGAATTCTGGAGCAAGCCTATTCAATTTCATTAACGTTGGCTAGATGAAAAAATTGTCTGGTATTATCCTGGGTGTGACTTTTCACTATCCCACTATGTGATAAATGCTAGTGAGTTACATATGGGGAAAAAATTAATAAAACGATATACTGAAAACATCATCTCACTGAATAGTGAATGGATAAGTCAAAGAATAAAAGACAAAACTTAGGGAGTTGCTTAGAGTTAAATAACGTACATAATTCTTGTTTCATTATTGTTTTCTCCATTAAGTTCTATGCTATTTCTTTGGATTGAGCTCTTCCTAATAATGTTTATACAGGTCTCTAGCCAGTTCTAAATGATAAGACTGAGTTGTGCATGCAAATATATACCCCCGATGTGCAACGGGCAAAATTGCGTTGTCAAATAGAACTATGCAGATGTGTTGCTATCAATTCACTTAGGCTCTTGATATGAGTAGAGGAATGTGAAAATTTAACAAGATACCTGAGAAATTCAGTTTGCATTGAATACAATTGTATAAAATTGTTATCCCCTAACAGTGCTCGTCTGAGTAAGATACTATTTTTCTTAGCTTTTAGAGATGAGTAAAAGAGAACCAGTGGCACTTATCTTTTTTTTAAAAAAGGCAGAACTTTATTTGCTCTTTTGCAATAATTATTTCTCTTCATTTGGTAATGGCTACCATAAATAGCATAATCTTAGAATGTCATTATTATCAAATATTTATCAAGTCCTCTTCCATTGCATGCAAAGGTTGTAGAGATTAATAGAGTTGATTAGAAACAGCCAGTGTTCTCAATAGTTTATAATCTATAGACAATTCAGAAGAACATAAAAGATACTATGTTCTTGAAGCTTAGAATGGCATGATCTATTATTCTGTATTTTTGCTCTCTTGTTGTCCTTCTAGAGTCTCCTATCCTAAATGGGTACTCCCAAAAGTCAGTTCCTGAGACAAGAATTTGGATGCAGATAGTTTATTTGGGAGGTGATCATAGGAAGCACAGTGAAAGAGTAGAGAAATGAGACAGAGAAGGGAGACAGCCAGTAAAGGGTGTGTTCCTAGTATGTTACTGCTGTGAACAACAGGGCTCAATCCTGCCATGGACCCACAGAGCACACACGTAGGACACATCTCAGAATTGTTCCTTCTCCCAAAGGGGTGAGGAAATATGGGTGTTTATCCTCCAACTCCTGTCCCTAAGTGGTTGAGGGTTGCTATAGGGGCATTAAATCCCAGACCCTGTGTGCATCCTCCTCACACAGGCCCAGCACAATTCCACTGGCAGAGAGATACAGAAGAGGGAGCGGTTTTGCCAGTATAGAAATTCTCCACAGAAGCAGGCAGGTGACCTCTGTGGAGGACCAAGGGGAGTTGACTTGGGTATTTCTAGTATCTGCTATATCCTCTTTTTTTGTTTGGGTAGAAGTTAGACCTGACCTAAAGCCATCATCAGAATATCTAACATTCAAACATTTTAACCACTACTTTAAGGCACCATATACTTCACTTGTACTAAAAATTACAGTGTTTAATTTAGTCTTGAATAAGCTATCCTGATTTTGAATAGCCTAGAAATTAGCACCCATATCTGGATCATTTTTTTATCACAAGTGTTATACATTGGCATTTTTTTTCTTGTCATCATTTTTTTCTTATAGGGCAATAGGTACCTAAGAAAAGAAGTTATTCATCTTATATAAGACAATTATCTCAAAAGAATCAAAGTAAAACTGTGCTAACCAAAATAGTGGATACTTCAATGTCACCAAGCAATTGCATATTGTAATTCCTGAGTTTATATCCATGCCAAACAGATTCAATCAAATTCCATTTCAAAAGACTTAGTTCAATAAAATCTATTTTTAGAGATTGTCTTCATGACAGAGAACAGCCAGTTTGAAGGTTTCCACCAATTTCGTAAAAGATTGTGTGAGTGACCAAAAGATATATGGTGACTTTAAATGGTCAGAGGCAAGTCAGGTGTGGGGCAAAAACAGTAAAAAGTGAGCATCATCACAGCCTTCTAAAAATAAGGCTGGGTATAAGTGCAACTATGGCGGTATTTAAAGGCATTTAAAAGGAAAGACTATTAGAGTCAGCACATGAAGGAGGCAGAAGCGAAAATGAGGAAATTAGGACAATGCCATTTTATCACTTAGGGTTCTGGCAAGTAATGCAAGACATGCTAAAACTGAGTAATTTGTGGAGAGTTTTAAGAAATAGATTACTTATAAAAGTATGGGCAGGATTATGGAAACCACAATGGATTGTGTAATAATCAGGACTAGTAACAGCAGGGAGGAGGTTCAGAGCCTTGAGGGGCAGGGAGTAAGAGAAGTTACCAGAAATCAGAGAGAACTGTGAGAACAAGGCCACCTTACAGGAGCTGTGTCAGTGCTGACTGATGACCCCACAGAGATAATACCAGAGCAATAAAAATTCCAATCTCACCTGCCAGTCCTTGCTTTTGGACAACCCCAACTAGAAGCCAAAGGGCGGGGACTATGTGGATGTCACCTATCCAGGTCAGCTACCAGGAGCAGAGGGCATGATGGAGAGTGGACTTGGAGAGCAAAAGGAGACATCTAGTGCCACTGTTATATGAGAGGACCTTGCTTAATTTATATGCAAGATAGCAAGATAGCCAAGAGAGATCTCTACCCCCCGGGAATTTCTGCTCTTCTTGAATTGTCATGAATCAACTTGAGAGAAAGCAAGTGGAAGTTTGCCATCTCATTTTGCAGTACGGTGTCCCCTAATGTTGGACGTGAAAGAAAGGATACTTGGTCACTACAATGGCAGAGAGTCTGAAATGTCAGGACCCCATTTATAATCCTAAAGAGGATGTGTAGCTCCCTGAGTTCCATTAATTTGTGACAGACTCAGAGAGAAGAGTCCCCATAATCATAAATTAGCAGCATCCCCCCTGCACACCTGGACATTTGTAGAATTTGACCTTGTGCTTCAGAAGCTTTAGGAGTCCCCATGGTGCTCCCAAGCATAATTGCATTAGACTGGTAGCTGCTGCTTATTATGCCCTGGGGGAAATGAATGACGTTCTATAACATGACTTTGCCTCAAGTCAAATAAATTTTTTTTTCTAACTGCATGAAAGTGAAAGACACCAGAGTTCTATCATTTCTGGAGCTTTGTACTCATGGCTACATCAATATCCAGTTGTGGGAAGATGGGCAGCAGTTGACTCAGATGGTTCCTCCTCATCTCTGAGGATGGTTTGTAGCAACTTTTCTCACAGTGACTTAAGAAAATCCTGTGTATATGTGCTTTGGGAGGCAGCAGGTAATGCTAAGCCTCAGAGAGCCAGAGAAACTTGGACTGTGACGGCAATTTCCCTTGCTTGAGAGGAATTCTCAGATAAGAGATTGAGCACTCCTTTCTCCTCTGCCATATGGTGCTGCAGTATCATTTAAATTCAAAAAGCCAAAATTCATAGACTGAGAATTGCAGTTGGTAGACACTCCTAATTACTTTACTGATATAAGTAGGTACAGAGAAGCGTAATAATTTAAGTGCTTTCAGATACTGAAAACCGTGCTTTCAGATACTGATAGGAAAACCTCTAAACCTAATGTTTTTTATCTTCTGATTCAAAGGGAAGACCCAGAAAAAAAAAAAAAACCCAAAGAAACAGGTTAGGCAAATTGATATAATTAGCAAATTTTACTTTAAAAAAAAAAAAAAGCTATGCTGCTGACCAACTGTTGGGAACCCTTTAAAATGAGACTTATTATGGCAGGTTTCTTAGAGCAACAGAAAGAAACCCATTAAGCACTAATTCCCACAGATATTGCTAATGTTAATAAAAATCATAATTGTGAAAGAGGTAGGTATGTGGCCAAGCTATTTGACAGAGGAGTTTTTACTGAATAGCAAAATAATTCTAAGAAGTATTTGCTTAAGATAAATAAATATACCTAGACTAGGTAGGGTGGAGAATTCCAGTTTATGAGTCTTAGTAGAGATTTACAAGCGAACATATTTTTTAAATTTTTAATGCAACCTAAGAAGGCAAATTGTAAGAGAACAGTAGTTCTCTCTCCTTTAGGCTAAAAGGAAATGGAGCATGAAGATGCATAGTTTGGCCCTGAGGAAATCTAAGGGAAAACTGAGTTGCCACTCTGAGCAACTGTGAGAGGAATGGAGAGCCTGAGAGGACAAAGAAATAAAGATGACCTTGAATGCTCTTTGGGAGTCCTCCTTTCTGTATCAATCAAGATTTTTTCAATTGAAAAAATAATAAGAGGAAAGAAAGAAAGAAAGAAAGAAAGAAAGAAAGAAAGAAAGAAAGAA